>NC_083342.1:73557929-73870202 GCF_019175385.1 Lycium barbarum
AGGAGCTGAAAGATAGATTGACTTCAGCCCCAGTTCTGACACTTCCAGAAGGACCGGAGGGCTATGTGCTGTATTGTGATGCTTCAGGTGTAGGGTTAGGTTGTGTATTGATGCAACATGGTAAAGTTATTTCTTATGCTTTTAAGCATATATGAAAACACGAGAAAAACTATCCAACGCATGATGTTGAGTTAGCTGCTGTGATTTATGCATTGAAGATGTGGAGGCATTATTTGTATGGTGTTCACGTCGATATTTATACAGATCATAAGAGTCTTCAGTATATTTTCAAGCAAAGAGAGTTGAATTTAAGGCGAAGGTGATGGTTGGAGCTATTGAAAGATTATGATGTTAGCATTCTATATCATCCAGGGAAAGTGAATGTCATAACGGATGCTCTTAGCCGTAGATCTATAGGGAGCTTATGTGATGTTCAACTAGAGAAGAGAGAGTTAGCTCGTGAGCTTCAGCAATTAGCTAACCTAGGAGTTCGGCTAATGGACTCGGGCAATATAGGAGTTTCCATTCAGAATTCAGCTGTTTCATCATTGGTGGTTGAGGTGAAAGAACGCCACTATGAGGATCCCATATTAGTTCATTACAGAAATACACTTCCTCAGAAGAAAAAGTCATCCTTTGAGATTTCAGTAGATGGAGTTCTCAAATGTCAAGGCAGATTGTGTGTCCCTGATATTGCAGGATTACGTCATCAGATTTTGGAGGAAGCCTATTGTTCCCGTTATTATGTGTATCCGAGAGCGACGAAAATGTATCATGATCTTAAATCCATATATTTGTGGGACGGAATGAAGAAAGACATAGCAGAATTCGTAACTCAATGTCCTAACTGTCAGCAGGTGAAAATTGAGCATCAAAAGCCCAGTGGATTGTTGCAAGCTATGAAAATTCTAACTTGGAAATGGGAACCGATTAACATGGATTTCATTACAGGCTTACCTCGTTCTCAGTGAAAGTATGATTCCATATGGGTAATTATGGATAGACTTACGAAGTCAGCTCATTTTCTACCAGTCAAAACTACCTACACAGCTGATGATTATGCAAAGCTTTATATCAGAGAAATAGTTCGACTCCATTGTGTTACAGTAGCTATTATTTCTGATAGAGGGACACGGTTTATAGCTAATTTCGGGAAGTCCTTCCTAAGAAGCTTTGGGAACTCAGGTGAGTCTTCGTACAACATTCATCCACAGACTGATGGACAAGCTGAGCACACCATTCAGACTCTCGAGGATATACTACAGGAATGTGTGCTGGATTATGGAGGTAGTAAGGATGATCAGTTACCGCTTATAGAGTTCGCTTATAACAATAGTTATCATTCTAGCATTCAAATGGCCCCGTATGAGGCTTTATATGGGAGAAAGTGTGGATCACTAGTTGGGTGGTTCGAAGTGAGAGAAACTAAGCTAATAGGGCCAAATTTAATCTAGCAAGCCATGGAAAAGGTCAAGCTTATTCAGGTTCAATTATTAACTGCTCAGAGTCGCCATAAATCTTATGCAAATAATCACCGACGAGACTTAGAATTCCAAGTGATTGATTGGGTGTTCTTGAATGTCACGACCCAAACCGGAGGGCCGCGACTGACACCCAAGACCCTACTCGGCTGAGTGCCATCCTACTATTCCATCCAGGAGTCACAACTTTTTGTGAACCTTTAATCTACGAAATGACACTTCCGTCAAGTAAAAAAATACTTTTCAATAAAATTCTTTCGTCAAATCAGGGACTTCTCCCTTATCGTTAATTCAAAGAAAGCCTTTAGTCATAATAAAATCTTTAAAAATAAAGCATAAAAACACTTCGACCTATATGGTCGCTTTACGCAACTGTTGACACCTCGACGCACTATCCACAGGACACTGTCTGCAAAAGTCTCTAACATACACGAGATACCATAACATAAGTACTCTGACTCGGCAACACTCCGAACTGAGATGGAGCTCACCAATCCAGCTGATAGCCTGGGAACATCCTATAGCCAATGTCTTCTACTCATCTTTGTACACCTGCGTGGCATGAAACGCAGCGCCCCCAGGAAAAGGGACATCAGTATGAACAATGTACCGAGTATGTAAGGCAGAACGGAAACAATATATCTCGACCCGGATGATAAAAGAGTAACAGACTCAATCTGTACCTGTAACCAACTCTGATAAACATGCATGTGCAAATGAACTTTTGATGCAGTATGAGTATGTATATGTGTTTATATATATATATATATATATATATATATATATATATATATATATATATATATATATATATATATATATATATATATAATGTATGCCTTCACCCTGCTCGCAGCCTCTTCGGGCATAATAGCATAATGGCCCCTTCGGGCATCACAATCATCGTATTCCAGCTGATCAGGTAGTTTGCATATATAGCGCCTTATCCTTTTTCCCATTCCCCATGAAATGATGTCGTGCATGTATGTAAATATGAAAATGCATGAGAATCTTTTGAAACCATCAGAAGACTCCCTTCGGAGCAACTTTTAGTTCAAACGGGAACTTCTTCCCTTTTCTTAAAAATGGGAACTTCTTCCCCTTTTTATCAATAATGGGAACTTCTTCCCCTTTTCTCAAAAATGGGAACTTCTTCCCCTTTTCATTTGTCATCTTTGAGACTCAAAAATCAAATGTGAAATGTATAGGAATAAGGAAACCTTAAGAATGTTCCCTTCTGGAATTAGACATTGTTATGAAATTGCACAACTTATGAATGCCCCTTCGAGACTTAAGAGGTCAAGGATACGTATATCCCTACACTGTCTAGGAATAGAGTCTTTGGAATCCGCTTATTTGGTGGGTTCGTTTAGATAATAAGGGCCTTCATCACTACCATACTCATCACCACTATCACGACTTACTTTGAATGATCCATAACATAAGATGAGGCCATATGTTATATAGCACGCTCAGACATAAGTGTCTTCATCACTACCATACTCATCACCACTATCACGTCTTACTTTGAATTATCCATAACATAAGCTGAGGCCATATGTTATATAGCACGCTCAGACATAATCTGAGGCCATATATTATATAGCACTCTCAGACATAAGCTGTGGCCATATGTTATATAGCACGCTCAGACATAATCTGAGGTCATATATTATATAGCACACTCAGACATAAGCTGAGGCCATATATTATATAGCACACTCAGACATAAGCTGAGGCCATATGTTATATAGCACACTCAGACATAAGCTGAGGCCATATATATTATAGCACACTCAGACATAAGCTGAGGCCATATGTTATGTAGCACATTCAGACATAAGCTGAGGCCATATATTATATAGCACACTCAGTCACGTCATGAAATCATCTAGAACCTTAGGCTTGAAAATCTCTAGGATTGGAGTCATCGTAAGATTCTTCAGAAACTATAGACTTCTGGCATTTCTAGGAGTAAAAATACTATGGATGTCACGTATGTAATCAAAACATAGGAATCATGCCTTTGAAAGAAAGGGACGAGCCTTAACATACCTGGAAGATCGCTTCTCGTCTTTCCAAACTACCTCTTGTCTTGAAATCTACATATAAAACCATTCATACTATTGTTAGGCCCGTTGTTATATACTTATCCTAAGTCTTCAAATAAATCTTTCTAGAATCTGCCGAAATTTTGGCAGCATCTCCTCTGTTTATATGCCTAGCCCAAAATCTCAACTCAGCAACCAACAACAACAACAATAATACCAACATCAACAACAATATTATCAATATCAAAATATTCCATAAACATCCCACATGATGTTTTATCAAATTTCTCAACCCATAAATTCCTTATACGCTCATTTAGTAACTTTTCCTCCGTAGATCAGCTTAAATCAATACTAATAAGGAAATATTCATACCTTTCACCCGCTAGAATTGCAATATCTTCGATTATCACCTTGAATCGAAGCCAATTTTTGCCGCAATTCGATATTATAATCGCAGCTATGTGTTGTCCAAACTTAAATTCGGGGATTTCACTTAATTTGCGTTAAAATCTAGTGGACGGAAGTTGGGAGAGTTTTCTAGAAGGTTTGGGAAATATTTGGAGTGTTCTTGGCTGAAAATGAGGTTTAGGATCAGATTTGGTCCTTAAATAGTGGGTCAAATTCGGGTCGGGTCACTATAGCAGTACTGTAGCAAGTCGATACTGTAGCAGCCCGGTTACTGTAGCAGCGGTTCTGCTCTGTCAGCCTAACTTGTAACATCCATAATTCTCCACTTCGATGCCGTATTGATGAGCGGTTTGTTGCGCTGGAAACTAGACATGACGAACTTTATTTTAGGCTTTTACTTTGCTTCAAAACTCCTCATATACTAAAAGATATTCTTTCCCCAAGTTGGGCCCAAATTACCCCTCATATTCTCTTCCAAGTTCCAACAAATTTAATTTCCTTAATTCACTTGCCCTGCAGTCTTTCCATAGCTTACTATATCCACTTAAACCCTTATAACCATAAGTTAAACACATATAAGCTCACATACCTCCTGAAAGGTAGCTCAAATCTCAACATACGAACTACGGGGTGTAACATTAAAGGTGTCACCTATGAAGGGTGTAATGAGATTTGGTAAGAAAGGAAAACTTAGTCCTTGGTACATTGGACCTTACAAGATTGTGCGCAAGGTGGGCCAGGTGGCATATGAGTTACATCGACCCTCGGACTTGGAGTCAGTCCACCCAGTGTTCCATGTATCGATGCTTCCCAAGTGCATTGGAGATCTCTCCAGAATTGTACCTATAGATGATATCCAAGTCACCGAGCAACTATCCTACGAAGAAGTTCCCATTGCTATTCTATATAGGCAAGTTCAAAGGCTCAGAACAAAAAATGTAGCTTCAGTTAAAGTTTTATGGAGAAACAATAATAAGGAGGAAATGATTTGGGAAGATGAGGAATATATGAAGTTCAGATATCAACATTTATTTCCACCCCCAGAAGAGATTCAGAAAGAGGCACCATTGTCCTCAGGTATGTAATGCTTTCTTTCGATGATTTCTTGGTCATGTATGGCCATTATTGTTGTTGTTTCTGTAGCCCCGTGAGGCGTTTTATATTTTAGGTTGCTGTGAAAGGATGGTAGTGACATATTACAGGGGAAACTTTGGCAAATTTTTTGTAGAATCCCTAAGAGCCTAACATTCAAGGACGAATGTTCCTAAGGGAGGAGGAATGTTACATCTTGGAAATTTCGTGTCATTCGCATTATGAGTAGACTAACGCAAACCTAAAGTAGATATGAGGCCCTTATAAGGTTGAAGAGGGTATTTGATAACTTTAAGTGTGTACTTTAAGGTTTTGGAGTCACATGAAGCGGCGGAAGTAAGTTTGTTAAGAGATTGGAAGAATTAAGTCATGTTTTGGGAAGATTTCATATCATTTCAGTTACACATTGCTTAGCATTACCTTAAGAGGGATATATAGGGCCCCTTGTGTGGTTAATGAAGTTTTATACAAGTTCTAAGAAGGTTACATAAGAATCGGAGGTCAAATGAATAAAAAAGAACGCATTTTCGAAAAAGCGGGGCAATTATGGCCATATGCGGCTGCATGCTCAGTATGCTGGACCGAATATGGGCAGCAAACTCCCCAAATTTGCAACCCTCACATCCCAGCTTCCTCCCTAAGGAGAGGAGGGGATATACAGACGCATATCCAATATGCTGAGCCGCATCTCCACCGCAAAGTGATGCGGGGGAGAGATTTTGCCACCTTTTTAAATCCTAAAAGATCCCATTTTCATCTCAACCTCCCACACTTATTTCCCCACACTTCTAGAGAGTTCTTGAGAGTTATTGAAAGTTCCATAACACTCCAAACCTTTCCATATCATCAAAAGAGAAGATCAACATCAAAGACCAAAGAGAATCCATGGAAGGTGATTGTTCTTGCTTCTCTTCAAAATTGTGATAAACTTGGTCTTGAAAGGAGTAGGGGAAGGTGAAGTTATTCTATACTAAGGTATGATCTTCCTATTATTTTCATGATTGATTTGATATAAAGGTTTAGTAACCTTTGGAAAGAAAAAGAGTGAAAGTGGAGAAGTCATAAATGTTGAAGTGGAAGATGACTATGAGATGAACTTAAAAAGGGGATTTTGGGTAAATTCGAGACTAAATTGAATATAACTGTTACACCTCGTAGTTTCGTCTGTTGAGATTCGTTAGGCGTTAGTTGTCCTAATCGCGGAAACGGGAGTTACCTTAGGATATGTGAGATTACATCTTCCCATATTATGGTTATAGGGGTTTAAGCCCATTAAATGAGCTATGGAAGGATTTAAGAACAAACAAATAAAGGAATGGAGTTGTGGGAACTTTGGTAAAACTTGGCAAACTTTCGGACAGAATTTTGGTCCAAATTGGTGGGGGCATATCTCCTAGAATATGAGGATTTTTGGTGCATTTCTGTTGTCCAATTGAAGTTCATCGAGTCTAGTTTCCAACGCAACAAACCGCTCATCAATGTGACATCTGAATAAAAAGTTATGGCCATTCTACGACAGATTGTCTGAGCAGAAAAGTTCTGCGAACCATTTGACGGCCCGCACGAATTTTGATGCCCCGCAGAAAATTCTGCGGTCCGTCAAATTGACACAGCCCAGCGTCAAATGGTCACAGTGACCCATATTTGACCGGGCAGTTCTACGGACCATTTTCACGGTCCGTAGGAATTTTGACGGCCCGTCAAAATTGGCGCAGGATTGCCCGACGGGATTTTAAGTTCCGCTTTATATAATTTAGTCCACTTCATTTGGACATTTCATCTTACAAAATCAGATCCAAAAGCTCTCTAAACTAATCCAAGCCAAAATCCATGAGAGATTAATTATCAATAAGCAAGAATCAAGATACCCATGTGCTAGAGGTCTTGCTAGGGTTAATAAGCTCCAAGAATTCTTTGGATATTGAAGCTAGGGTTTTTCTTCAAGTGGAGTATTGCTATCCAAAACCCATTCCTACATTATCAAAGGTAAGTTTTATGATCAATTCATGTTATTTAGAGTATTGAGGGGTTGAAAGACCTTGAGTATTGAAGGAAATAGAAAATGGGTTACAAATATGAGAATAGTGACATTTTTGAGTTGTAGCTTAATATGAATCATGATTCTTCATATGTTACGAGTATAGTTATGTTATAAATAATATCAAGAACATAGGAGAAACATTATATGGGGATGAAAGTAATGTTGTATTATGACCATGGTTATGGATGACCTTGAAATGGAATTGGGGAAATTGAATAATGTGTGGTTGATGAAGGTTGTTGATCATGAGATTATGAATGTTATTATTGATGTTGGGAGTTGTTATATGATATGGGGAAAGTAGTATAAACAAAGGAAATGCTGCCCAATTTTCCCTAGAAATATTAACATGTTCTTATAGTCGATTAGCTAACATTCATGCGACTTCTCTTGAAGGTAGAAATGTGGCATTGAAGGAGAACAAGCAAACGATAGATTAGTTAAACGGAAAAGGTATGTGAGACTAGTCCTTTCTTTCTATGGCATGAATCCGATGGCATGATTTTTCCTTCTTCTCCATGAATCCTCTATACCCCGGAAAGCTAAGAGTCTATGTTCATGAATAGCTACATGAGATAAGAGATACATTACGAGCCCAATAATGATGATGATGAGCTTAAGTCTAAAGATCCTAGAGTTCATGGTATGATGTTCCTATATAGTTAATGATGCTGTTATTGTATACACTCACCTTATACACTATTTCCTTCAAGGTGAGGCTGAATACTTATAAACGTCCATAATGGAAATCGGGGGTTCACGACCGCATGTCACCCCGACATAGCCATAGTTTCCTTCAAGTTCTAATGTATGTTTTTAATGATAAATGTATAATGATGTTTAGTCACGATATGTCTATGAGATGATTAATAATGTAAGTTTATAATATGCCAATGTCATGTATGAAAATGTTGAGTTACGAAGGGTATATGACGATATGATTACACCGTGCCTAAATGGCCGGACATGTCACCGCTAATGCGGGCTGCTTATGATTACACCGTGCCTAGATGGCCGGACATGTCACCGCTAAAGCGGGCTGCTTATCATGGTTACCCAGATGCTGGTTAACGATGATGATGATGACGCGATGATATATATATATGCTATGATGATACCTGTACTATGATCATATAAGTATACGATATATGTATGAAATGTATTCGCCCATAAATCTCATGCAAGTTATATCTTTCTCCTATGGTTTGTGATTCTTCTATTATGCTTATTTCATTCATGTCTTACATACTCAGTACAATATTCGTACTGACATCCGTTTTCTTTGGACGCTGTGTTCATACCCACAGGTAGACAGGGAGACGGTGCAGATCCATAGGAGCCACCAGTAGATTTACAGGAGCACTCCATTATTCCGGAAGTGCTACTCGGTTTATGCTTTTGGGTAGATATGTATATGTATTTTGGGCACGACAGGGTCTTGTCCCGTTCATATGTCTAGCACTCTAGTAGAGGCTCGTAGATACGCAGGTGTGGGTTATATGGTCTCACGATGTTACTACTATATATATATATATATATATATATATATATATATATATATATATATATATATATATATATTGGGCACGACGGGGTCTTGTCTCGTCCATATGTCTAGCACTCTAGTAGAGGCTCGTAGATACGCAGGTGTGGGTTATATGGTCTCACAATGTTACTACTATATATATATATATATATATATATATATATTCATTTTGATAGCCGAAAGGCTTATGTATATAAAAGTATATATGCTCTCGAATGAAAAATGATTTTCTTATGATTTGACTATGAATTTGATAAAAGAACGCTTAATGAGTAGTAGAACGAGTGGTGCTCGGTGGTTAGACCCAGGTACCCGTCACGGCCCTAGTCGGGTCGTGACAATAACTTCTTGATTATGATATTGTGAACGTTATTATTGTTGTTTGGGAGTTGATTTATAATATGGTGGAAGTTGACAAAAGGTGAAATGCTGCCCTAATTTCGTTAGCTCGTTAATTGTACTGGTTTTAACTTAGAAGTATTTTCGAGACTTAACCATAGTGTGAATCCTGTTGAATGTAGATTTTACGGACTTTGGAGAAGAACGTTAGATAGTTAATGTCACGACCCGACTATGGGCCATAACGGGTACCTGGGGCTAACCACCGAGCACCGCTCGTACTACTATTCATCATACTCATCCTGCGCTCTTTCATTAACCTAATGCTTCTAATCATAGGGAAACCATTTTCACTTTGAAACATAATTACCTTTATATACATAAGCCCCTTGGGCTATCAAAAGAATATACATATACAAATGGGAAATCGTGAAACCATACTACCCACACATACGTATCTACGAGCCTCTACTAGATTATTAGACATATGGATGGGACAGGACCCTGTCGTGCCCAAAACATATATATACACACAAAATGGTAAATCAGTGGCACCTCCGGAATAATGGAGTGCTCTCAAAATCTGCTGATAGCTCCTACGAGTCTAGATCAACTCCCTGTCTACCTGTGGGCATGAACACAACGTCCAAAGAAAAGGACGTCAGTACGAGCATTGTACTGAGTATGCAAGACGTAAATAAAATGAGCATAATAAGGAAATCATGAAAGATAAGGTGAAAACAGAGCCTGCTTAGCCTTTAAGAGTAAATGCATTTTAAACATATCACATATATAATCATCATTTACCCGTTTCCGGGTACCATCATACGCCGTCTACTAGTGGTGTCATGTCCGGCCCTCTAGGCACGGTGGAATCATAAGCAGCCCGCATTAGCGGTGACATGTCCGGCCATCTAGGCGCGGTGGAATCTAAGCAGCCCGCATTAGCGGTGACATGTCCGGCCATCTAGGCGCGGTGGAATCATAAGCAGCCCGCATTAGCGGTGACATGTCCGGCCATCTAGGCGCGGTGGAATCATAAGCAGCCCGCATTAGCAGTTACACGTCTGGCCATCTAGGCGCAGTGGAATCATATGTAGCCCGCCTTCGCAGTGACATGTCCGGCCATCTAGGCACGGTGGAATCGTATCATCGCATACACCTCATAAACTCATCATAAAACATACATTAGAGTCCCAAGATAATCTATAACCATATCGAGGTGACGTAAGGTCGAGAACCCCCAATTCTATTATGGGAAAATCATAATCATCATACCTCACCTTGAAGAACTAGTATCATAAGGTGGGTCTAGCAATAATAATTAACGTCATATCGTAGGCTTTAGAATCTCTAGACTTAGGCTCCTCAGTACCATTATCGAATTCAAAACGCATCTCTTATTCTTTGTCTCAGAAGGAGCTCTATATAACGTTGACTCATATTTTACGGAATGCAAGAAAGTCATGGAAAGAAAAGGGAATTCATTTCATGAGAATCATGCCTTAGAAGGAAGGGACTAGCCTTACATACCTTTTCGTTTGGCTACTCTATCACTTGAACGTTCTCTTCCAATGCTCACGTCTCTACCTTCAAGAGATTTCATATTAACATTAGCTAATCGATCACATGAACATACTTAACTAAGGCTAGAGAAAATTGGGCAGCATATCCTTTGTTTATACAACTTTCTCCATATCATTTATCAACTCCCAAACGTCTATAATAACATTCACAATATCCTAAGCAATAATCTCCATTCATTTACATTATCCACATTTCCCAATTTCATTTCAAGTCATCCATAATCACGGTCATAGTGCACTACTACATTTACTCACATATAATGTTTATCTGTCACGACCCAACCGGAGGGCTGCGACGGGCACCCGTTTCTAACCCACCCGGGCACCTTTTATCATACTTTCACATTTACATCTAGGTGAGCCACATAGCTAATTCATACTTTCCATCTATTATTCGTACTAATCCCATTGGGCAACGATACCTATATATATATATATATATATCACCATCAATAACAATGCCCATATCAATGTACATAAGCTGACGAGGCTAACAAAATGATATATACAAGACTAGCCGACAAGGCCAAATACATCTAACCATATACACATGTCTACGGCCTCTAAAGAGAGTATGTCATATCATATAGGCGGGACAGGTGTCACGACCCGGCTAGGGGCCATGACGGGTACCCGGAGCTAACCACCGAGCACCACTCATTCTACTACTCATTAAGCGTACATTCATTAATTATATACTCAAATCATAGGAAAACCATTTTTCATCTGGAAACATAATTACTCTTATATATATATATATATATATATACATAAGCCATTCGGCCGTCAAAATAATAGTATGTATATACAATAGTAACATCGTGAGACCATACTATCCACACATGCGTATCTACGAGCCTCTACTAGAGTACAGACATATGGACGGGACAAGACCCCGTCGTGCCCAAAATACATATACATATATATATATATATATACACAAAAGAATAAACCAAATAGCACCTCCGGAGTAATGCAGTGCTCCTGTAAATCTACTAATAACTTGTACGAGTCCGGATCACCTCCCTGTCTACCTGTGGGCACGAACACATTGTCGAAAGAAAAAGGATGTCAGTACGAATATTGTACTAAGTATGTAAGACATGAATGAAATGAACATAATAGAAGAATCATAAGACATTGGATGAAGATATAACCTGCGTGAGTTTTATGGGTGAATACATTTCACACATATACCATATATATATATATATTCATAGTACATGTATCATCATAGCGCATATATCATCGCATCATAATCATCATCGTTAACCCGCATCCGAGTAACCATCATATGCCGCCCACTAGTGGTGATCATGTCCGGCCTTCTAGGCACGGTTGAATCATAACCATCCCGACTTAGCGGTGACATGTCCGGCCTTTTGGGCACGGTGGAATCGTAAGCAGCCCGCCTTAGCGGTGACATGTCCAGCCTTTTGGGTACGGTGGAATCGTATCGTCATATACCCATCGTAACTCAACATTTCCATACATGGCATAGGCATATTATAAACTTTCATTATTGTACAACTCATAGACATATCATGACTTAACTTCATTATACATTTATCATCAACACATACATTAGAACTTGAAGGCAACTGTGGCTATGTCGGGGTGACATAAGGTCGTGAAACCCCGATTATATTATGGAGTAATCATCCACATCATATCTTACCTTGAAGGAACTAGCATTTTAAGTTGAGTGTACACAAGGAGAAAGCATCAATGGAACCATACTTAGAATCATTAGCTTCATGGACATCTTACTTTACTCTAGGATTCTTTATACTTAGCTCATCATCATCATTATCATGCTCGTGGCATGTCTCTTATATTAACTCATATGGCTCCTCATAAGCATAGACTCTTAGTTTTCCCGGAATGTAGGTAATTCATGGAGAAGGAGGAAATATCATATCATAGGATTCATGCCTTAGAAAGAAGGGACTAGCCTTACATACCTCTTTTGTTTAATAGTTTTATCGCTTGATCGTTCTCCTTCGATGCTCGCGTTTCTACCTTCAAGAGGATTCACATCAATATTAGTTAATCGATTATAAGAACGTGTTACTATTTCTAGAGAAAATTGGGAAGAATTTCCTTTTTTTATACAACTTTCCTCATTTTACATATCAACTCCCAACATCCATCACAAAATTCACAATATTATACACAAAAATCATCATTCATCTACGTTATCCACATTTCACAATTCACTTTGATTCCTCCATAATCGTGGTCATCGTTCACTATCATGTTTTATCACATATAATACTTATCCCATGTTCTAAATGTCACTTATAACATACTTATAATCACAACATATCAATATTCATAATTCACTCCAAACTATTCCTCCACAATGACACTATTCCCACATTCATGACCCAATTTCTACACCTTTCTACAATCCTAGTGTTTTAACTTTTGAATATCTTAAATAACATGGAATGATCATAAAACTCACCTTAGATAATGGAGGAATAAGCCTTGAGAGGAAATTCTCTTCTTGCACCAAAACCCTAGCTCACTTCCCTTGGGATTACTTGGCTTAGATGAACTTTGATATGTTTCATACACTTGATTTTGTGGGTTTGATGAGGTTGACATAGATTTCTCTTGGGTTCTTGTGGGTGAAGAGTGGAGAGGATTCTAGAGTGTTCTTGAAGCGTGGAGAGTGGAAATGAAATGAAGTAAATGAGAGAGATGATCCTTATATCGTTTTAACATCTGACCCGACACGAACATACGGACCAACATACGGTCTGTATATTTTATACTGACCGTATTTCTAGACCGTATGTTTGGTCCAGTGAAGGCCCTCATTCTGGGCAGAACATACGATTGGACATACGGTCCGTATGTTTTATACGGCCAGTATGTTTGGTCGTATAATGCCCAGCTCTCCGAAGTTCGTTCTCGTCGACACTTGTTTAATACTTCATTAGCAATCCTTATGGAACCTTCTTGACACTTCTCCAATCCTTATGGAACCTTCTTGACACTTGTTTAATACTTCATTAGCAATCTAAACATCTCTATAACTAATCCTCAAGGCCTTACCAACCAATCCTTAACGCGATAATTTACGAAACCTTTCCTAAACCCCACTTATACTCCACTTGTCCTTATCAATCCTTATTTCATCAATTCACATAACTTCAAAATCTTAACGTATGCATTCTGAGACCACTAAATATCCGTCTTATAGTCTTAAGAACTTCCTGTTACCCTTAACCTTGCATCGGTTCATTCACTACACGATGACATGAAATTTCCAAGGCGTAACACTCTTCCTCCCTTTTAGAACATTTGTCCTCGAATGTTAAGCACTCGGGAATTCTACAAAAATTTCGCCATAGTTTCCCCTGTAATATGGCAATACCATCCTATCACAACAACCCATAATAACATCGCCTCTTAGGGCCACAACACAATAGCAATATAATTTGGCCACAAGAGCGGGTATGTGGATTTCATTTTCTCTTCCGCCTCTCAAGTCATTTCCTCTGGGTTGTTATTTCGCCACAAGACTTTGACTGAAGCTACTTCCTTATTTCGAAGTCTCCGTATTTGCTCGTTTAATATGGAAATGGGCACTTCTTCATAGGCTCGCTTTTCTGTCACGTGAACATCACCTATCGGGACAATGCTCGTAGGATCTCCAACACACTTGCGGAGCATGGAGACATGAAAAACTGGATGGACCGATTCAAGTTCTGGAGGTAAGTCCAATTCATAAGCTACTTGACCTACATTGCGGATAATCTTATAGGGTCCAATGTATTGAGGACTTAGCTTTCCTTTTTTACCAAATCTCATCACACCTTTCATTGGTGACACATTTAAGAATACCCAATCATCAACTTGAAATTCTAGGTCTCACCGGCGGTTGTCCGCAAAAGATTTTTCGCGACTTTGGGCTGTCAACAATCGATCTCGGATCACCTTGACTTTCTCTACTGCTTGTTGAATCAACTCAGGGCCTATTAGCTGTACTTCTCCTATTTCAAACCATCCAATTGGGGATCTACACTTCCTTCCATATAAAGCTTCATACGGAGCCATTTGAATACATGAATTGTTGTATGCAAACTCAACTAGAGGTAAGTGGTCATCCTAACTACCACCTAAATCTAAGACACATGCTCTTAGCATATCCTCCAAGGTCTGAATAGTACGTTCGGCTTGTCCATCGGTCTGCGGATGAAATGTCGTGCTAAGCTTCACTTGAGTACCTAGATCTTCTTGGAAGGATTTCCAGAACTTGGCTGTAAATTGCACTCCTCTATCTGTGATAATGGATATTGGAATACCATGGAGTCGCACAATTTCTTTGAGATACAACCTCGCATAATCTTCTGCTGAGTACGTCGTTCTGACTAGAAGAAAATAAGCTGCTTTCGTTAATCTGTCCACAATACCCCATATAGAATCATACTTGCCTCGAAAATGAGGTAACCCCACAATAAAACCCATGTTGATCACTTGCCACTTCCAAGTAGGGATTTCTATTGCTTGCAATAATCCACCTGGCTTTTGATGTTGGATTTTCACTCGCTGGCAATTTGGACATTGAGCTACAAATTCCGCTATGTCTATCTTCATGCCATCCCATCAATATATCAACTTGAGATCATGATACATCTTTGTTCCACCTGGGTGAATAGAATACTGAGAATAATGAGCTTCTTCTAAGATTCGAAGGCGCAATTCTGCGACATTCGGAACACACAGCCTGCCTCGGTAGCTAAGAATTCCATCCATAGAAGTTTCAAATGGAGACTTCTCTTTTTCATGAAATATGTCTCTGTAATGGCTCAAATGAGGATCTTCATATTGACGCTCTTTTACTTCCATATTCAGGGACGAAACTATGGGATCATCAATACCAATTCCAGCACTATCTGAATCAATCACATGTACTCCAAGATTAGCTAGTTGGTGGAGCTCATGAATTAATTCTTTCTTTTCCGGGGGAACTTCACATAGGTTGTCCATTGATCGGCGGCTAAGCGCATCAGCTACTACATTTGCCTTCCCGGGGTGGTATAAAATGCTCACATCATAATCTTCTAATAATTCTAACCACCGCCTCTGCCACAGATTTAATTCCTTCTGTTTGAAAATGTATTGAAGACTCTTGTGATCTGTATAGATATCGACATGCACTCCATACAAGTAATGTCTCCACATCTTTAATGCATGAATAACTGCAGCCAATTCGAGATCATGAGTTGGGTAGTTCTTTTCATGTTTCGCAACTATGTCGAAGCATAAGCTGTTATATCCCGTGTTTTCGCATAATTGGAAATCGTGAAAATAATTAAGACTTGTATGTTATAAGGAAATAATTTGATTTTAGTTAACATGACTTTGTTGGTTGCGAAATTGTTGGTGTAAATACATTGGGGAAGGCCGAGGGTAAGTTTGGAATTTCGAAAATTAGTTTCGGGAATTACAAAACGAGCCTTCAACGAATTGGGACAAGAGAAATTGGAACAAAAATTTAGGCCCAAAGATCATGGGGTGGCCGGCCACAAGGCTTGGTCCAAGCCTCTTATTAAGTGGTCATGTGATTTTCACATGACCCTTAGTTGGATATATATCAAAGTTGCCTTTGGAATTATCAAGATAAAAATCATAACTCCACTTTGAGCTAAAAGCTCCATTCGGCCGAGAACCCCATTTCCCAACCAAAAAAATTCTCTAGCCCTTGTGTTTGATCCAAAAATCTTGGTTTTCCCATATTTGTAGGGTACTCAAGACGCTCTTCAACATGATATAATTTATTTGGCGGAAGAATCACGTTTGCGACAAGTCGGAATTTCAAGAAAAGGTAAGAATTTTACCCTTTTAATGTTATGGAATTGGTATGAATATGATAAGGATTGAGAATAGACGAGAACCTCGTAGTTTTGATGTATGTATGAAACCGGGTGTGTGTGTGTGTGTAGTGAAGTGGTCGTGAGCCACAAGGTGTGTAAGGCAAGGTGAAATTGATTTTGTTTAAGTTCATTAGTTGCCTCGTTGTGACATTTAGGACGTAAATGAGTGTTTAACGAATTGAGTTGGTGTTGAAAATGATTGCGGATTATTTTGGGAAAGTATATAATTTCGGTATATTTGTGTATATCATTGTATAATTATGATATTAAGGCTTTAAATATTACTTATGGTTGTTGTTAATGAATTCAGAATGAAATAATGCAAGTTAGTATGTTCGTCGGAATTGTTGACGTTTTGAAAGGAATATGGAAAGTGACGAACTTCTTGAATTTATGTATAATGTTGGAACATAATTGGGATGTGATTGAATAATCTTGAATGATTGAATGAATACAATAATGTGGACATAAGTTTGGAATTGTGAAGTTTGAATGAAAGTTGCCAACTTTTATAGTAAAGAAGAATATTGAAGTTAGAATGATTTAGTTGTGGTTTATGTTGTTTGTGACGTTTGGGTTGTTGTTGTTGATGTTTATTGAGCCGAGCTAAGTCTCGGGGGTGTTAGATATATAGGGGAAGTTCTGCCGAAATTTCGGTAGGCAGAAATGAAGTTAATGGAATTTTTAAGCTTAAGAATCTCTAATAGGTAACTTTGACCATTTGCAGATTCTGGACGAAACGGGATTTGATTTTGGGGTGAGCATAAGACGTTTCTAAGGTATGTAAAGCTTCCCACTTCTTCCTTTGGCATGTCTTAGTATGTTAGGTTGATATCGGAACCCCGGGAGCAATTCTGCTCCTCGAAATCCGATCTAGAAAATGGCTACTATTCATTCAATTCAATTGAAGCCTAATGTTCCTATTTTGGCTAGAAAGCAATCAAACGTCCAAAGCTTATGCAAATGCAATCGGATTACTTTGAAATCTTTATGTATGATCTTATAGACCCGAAATGTTCATAAATTATGTTCGCCACCTCGACTTGACCCGGGGTGGGCCTGCTAACCCCGAGATGCCTTATTTGTCCTACTAGGCTCTCTTTTTGGATAAGCTTCGACAAAAAATCTTCGATTTTGAAATTGTCCTCTATGAAATAATGTTCGAAACACTATGATGTAACAAACTATGTTTTGAGCCATACGTACCACTTTGGAAACATTTTGTGAAATGAACTTTCGTACCAACTAACTATTTGACTATTTTGGTTAATGAACTGACTTATGAAGTAATCAAGTTTTGAAAGGCTATTTTGATATACAAACTGCATTTTTTGCTCACGACTCCGCTCGTGCCTTATTATGACTTCGTTCACCGGTTCCCGGGCCGGTTATGATTCGTGCGCTCTATGATGATTCGGCCGTATGTTGTGTTACGGTTCCCCGAGGCCTCGCCATAGGGCCGGGTTCCGTTTGGAGTTATGCTGTGATATGGCTGTGATGTGATACGCTCATATGTGTGTGTTCGGGGATGTACGGAGATTTGAACCTTCTGGTGTTATGCTGTGTGTGGCACCAGCGTCGGAGTGGTGACCACGTTCCTGAGCTTTGCATGATTTTATTTACATTATGTATATATGATTTTGATAAACATTTTGATATACTGTTCGGCATTTCTCTCTTTGGTATTCTGTTCGCTTTCAGTTGTGGCCTATATTTTTATACTCCATGCTTTACATGCTCAGTACATCTTTCGTACTGACCCCCTTCCTTCGGGGGGCTGCGTTTCATGCCCGCAGGTGCAGACACCGGTGATCCACCACTGTAGGCTCCACTTCTGCTATTTCGGAGTACTCCCTTGATTCGGAGTCCACTTTTGGTATATATATATCTTCTGCCATGTATATATTTCTGCATATCTGACTATTTGGGTACGGCGGGGCCCTGTCCCGTCATATGATTCTGTCGGTCAGTTTAGAGGTCTGTGGACATGTCTGTGGGTTATGGTCAGTCTGTATGCTTATGTGTATATGTTGTTTGGGCGATCCCATACGCCGAGGCGACCGATCCGCATATGTTTGTGCATTGCTTTGATTAGCCCTGTGTGGCCTTGGTTGGTGTTTGCTGTGTACAGGGTTATTCTGGTTAGTCCGAAAAACAAAGGAAACTCTGCCGAAATTTTTCTGGAAATTATCTGTATTTGGAATATAGCCTTGTCGGCTTCTGCTATACATTTGAATACGTTTGATAGATGGGTTTGGGTGCCCAGATCGGGCACTAGTCACGGCCTACGGGGTTGGGTCGTGACAAAAGTGGTATCAGAGCAGTTTGTCCTCGGAGTGTCTATAGGCCGTGTCTCGTAGAGTCTTGTTTATCGATGTGTTGTGCACCACATCTATAAACAGGAGGCTACAGGGCATTTAGGATGTTACTTTCTTTGGAATCTTAGATCGTGCGATAGAGCTGTGCTATTAGGATGATTCTGATCTGACCCGTTCTTGTGTTTGCAGTGATGCCTCCGAAGAAGGCAACGGCGGCCCAGAAGGGCAAGGCAAGGATGGGAGAGACTAGTCAGGCACAGCGAGCTACCCGGGCTCGTATCTATGATTTGCCTGAGGTTGTGCCTCATTCTGAGGGGTCCGCTACACCACCATTGGTACAACCTGGAGCAGGTCCTTCAGCAGCTCCAGAGGCCCGAGTACCCGCTCCCGAGACTCCAGCTCCTCAGCCAGGGGCGGAGGACAGGACCCTGAGGGAGGCTGTACAGTTGCTGACCACATTGGTAGCGGGGCAGGCTCGCAGACGCGGGCGGAGGGACGATGATGATGATGACAGGCGTGACAGCCTGCGGGTTCGAGAGTTCTTATTGTGTGGCCCTCCAGAGTTTTTCGGGTCTAAGCCCGATGAGGACCCCCATGATTTTATTCGGGGGATGCGGCGCTCACTAGACTTGGTCAGGGATTCAGAGACCGAGTCAGTCGAGTTGGCCTCACATAGACTTCGGGATGTTGCTGCTCACTGGTATGAGACCTGGGAGTTATCTAGGGGTGAGGGTGCTTCCCCAGCTACTTGGGACGAGTTTGCGACTGCTTTCACCCGCCATTTTCTGCCCCCAGAGTTGCGACGGGCGCGGGCTGATCGATTTTTACATCTGCAGCAGAGGGGTCGGAGCGTTCGTGAGTATAATCTGGAGTTTGTTTCCCTGGCCCGGTATGCACCTTCCATAGTAGCAGATATGTCCGATCGGATGCACATATATGTTATGGGGTTGGATCGCTATTTGATCGACGGCTGTATGGCAGTATCATTGCAGACAGATATGGATATTGCCCGACTTCAGGCTTACGCGCTGGGTATGGAGGACCGTCACAGGTCTGATTATTCTAGCAGAGATCGGGACAGGAGGCCGCCCAAGAGGGCTAGGTCCGCGGCATATTCTGGAGATTCTCGAGGCGGGCAGCCTCAGCAGCAGCAGACAGGCAGACAGCTTCCTCCGTCCGGCCGGAGTACTCAGTCTGGCGGCAGGAGGTTTGATAGTGCAGGACCGCCTGGGGCCGGTCAGGGCTCCAGGGCGGCAGGTTCACAGGTGTCTAGAGGCCCCAGCCAGGCCAGACCACCCAGACCCCGTTGCTCTCATTGCAGGAAGTCTCATCCTGGGGAGTGCTATCGAGCTACTGGAGCTTGTTTTTCGTGCGGTGGTCAGGGCCATTTTATGCGAGATTGTCCGTTGGCTAGCGGTTCTGGTAGTGTGGCTCCGCCGACAGGGTCAACCGCCGGTTCATCATCTGCTCCATCTGTTGCACGCCCTGCAGAGCGAGTTACGCCGACACCGGCGGGACGCGGTCGAGGCCGCGGTGGCGTTTCAGGTTCTAGCGGTCCCTCGAACCGCATATATGCTTTGGCCAGCCGCCAGGATCAGGAGGCTTCGCCAAACGTCGTCACAGGTACATTACTGGTTTCCTCTAGATCTGTATATGCATTGATTGACGCTGGTTCTACTTTATCATATATTTCCCCGCTCGTTGCTAGTAAAATTGGGATAGTGTCTGAGCCTATAGAGCCATTTGAGATAGCTACGCCGGTTGGGGATTTTGTTATAGCGAGGCAGATCTATAGGGATTGTTCTGTGACTATTTATGATCGTTGCACTAAAGCTGATTTGATAGAGTTAGACATGCTTGAGTTTGATGTCATTATGGGTATGGACTGGTTGTCTTCCTGTTATGCTAATGTCGACTGCCAGAAAAAGGTAGTCCGTTTTCAGTTTCCAGGGGAACCAGTTATAGAGTGGTTCGGATCTACAGCATCGCCGAGGGGTAAGTTTATTTCATACCTCAAGGCTAAGAAGATGATCCAGAAGGGTTATATCTATCATTTGGTTCGTGTGCACGATACTGCAGCTGAGACACCTACCCTTCAGTCTGTTCTGGTCGTTAATGAATTCCCAGATGTATTTCCTGACGAACTTCCTGGCCTTCCGCCTGAGCGGGAGATTGATTTTACTATAGAGTTGTTGCCAGACACGCAGCCTATATCTATTCCTCCGTACAGGATGGCACCGGCTGAATTGAAGGAGTTGAAGGAGCAGCTGAAAGATTTGTTGGATAAGGGCTTTATTAGACCCAGCACATCACCCTGGGGAGCGCCGGTATTATTTGTAAGAAAGAAAGATGGGTCACTGCGCATGTGTATCGATTACCGGCAATTAAATAAGGTGACTATTAAGAATAAATATCCCCTCCCCCAGATTGATGATTTGTTTGATCAGTTGCAGGGTGCTAAATATTTTTCGAAGGTAGATCTGCGCTCAGGTTATCATCAGGTGCGAGTGCGAGAATCAGATATCCCGAAGACTGCTTTCAGGACCCGGTACGGGCATTATGAATTCAGAGTTATGTCTTTCGGGTTGACTAATGCTCCAGCGGTATTTATGGACCTGATGAATCGGGTATTTTGGCCTTTCTTGGATATGTTTGTTATTCTGTTCATTGACGATATTTTGATTTACTCGCGATCAGCCGAGGAGCATTCAGATCATTTGAGGACGGTACTTGGTATTCTCCGTCAACAGAAATTATATTGTAAATTCTCCAAATGTGAATTCTGGTTAACTTCTGTGGCATTCTTGGGCCATATTGTCGGCGCAGATGGTATTCGGGTCGATACGCAGAAGATTGAGGCTGTACAGAATTGGCCCAGGCCTACTACACCGACGGAGGTGCGCAGTTTTCTGGGATTAGCCGGATATTATCGCAGGTTCGTGGAGGACTTTTCTTCTATTGCAGCACCACTGACGAAGCTTACTCAGAAAGCAGCGAAATTTCTGTGGACCGATGCCTGCGAGCGCAGCTTCCAGATGTTGAAAGAAAAGTTAGTTTCAGCACCAGTTTTGACTCTTCCAGAGGGATCAGATAGGTATGTGGTCTATTGTGACGCCTCTGGTATTGGGATAGGTTGTGTGTTGATGCAGCACGGTCGAGTCATAGCCTATGCTTCCCGGCAGCTCAGACCGCACGAGAATAATTATCCCACTCATGATCTGGAGTTGGCCGCGGTGATTCGTGCTTTGAAGATTTGGCGGCAGTATTTATATGGGGTCCATGTCGATATTTATACGGACCATAAGAGTCTCCAGTATATTTTTAAGCAGAAAGAATTGAATTTACGGCAGAGAAGATGGCTTGAGTTACTGAAGGATTATGACGTTGATATTCTGTACCATCCGGGGAAAGCTAATGTGGTAGCGGATGTACTTAGCCGCAAGTCTATGGGCAGCTTGGCTGATGTACCATCTGGTAAGAAAGATTTGGTTCGTAATATTCATCAGCTGGCCAGCCTTGGAGTTCGTCTGGCAGATTCTGGAGATTCTGGGATTTCTGTTCGTGCAGTTGCTGAATCATCTATTATAGCAGAAGTAAAGCAGCGTCAGTTCGAAGATCCTATTCTGGTTCAGTACAGAGATGTGGCCCTTACTAAAGACAAGACTCCGTTTGAAATTTCACCTGAAGGAGTATTATTATATGAAGGAGTATTATTATTCGGGAGCGATTATTGGCTGCACAGAGTCGACAGAAAGCATATGCAGACAGACGACGTCGACCACTAGAGTTCCAGATTGGCGACTGGGTATTTCTGAAGGTGTCGCCTATGAAGGGTGTTATGAGATTCGGTAAAAAGGGTAAGTTAAGCCCGCGGTATATTGGGCCGTATCAGATCATTCGGAAGATAGGCGAGGTCGCCTATGAGCTAGACTTACCATCCGATTTGGAGGCCGTACACCCGGTATTTCATGTGTCTATGCTGCGAAAATGTATTGGTGATCCTTCCAGGATATTCCCAGTGGATGATATTCAGGTAACGGAGCATTTGTCTTATGAAAAGCAGCCTGTAACTATTTTGGATCGGCAGGTCAGGAGACTACGCACTAAGGAAGTGCCTTCTATTAAAGTCCTGTGGCGCAACAACAATCGGGAAGAGATGACTTGGGAGGCGGAGGACGAGATGAAGAAGAAATACCCCCACTTGTTTCCTGCACCCACAGGTAATTTAAACCTTCAAATTTGTTGTATTGATTGACAAATGAATTGTGTGTGCTAACTATAAAGGGAGACTCCCCCGTTATATTATAAGACTAATTTAACATTCGGGGACGAATGTTCTTAAGGGGGGGAGAATGTTATATCCCGTGTTTTCGCATAATTGGAAATCGTGAAAATAATTAAGACTTGTATGTTATAAGTAAATAATATTATTTTAGTTAACATGACATTGTTGGTTGCGAAATTGTTGGTGTAAATACATTGGGGAAGGCCGAGGGTAAGTTTGGAATTTCGGAAATTAGTTTCGGGAATTACAAAACGAGCCTTCAACGAATTGGGCCAAGAGAAATTGGAACAAAAATTTAGGCCCAAAGATCATGGGGTGGCCGGCCACAAGGCTTGGCCCAAGCCTCTTATTAAGTGGTCATGTGATTTTCACATGACCCTTAGTTGGATATATATCAAAGTTGCCTTTGGAATTATCAAGATAAAAATCATAACTCCACTTTGAGCTAAAAGCTCCATTCGGCCGAGAACCCCATTTCCCAACCAAAACAATTCTCTAGCCCTTGTGTTTGATCCAAAAATCTTGGTTTTCCCATATTTGTAGGGTACTCAAGACGCTCTTCAACGTGATATAATTTATTTGGCAGAAGAATCACGTTTGCGACAAGTCGGAATTTCAAGAAAAGGTAAGAATTTTACCCTTTTAATGTTATGGAATTGGTATGAATATGATAAGGATTGAGAATAGACGAGAACCTCGTAGTTTTGATGTATGTATGAAACCGGGTGTGTGTGTGTGTGTAGTGAGGTGGCCGTGAGCCATAAGGTGTGTAAGGCAAGGTGAAATTGATTTTGTTTAAGTTGATTAGTTGCCTCGTTGTGACATTTAGGACGTAAATGAGTGTTTAACGAATTGAGTTGGTGTTGAAAATGATTGCGGATTATTATGGGAAAGTATATAATTTCGGTATATTTGTGTATATCATTGTATAATTATGATATAAAGGCTTTAAATATGACTTATGGTTGTTGTTAATGAATTCGGAATGAAATAATGCAAGTTAGTATGTTCGTCGGAATTGTTGACGTTTTGAAAGGAATATGGAAAGTGACGAACTTCTTGAATTTATGTATAATGTTGGACCATAATTGGGATGTGATTGAATAATCTTGAATGATTGAATGAATACAATAATGTGGACATAAGTTTGGAATTGTGAAGTTTGAATGAAAGTTGCCAACTTTTATAGTAAAGAAGAATATTGAAGTTAGAATGATTTAGTTGTGGTTTATGTTGTTTGTGACGTTTGGGTTGTTGTTGTTGATTTTTATTGAGCCGAGCTAAGTCTCGGGGGTGTTAGATATATAGGGGAAGTGCTGCCGAAATTTCGGTAGGCAGAAATGAAGTTAATGGAATTTTTAAGCTTAAGAATCTCTAATAGGTAACTTTGACCATTTGCAGATTCTGGACGAAACGGGATTTGATTTTGGGGTGAGCATAAGACGTTTCTAAGGTATGTAAAGCTTCCCACTTCTTCCTTTGGCATGTCTTAGTATGTTAGGTTGATATCGGAACCCCGGGAGCAATTCTGCTCCTCGAAATCCGATCTAGAAAATGGCTACTATTCATTCAATTCAATTGACGCCTAATGTTCCTATTTTGGCTAGAAAGCAATCAAACGTCCAAAGCTTATGCAAATGCAATCGGATTACTTTGAAATCTTTATGTATGATCTTATAGACCCGAAATGTTCATAAATTATGTTCGCCACCTCGACTTGACCCGGGGTGGGCCCGCTAACCCCGAGATGCCTTATTTGTCCTACTAGGCTCTCTTTTTGGATAAGCTTCGACAACGAATCTTCGATTTTGAAATTGTCCTCTATGAAATAATGTTCGGAACACTATGATGTAACAAACTATGTTTTGAGCCATACGTACCACTTTGGAAACATTTTGTGAAATGAACTTTCGTACCAACTAACTATTTGACTATTTTGGTTAATGAACTGACTTATGAAGTAATCAAGTTTTGAAAGGCTATTTTGATATACAAACTGCATTGTTTGCTCACGACTCCGCTCGTGCCTTATTATGACTTCGTTCACCGGTTCCCGGGCCGGTTATGATTCGTGCGCTCTATGATGATTCGGCCGTATGCTGTGTTACGGTTCCCCGAGGCCTCGCCATAGGGCCGGGTTCCGTTTGGAGTTATGCTGTGATATGGCTGTGATGTGATACGCTCATATGTGTGTGTTCGGGGATGTACGGAGATTTGAACCTTCTGGTGTTATGCTGTGTGTGGCACCAGCGTCGGAGTGGTGACCACGTTCCTGAGCTTTGCATGATTTTGTTTGCATTATGTATATATGATTTTGATAAACATTTTGATATACTGTTCGGCATTTCTCTCTTTGGTATTCTGTTCGCTTTCAGTTGCGGCCTATATTTTTGTACTCCATGCTTTACATGCTCAGTACATCTTTCCTACTGACCCCCTTCCTTCGGGGGGCTACGTTTCATGCCCGCAGGTGCAGACGCCGGTGATCCACCACTGTAGGCTCCACTTCTGCTATTTCGGAGTACTCCCTTGATTCGGAGTCCACTTTTGGTATATATATATCTTCTGCCATGTATATATTTCTGCATATCTGACTATTTGGGTATGGCGGGGCCCTGTCCCGTCATATGATTCTGTCGATCAGTTTAGAGGTCTGTGGACATGTCTGTGGGTTATAGTCAGTCTGTATGCTTATGTGTATATGTTGTTTGGGCGATCCCATACGCCGAGGCGGCCGGTCCGCATATGTTTGTGCATTGCTTTGATTAGCCCTGTGTGGCCTCTGTTGGTGTTTGCTGTGTACAGGGTTATTCTGGTTAGTCCGAAAAACAAAGGAATCTCTGCCGAAATTTTTCTGAAAATTATCTGTATTTGGAATATAGCCTTGTCGGCTTCTGCTATACATTTGAATACGTTTGATAGATGGGTTTGGGTGCCCAGATTGGGCACTAGTCACGGCCTACGGGGTTGGGTCGTGACATAAGCGATGACTTTACCGTGCTGCATTAACACACATCCTAACCCAACACCAGAAGCATCACTGTCACGACCCAGCCCCGTGGGCCGTGACTAGTGTCCTCATTGGACACCCAAACCCATTCGCTTACCAAATCGACATATCAAAGACTTATTAAATTTAGCATACGCTAATTTGCACAAATACTGAGAACAAACACCATCTTAAGCAGTCACCTGTGACAGAAATATCATACAAAAGCCGGCAGGCTGGCGGAATACACATCGCCCGAATATACATACATATACAAACATATGGGCCGTTTTGGCCATAATAGCAAACAGGACCGCTTAAGGCATAAGTCACGGACATAATTGAACAAACACGACCCATGACCCATATATATGTCTACAGGCCTGCACAAACCAGAACAGAAACATATGACGGGACAGGGCCCCGCCGTACCCCAAATAGTCATATATACAGAAACATGTGTAACAAAAGATATGTACCAAAAATATGAGCTCCGGATCAAAGGGAGTACTCCAAATAGCAGAATAGTGTCCTACACTGGCGGGTCACCTGAACGAACGTCTGTACCTGCGGGCATGAAACGCAGCCCCCGAAGAAAGGGGGTCAGTACGAAATATGTACTGAGTATGTAAAGCATGAAATACAGTAATCCGAAGCATAACTGAAGTGAGAAGTACAGAAAATGGATACAGAATTAGTATATCAAAACCTGTGCTGAAAATATAAATAATGCAAATAAAAATCATGCATAGGGCTCAGGAACGTGGTCGCCACTCCGACGCTGGCGCCACAACACATCATACTCCAGAAGGTTTCAAATCTCCGTACAATCCCCGAACATATCGTCTCATCATAACATATCACAACATTAGAACACATCATATGCCATATCACATCATAACGCCGTATATAAGCGGTACCCGGCCCTATGGCGAGGAACTCGGGAACCGTAACACATCATATTGCCGAACATAACATAGTGCGCACGACCACAAAACCGGCCCGGGACCCAGCGAACGATGTAATAGTAGTATGCATGAGCGGAGTAGTGAGGAAACCATATGCATATAAGTAAATAAAGTCCAAGACTCGATGAATAAATATATATATCGATATCAAAAAGCTCAGAAACAAGTATTGGGTCAATCGGAATTAGTATAAGAAAGTTGCGAGCTTTTGAAGTACGGAACCTTCTAAAAACATTTCATAAGCCATATTTGGAAATTCAAGTATTATTCATATTAGGAAACATTCGAATAACATTATGGATCAAATCAAATGGAGACTTTAAGACCATATTTACGTATCAAAGTATTCATCAAAGACTTTAGTCATCTCAATTTTTATTTCGAACAACATTCGGAAACATAACAACTAGAATCTTCGAACATCATAAAATACGTATCAAGCCATATGGAATAGCTTATGGAAGTCAAAGATGTTAGCCATCCTAATGGCTCTAAGAATATGATTTTCCTTAGCAGCATACATATACGCTATTTGTTCATTTCATAAGGTCATGCCAAAAGAAGGAAAGGTAGGCTTTACATACCTCGATCGCTCGCTAACCAAATCCCGACTCAAGTCTCGGGCTCTCCAATAGCTACAATAACGTTATCAATTACCAAACATTAGCTACAAGTACTTAGAAATTCAATTCTAACTAGTACTTGTCTACAGAAATTTCGGCAGCATCTCCCCTGTAAATTCAACATCCCCGAGAATTTAACTCGGCCAAATTTATCAACAACCATACCAACAACACCAACAACCATACTAATAATCATCAAGAATCAATTTAAACGCATTCTAACATTAGTAACTTTCTTCTCTACGTAGCTTATCATATTCAATTCGACTACGTACATTCAAGCCAATATCAACGCTCACATCTTTATTACTAATCCAAAATCATTCAAATACAATTCAAAAGCATTTCAAACAATCTAAAAAATATTCAAACAATTCCTCCAACACCATACTCCACCCGAAATCTCTACAATACAACAAAAGCCACAACAATACAATTTCTGCCTTCAAATTCAAAAACAACAACAACAATTCACACTTTAGCAACTCCATTTCCACAATTACATAAAAACCATATTAAAATCACATAAGTTCCTACAACAACCTACAACCAATTTCCATGCCAACTTGAACCATTTGTCCTTCCTTTGCATCATAGAGTTTACAACAATACAACTAACATACTACATAAATTTAATTCATCTTCCTCCACCAATATAAACCACACGGCCACACACACACAACACACCTACACGGCCCACACACAACATTTCCATGATTTTCATTCAATTCTACTCACTATAACATATATAAATATCCCATAACATGTAAAAGAATAGAAATTCTTACCTTTTCTTCAATTTTCCACTTGCCACCAAAGTGGTTTTCTTGCTTAAATAATTATACCACGTTGAAGAAGGTCTTGAACTTAGTAAGAATATTAGAAAATTAAAATTTTTGGATCAAAGATTGATGGCTTAATTTTTTTTCTCTCTTCTCCTCTCTTGGCCGAACTCCTCTTGTTCTTGCTCTCACTTTTTTTTTTTTGTTTTCTTGAATGTTCTAGTGTAATGAATAATTGTGGCCCCTTTTTCCTTTTATTACATGGATTAAATTATCACATGGGCTTGGGCCCCCCCCCCCCCCCTTTTTTTTTTTGCTCCATGGCCGGCCACCCTATTGGGCTCTTTTTTTTTTTTTTGATTTTTTCCTAGCCTAGTTACTTTTGGTTGGTATTTTGTAATTCATGAAACTAATTTCCAAAATTCCAATTTTGCCCTTAGCCTTCCTCCATATTTTCGCATCAATATTTTTCATGAACAACAACATATATATTAAATAGAATCAAAATATTGCCTTATCTCTTACTAGTCACAATTATTTCAAATTTTCCGAATATGCAAAAATACGGGATATAACATCCTCCCCCCCTTTAGAACATTCGTCCTCGAATGTTATGGACAACATATATAAATCATTCACCAATCAATATAACCAATTAAGGAATTTAAATTACCTGCAGGCATAGGAAACAAGTGAGGATACTTCTTCTTCATCTCGTCCTCCGCTTCCCAGGTCATTTCTTCTCAGTTATTATTCCACCACAAAACCTTAACAGAAGGTACATCTTTGGTGCGCAGTCTCCTTACCTGACGATCCAAAATTGCTACAGGCTGTTCTTCGTAGGACAGTTCCTCTGTTACTTGGATATCTTCTATAGGAAATACTCTGGAAGGGTCACCAATACACTTACGGAGCATTGATACATGAAATACCGGATGTACTGCTTCCAGATCGGATGGTAAGTCTAGCTCGTAGGCGACCTCGCCTATCTTTCGAACAATCTGATAAGGCCCAATATATCTCAGACTGAGCTTTCCTTTTCTGCCGAATCGCATTACACCTTTCATAGGTGACACTTTCAGAAATACCCAATCGCCAATCTGGAATTCTACAGGTCGTCGTCGTTTATCTGCATATGATTTTTGTCGACTCTGGGCTGCTAATAGCCGCTCTCAGATGAGTTTCACCTTATCGACTGCTTGCTGGATCATATCTGGACCAATCAATTTAGTTTCACCCACATCGAACCAACCAATCGGAGATCTGCATTTTCTACTATATAAGGCTTCATACGGCGCCATCTGGATGCTGGAATGATAACTATTATTATAAGAGAATTCAATAAGCGGAAAATGATCATCCCAACTACCTCTGAAATCAATAACACGGGCCCGTAGCATATCTTCCAGCGTCTGAATAGTACGCTCGGCCTGTCCGTCAGACTGAGGATGAAATGTTGTACTAAGACTTACCTGGGTCCCTAATCCGTCCTGAAACGACCTCCAGAAGTCAGCTGTAAACTGTGCACCTCTGTCGGATATAATAGATGTAGGAACTCCATGAAGCCTTACTATCTCTTTAATATACAACTGGGCATAATCCTCAGCCGAGTAGGTGGTCCTAACCGGAAGAAAATGGGCTGATTTTGTCAGCCTATCAACAATAACCCATATAGAATCATACCTTCGTGGAGTACGTGGTAAACCTGTAATGAAATCCATATTAATTATTTCCTATTTCCAAGCTGGAATTTCCATTTCTTGTAACAATCCACCGGGCTTCTGATGCTCGATCTTAACCTGTTGGCAATTTGGGCACTGAGCAACGAACTCTGCGATATCTCTTTTCATACCATCCCACCAATATAAACATCTGAGATCATGGTACATTTTTGTGGATCCCGGATGAACAGAATACCGAGCATAATGTGCCTCTCCCATGATCTGTCGCCGCAGCCCTGCAACGTCAGGTACACATATCCGGCCTCCTTATAATAATACCCCGTCAGGTGAAATTTTGAACTGGGTCTTTTCCTTATCAAGGGCAGTATCTCTGTACTGTACCATAATAGGATCCTCGAACTGACGTCGTGTCACCTCTTCCATAATAGATGATTCAGCAACTTCTCGAACAGAAACCCTAATATTTCTAGAATCGGCCAATCGGACTCCAAGACTGGCTAGCTGATGAATCTCACGAACTAATTCTTTTCTTTCTGGCCGCACGTCGGTCAAACTGCCCATGGACTTGCGGCTAAGTGCATCTGCTACAACATTGGCTTTTCCTGGATGATATAAAATGTCAACGTCATAATCTTTCAATAATTCGAGCCATCTTCTTTGCCGCAAATTCAACTCTTTTTGTTTAAAAATGTACTGAAGACTTTTGTGATCCATATAAATATCAACATGAACCCCATATAAGTAATGCCGCCATATCTTCAAAGCATGAATTACCGCGGCTAGTTCCAGATCATGAGTAGGATAATTTCTCTCGTGCGGTCTGAGCTGCCGGGAAGCATAGGCTATAACTCGACCATGCTGCATTAATACACAACCTATCCCAATACCGGAAGCATCACAATAGATAACATACCCATCTGGCCCCTCGGGAAGAGTTAGAACTGGAGTTGTAATCATTTTTTCCTTCAGCAACTGGAAGCTGCGTTCACAAGCATCGGTCCACTGAAATTTTGTTGCCTTCTGAGTTAGTTTCGTTAATGGTGCTGCAATAGAAGCAAAATTCTCCACAAATCTCCTGTAATATCCGGCCAATCCCAGAAGACTGCATACCTCAGTCGGTGTCGTAGGCCTAGGCCAATTCTGTACAGCCTCGATCTTCTGTGTATCGACCCGAATACCATCTGCCCCGACGATATGCCCCAAGAATGCCAATGAGGTTAACCAGAATTCACACTTGGAGAACTTAGCATATAATTTCTATTGCCGAAGTGTGCCAAGTACTGTCCTCAGATGATCTGAATGCTCCTCTGCTGATCGGGAATAAACCAGAATATCATCAATGAATACGATCACAAACATGTCTAAAAACGGCCTGAATACCCGATTCATCAAATCTATAAACACTGCTGGCGCATTAGTTAGCCCAAAAGACAGCACCCTGAACTCATAATGCCCGTATGAGGTCCTGAAAGCAGTCTTTGGAATATCTGCCTCTCGTACCCGCACCAGATGATAACCCGAGCGCAAGTCTATCTTCGAAAAATATTTAGCACCCTGCAACTGGTCAAATAAATCATCAATCCGGGGGAGGGGATATTTATTCTTTATAGTCGCTTTATTCAGCTGTCTGTAATCAATGTACATACACAGCGACCCGCCTTTCATTCTTACAAACAATACCGGTGCTCCCCAGGGTGACGTACTGGGTCTGATGAAGCCTTTTTCTAATAGATCTTTCAGCTGCTCCTTCAATTCTTTCAATTCTGCAGGTGCCATTCTGTAAGGAGGAATAGATATAGGTTGAGTATCTGGCAGCACATCTATCGTAAATTCTATCTCCCGTTCAGGTGGGAGACCTGGAAGCTCATCTGGAAACACATCTGGAAATTCATTAACAACTGGAACTGACTGGAGAGTAGGTGTTTCTGCTTTAGTATCATTCACACGGACCAAATGATAAATATACCCTTTCTGAATCATCTTCCTGGCCTTGAGGTATGAAATAAACTTACCCCTCGGCGATGCTGCATTTCCTGCCCATTCTATAACTGGTTCCTCTGGAAACTGGAAATGAACCACCTTTTTCTGACAATCAACATTAGCATAACAAGAGGCTAACCAATCCATGCCCATGATAACATCGAATTCCATCATATCTAATTTTACCAAATCAGCCTTAGTGCAACGGCCACATATAATTACAGAACAATCCTTATAAACCTGCCTCGCTATAATAAAATCACCGACCGGCGTAGCTACCTCTAACGGATCTATAGGTTCAGGTGTTATCCCAATTTTACCAGCAACGAGGGGAGAAATATATGATAAGGTAGAACCTGGGTCTATCAATGCATATACAGCTCGAGAGAAAACCAATAGTGTACCTGTGACTACATTTGGCGACGCCTCTTGATCCTGTCGGCTAGCCAATGCATATATGCGGTTCGAGGGACCGCTAGAATTAGAAACCCCGCCACGGCCTCTACCGCGGCCTGCTGGTACTGGAATACCTCGCCCCGCAGGGCGCATAGCTGCAGGAGTTGAAGAGGAACCAGCAGCTGATCCCGTCGGCTGAGCTGCACCACCAGAACCACCCTCCAATGGACAATCTCTTATAATATGGTCCTGGCGGCCACAAGAAAAACACGCACCCATGGCTCGATAACACTCTCTTGGGTGCGACCTCCCACAATACGAACATCGAGGCATAGGTGGCCTCGCCTGGCTGGAACCTCTGCTCACCTGCGAACCTGAGGCTCTAGAACTCTAGCCTGCTCCTGAGTGCCCGACACCATCAAATCGTCTACCTGCAGACTGTGAATGTGCACTCTGTCAGGCTGGCGCTATCTGCTATACTGCTGTTGAGGCTGTCCGCCTCTAGACTCCCCTGAATAACTGGCTGATCTAGCCCTCTTGGGCTGCCGCCTGTCACGATCTCTATCAGGCTGGCGCCCTCTGTGCCAATCCTCCATACCCTGCGCGTAGGCCTGTAACCGGGCAATGTCCATCCCAGTCTGCGACGCCATCGTCATACAGCTATCCACCAAATAATGATCCAGCCTTATCACGTACCGATGCATCCTGTCAGCCATATCAGCCACAATGGTAGGTGCATATCTGGCCAGAGAATCAAACTCTAAGCTATACTCTCGGACACTCCTGTCTCTCTGCCTCAGCTGTAAAAATCTATCAACTCTCGCCCGCCGCAACTCTGGAGGCAAAACGTGGCTGAGAAAAGCTGTTGTAAACTCATCCCACACAGCTGGAGGAGCATCCTCGCCTCTGGACAGCTCCCAAGACTCGTACCAATTAATCGCTACGTCCCGCAATCTGTGTGATGCCAGCTCGACAGACTCAGTCTCAGAAGCCCTAACCAGTCTTAATGTGTGCTGCATCTGTCGAATGAAATCCTGGGGGTCCTCCTCGGGTAGACCAGTAAAACTGTCACGACCCAACCCCGTGGGCCGCGACTGGTATCCTAACTGGATACCCATACGTACCTACCTGACAGAATCGTACCAGACAGATAATTCACACTAGCTATATACAGACTTAAGCCAATACAAATGCCGCGCGCGCTATAATATACGCATATCCGAACATACTGAAATTACATATAAGCCGAGGAGGCTAACATAACGGACAGAGTCACAAAATCGTGCACGCCTACCTGACCAGATGTAACCCGTAACCCACATACATATCTACAGGCCTCTAACAGACACACAGAATCAGATGACGGGACAGGGCCCCGCCGTACCCAGAATTATCATACATACAGAATATACAGATGTCAGAAGATATATACCAAAAGTATTCGCTCCGGATCAAAGGAGCTCTTCAAAATAGCAGAATCTGATCCCTAGACTGGTGGTGTATCTCCATGTCACAACCCAACCCCCGTAGGCCGTGACTAGTGCCCTATCTGGGCACCCAAACCCATCTATCAAATACATTCAAGTAAATAGCAGAAGCCGACAAGGCTATATTTACAAATTTAGATAATTTCCAGAAAATTTTTGGCAGAGTCTCCTTTGTTTTTCAGACTATCCAGAATAACCCTGTACACAGCAAACACCAACAAAGGCCACACAGGGCTAACAAAGCAACGTATAAACATATGCGGCCCGACCGCCTCGGCGTATGGGATCGCCCCAAACAACATATACACATATCCATACAGAAATACCTAACCCACAAACATGTGCACAGACCTCTAAACAGACCGATAGAATCATATGACGGGACAGGGCCCCCGTCGTACCAAATAGTCAGATATATAGAAATATATATACATAGCAAAAGATGTATGTACCAAAAGTGGACTCCGGATCAAAGGGAGTACTCCGAAATAGCAAAAAATGGAGCCTACAGTGGTGGATCACCTGTGTCTGTACCTGCGGGCATGAAACGCAGCCCCCGAAGAAAGGGGGTCAGTACGAAAGATGTACTGAGTATGTAAAGCATAGAGTACAGAAATATGAGCCACAACTGAAAGTAAACAGGATACAAAAGGGGGAATACTGAACAGTATATCAGAATCTATATCAAAATCATATATACATAATGCAAACAAAATCATGCAAAGCTCAGGAATGTGGTCACCACTCCGACACTGGTGCCACACACAACATAACACCAGAAGGTTCAAATCTCCGTACATCCCCGATCACACATATCATCATAGCATATCACCAGCCATATTACAGCATAACACCAAACGGAACCCGGCCCTATGGCGAGGTCTCGGGAACCGTAACACAGCATACGGCCGAATTTATCATAGTGCGCACGAATCATAACCGGCCCGGGAACCGGTGAACGAAGTCATAATAAGGGCACGAGCGGAGTCGTTAGCAAACAATGCAATTTGTATATCAAAATATGATTTGAAACTTGATAAGGTCATACGTCAATTCATTAGTCAAAGTAGTCGAACAATTAACTAGTACGGAGTTCATTTCACAAAAGTGTTCCCGAAATGGTATTTATAGCCCCAAAATATAGTTTAGCATTTTTTGTTAATCGAAACATTATTTTACAATAGGCAATTTCATAACAAAAGTTCCTTATCACAAATTTTCAAAAAAGAGCCTAATAGAGCAAATAAAGGCATCTCGGGGTTAGCGGACCCACCTCGGGTCAAGTCGAGGTGACGGACATGAATCACGAACATTTAGGGTCTATGGAATCATACATGGAAGATCCGCAGCGATTTGATTACATTTGCCTAAGTTTCGGACATTTAATTACTTTGGAAGCAAAAGAAGAACTTTAAGGTTCAATTCAATTGAATGAATAGTGCTCGATTTCTAATTCGGATTTCAAGGAACAGAACTGCCCCCGGGGCTCCGATATCAACCTAGGATACTTAAGACATGCCAAAAGAAGGAATAGGGTAGCCTTACATACCTTATAAGCGTCTTACGCTCGCCCCAAACTCAAGTCCCGTTTCGCTCAGAATCTGCAAATGGTCAAAGTTACCAATTAGGGATTTCAAGGCTTAAGAATTCACTTAACCACATATTTGTCTACCGAAATTTCGACAGCATTTCCCCTACATATATAACACCCCCGAGACTTAGCTCGGCTCAAATACATCAACACAACAACCCACAATATCACAGACATCATAAGTCATAACAAAATCACTCTAATGTCAATATTCTTCCTTTCTATATAAATCGACAACTTTCATTCAAACTTCACAATACCAAGCTAATGTCCACATTATTGTATTCATTTACTCATTCAAGGTTATTCAAAAACATCCCAATAATATTCTGAGCAATATACACAAGTTCGAATGATTCGTCACTGTTACATCCGACATTTTCGCTTATTCGAAAACTTCAAGATAAATTGACTTGTAATGAATGAGGCCACAATTGGACATTACTTGGTATGAATGTGTAGGTTGTGAATTCAATGGTATGGAATTACGAAAGGAGGCCAAGGGCAAAATTGAAATTTTGGAAACTTGTTCCATAAATCACAAAATTAGCCAAGTGGGCTCAAAAAAAAAAAAAAAAGAAAACTAAGGCCCAAGTGGGAGCCCAACCGACCACGTAAGGCCTTGGCCCATGGGATTTATTAAATTACCATGTGATAATTATCACATGGATTTTATTATATATGAAAATGCATCATTATCCAAAGAAGCTTCAAGAAAAAAAATTGAAAGGAAAAGAAAGAAGAGAATTCGGGTGGAAGGGAGAAAAAGAAAGAAAAGAAAGAAAATTTTTTTGGAGCCAATTCTTTGGTTTAAAAGTTCATCTCTTGTGAAATTATTACCAAGTGCAAAGCCCTCTGCAAGTTGATATGAGTATTGTGGCAAGAAAACAATTTTATCCTCCAAGTGAAGAACTTGAAGAAAGGTGAGGATTTCATACTCTTGTTATGTTATAAATGGTATATGTATGATGTAGTATGTGTGAATGAATGAAAAACATGGAAATTTTGTGTGTTGGAACTAAGTGTGTGTTGGCCGAATATATATATGTATATTGCATGATTTGGATGATTTGAATTCATGTTGTAATTTAGTTGTACTATGATGGAAATTGTATTAGAAATGAAAGTGGAATGAATTAGTGAAAATTGGAAAATATTGTAGGTGGCCGTGTGGTTATGTGATGTTGGAAGGAGAACCAAATCTTGTTAGCATGTTAATTGTGTTGTTATGGATTTGTGAAGTAGATGGGAGGATAATGGTTAAGCTAACACGAAGTATTTGTTGGTAAAGTTGTTGTCGGAAAGTATGTTGTTTTAGCATGGTTTCCTGAAATTATGATTAAGGATAATGAACTTGGAATATGGAAATGTGTTTATGAACTTGTATGTTGAAGGTTGGGAAGATTGGATAAGTAGTAGCTTAATGGAAAGTTTGAATGTTTGCATATCTTATGTATATCGTGTGAAATGGTATGGATGCCTCCGATGTATGTCGTAATGATTTTGATGGATAATGAATATGAAAATAATAAGTTTGGTTTGGAAATGTAAGTTTGAAACGAAAGATGTTTCGTTGTGTCGAAAGATGGCTAGTGATGCCATAGTGTATGTCTTAATGTTTATTGTTGTTTTAATGTCATTTCTGGGTTGTTGTGTTGATGAATTGAGCCGAGCTAAGTCTCGGGGAAGTCGTGTATACATAGGAAATGCTGCCGAAATTTCGGTAGGCAAGCATGTGTTAAGTTGGAATATTGAAAGTTTGAAACTAACAAATGGTAAACTTGACCATTTCCAGATTTTGGACGAAATTTGGATTGACGCCAAGCGAGCGTAAGGTGCTACCAAGGTATGTGAAGCATTCCCCTTTGTTCCTAGGCATGTTCCGGATGTGATAGGCTTGGCCGCGAGCCTTAAGTACGACTCCGTCCCCCGGAATTCGAGACGGAAAACCGCTCCAATTCCTTCAATCCAATTGAAGCTATTTTCTTACAAATTGCCTTTAAAGTGAATATTTGTACAAAACTTCCCTAAACGGAGTCGGAACACTTCCAGATGATTATGGATGACCTTATAAGGTCTACTATTGGTAATTTACCTATGTCGCCTCGAGTTTATCCGCGGCGGGCCCACGAGGCCCGATACCTTTTGTATGATCTTAATTACATTAGTTTTGCCCGATTTTCTCAGAAAACACCTGGACTACTATTCTGATCATGATACGACTGTTTTTATACAAATCTTACAAAATAGTTTTTGACATTTGGAAATCTGGTTCTGGTTATAATCTGTCGTGCCTCCCCAAGTGACGTGTAGGCACATACCTTGAAAACTATCCGAATACGTGGTTCGATCGGCCAGTTGGCCTACTTCTGTTCTGTTGAGTCTGTATGACGATCTGTATGTATGTGGTTCCTCATTAATCAGTTCGTGCACATGCTATGATTCCTTTCACCGGATCCCGGGCCGGTACGTATATCGTGCGGTGGACCGCCGAGCCCCATATGTGAATTCTGAAGTATGATGTGTCCGGTTCCGGGGTACTGTTTTACATGTCCGTCCCCGGTTACCGAGGATATATTACGAAGTATGATGAGTCTGGGCTCGGGGTGCTGTGTTATATGTCCGCCCCCGGGTATCGTGGTTATGTTATGATGTGTGACGGAGATCGGAGAAGAATTTCTGATATCTGACGTGTTGTGGTGCCAATGGCAGGAGTGGCGACCACGTTCCTGCACCCTATGTGTGATTCTTTCTGTCTGTATGACTTATGCTTCTGTATGTCCGTCTGGATTATCTGACCGACGGGTTATGCTTCTGTATGTCCGTCTGGATTATCTGTCCGACTGGTTATGATTCTGTATGTCCGTCTGGATTATCTATCCGACTGGTTATGATTCTGTATGTCCGTCCGGATTATCTGTCCGACTGGTTATGCTTCTGTATGTCCGTCCGGATTATCTGTCCAACCGATTACGATTCCGTCTGTCCGTCTGGATTATCTGACCGACGGGTTCCGATTCTGTACGTCCGTATGAATTCTGATTCTGTCTGTTGGACTATGATTCTGTCCGTTTGTCGGGACTATGACTCTGTCCGTCCGGCTTATGAGCCTGTCTATTATATTTTTGTGCTTCCGGTCCAGATCATGATTATGTTTGATATATTTCTGCTTTACATACTCGGTACATTTTTTGTACTGACCCCCGGTTCTTCGGGGGCTGCGTTACATGCCCGCAGGTACAGGTGCACTTGGTGATATGCCGCCAGTCTAGGGCTCGGATCCTTCTATTCTGAAGAGTTCCTTCGATCCGGAGCAAATACTTTTGGTATATATCTTCTGTTATCTGTAGACTCTGTATATATGGTATTTCGGGGTACAGCGGGGCCCTGTCCCGTCATCTGATTCTGTATGTCTGTAGACGCCTGTAGATAGATGTGTGGGTTACGGGTTTCATCTGTTTGGTAGGTACGAACGATTTTGTGACTCCGTCTGTATGTTAGCCTCATCGGCTTATCTGTAAATTTCTGTATGTTCAGGTATGTATATGTTCGCGCGCGTGCAGTATCTGTATCGGCCTGATTTTGTAAACATCTGTTTGAAAGAAATTTTTTTTGTATGGTACGAAGTTCTGTCAGGTAGGTATGTACGGGTACCAGTCGCGGCCACGGGGATGGGTCGTGACAGAAGTTGTATCAGAGCGGTTAGTCCTCGGAATGTCTACAGGCCGTGTCTAGTAGAGTCTTGTTTATCAATGTGTTGTGCACCACATCTATAAACAGGAAGCTACAGGGCATTTAGGATGTTACCTTTCTTTGGATTCTTAGATCGTGCGATAGAACTGTATTAGTAGGATGATCCTCTCCTAACGATCTGCTATGTTTCAGTGATGCCTCCGAAGAAGGCAATAGCTGCCCAGAAGGGCAAGGCGAGGATTGAGGCAGGAGAGACCAGCCGGGCCCCGAGGGTTTCCAGGGCCAGTGTGCAGCCTGCACTTGGGGATGTGCCCCCGTCGTCTGTATCTGTTACACCCCCCTTGCCGGAGGATATCAGAGCAGCAGGAGCTGCTAATCGGGAGACGGCTCCACCGCAAGCTCCTGAGGTTCCAGTGCCCGAGCCTCCAGCTCCACAGGCAGGGGCGGAGGGTAGGGCCATGCGAGATGCGGTTCAGCTATTGACCATACTGATGGCGGAGCAGGTTCGCAGGCATGGATTTGGGGGTGGTCGTACGGACAGGTATGAGAGCTCCAGGGCTCGTGAGTTTTTGACGTGTATTCCTCCAGAATTCTCCGGGACAAAACCTGAGGAGGACCCCCAGGAGTTTATTAGAAAGATGGAGAGCACGATACGATTGATTAAGGCCTCGCCGATTGAGTCTGTGGAGTTGGCTTCGTATCGACTATATGAGGTGGCGGCAAATTGGTATGAGTCTTGGCAGCTCTCCAGGGGTGACGGAGATCCCCCAGCAGTATGGGCCGAGTTTACTAAGGCCTTCCTTGAGCATTTTCTGCCTCCAGAGCTACGGAGAGCCAGGGTTGATCGATTCTTGCATCTAAAACAGAACGGTAGGAGTGTTCGAGAGTATAGCCTGGAGTTCGACTCATTGGCTAGGTATGCACCCGCTATAGTAGCAGAGATGGCCGACAGGGTGCACCGGTATGTGATGGGGCTAGACCCCTATTTGATTGATGGTTGCCTGGCGATGGCTTCCCAGCCAGGAATGCATGTTGCCCGAGTACAGGCATATGCCCAGGGCATGGAGGACCGGCGTAGGGAGCGTCGGCCTGATAGGGGTCCCGATAGGGGCCGACTTAAGAGAGCCAGATCGGCCGGATATTCAGGGGGATTCCAGGGTGAGTTTTCACAGTGGCAGGGTAACAGGTATCCGTCCCAGCCAGCATACAGTACGCCCCCACAGTTTTCGGGACAAAACTCCATGGCTTCGAGTTCGCGAGTAGATGGGAGTTTCAGTCAGATGGGGCCATCCATACCTCGATGTCCTCATTGCAGGAGGCGCCACCCCGGCGAGTGTTATCGTGCCACTGGTGCCTGCTATTCGTGTGGCCAACAAGGCCGTACGATGAGAGAGTGTCCATATAGGGGTGGTCCAGGTGGTTCAACCCAGCTTACCGGGTCAGTTGCTGGCTCATCCCCTCCTTTGGCAGCCATACGCCCCACGGGGCGAGGGGCCCCAGCACCAGCACCAGCACTAGCGCCAGCGAGTCGTGGCAGGGGTCGCGGTGCAGCTTCGGGTTACAGCGGTCCTTCGAACCGCGTATTTGCTTTGACCGGCCAGCAGGACCCAGGAGCGTCTTCCAGTGCACACCCAGGTATGCTACTAATCTCTTTTTGAGGGATGTGTGTATGAACAAGTCTGTATCTCATTACGTCATATGATTTCCTTCTTCTGGGTATTAGTAGGGGTAAGGTAGTGTCTAACTCGATCGACACCGAGAGTTCAGAAGGGCGATATGATAATTGTACGGTTTAGCCCGGGGTGGGACCCACTACGAGAATTTTCCGAAAATGTACCAAGATCCCGATTTGCCCTAAATCACGTGACAAAGGTCGTGCGGGGCGGTCGACGAAATTATATTAGCCGTAACGTATCAAAACGCATGAAAATTTCAAGGTTAAGCGTGCTAAGGCTAGAGTAATTCTGGGATGGGTGACCCCCCCTGGGAAGGATGTAGAAAAAAAAAACCCTGTGGTATAATCGTCGGGATTAATGATGAGGTATCGATAAAGGAAATTTTCATAAACCACAGGAGCCTCAACAAGAGTGGTCCGATTCTGATCAAAATTTCGTTTGTCATACCTCTGTCCGTCTGATTCTGAATACGTTTCTGTTTGACATACCTCTGTATGATTAACTCTGATTGCGAATCTGTCTGACACGCCTCTGTATGTCTGACTCTGGTTATGAATCCGTCTGATATGCCTCTGTACGTCTGATTCTGATTTCGAATCTGTCTGATGCCTCTCTGTACGTCTGACTCCGATCTCAGATTTGTCTGACATACTTCTGTACCTCTGATTTTGACTATGAATCCGTCCGCCATAGTTTAGTACATCTGCCCTCGATTACGAATCCGTCCGATATGCTTCTACGCGTCCGGTCCTAGTTCTAAATCTGTTTGGCATGAAGTGTCTGGTATGAAGTGGGATTACGATAGTGTGGGAAGGAACACAGAAGTGTAACAAGAGGTGATGTTAATTATAATGTCTGAACAGCATTCGTCTGCTACGAGAATATAGTTTATGGTCCGATAATTATGTGGGGTATGAGAAAATATATTATGAAGGCATTTGAATCAGAGATGTGAAGAATTACCCCATTATGTTGGTAAAGAAGCTATGTCGGAAAGTCCACGAAGGACAATTATAAAGAGAACCCTCCCGAAGTAGTATGACGCCCCATAAGGTCAATTTAACATTCGAGGACGAATGTTTTAAAGGAGGGGAGGATGTTACATCCGACATTTTTGCTTATTCGAAAAATTCAAGATAAATTGACTTGTAATGAATGAGGCCACAATTGGACATTACTTGGTATGAATGTGTAGGTTGTGAATTCAATGGTATGGAATTACGAAAGGAGGCCAAGGGCAAAATTGGAATTTTAGAAACTTGTTCCATAAATCACAAAATTAGCCAAGTGGGCTCAAAAAAAAAATAAGAAAACTAAGGCCCAAGTGGGAGCCCAACCGGCCATGTAAGGCCTTGGCCCATGGGATTTATTAAATTACCATGTGATAATTATCACATGGATTTTATTATATATGAAAATGCATCATTATCCAAAGAAGCTTCAAGAAAAAGAATTGAAAGGAAAAGAAAGAAGAGAATTCGGGTGGAAGGGAGAAAAAGAAAGAAAAGAAAGAAATTTTTTTTGGAGCCAATTCTTTGGTTTAAAAGTTCATCTCTTGTGAAATTATTACCAAGTGCAAAGCCCTCTGCAAGTTGATATAAGTATTGTGGCAAGAAAACAATTTTATCCTCCAAGTGAAGAACTTGAAGAAAGGTGAGGGTTTCATACTCTTGTTATGTTATAAATGGTATATGTATGATGTAGTATGTGTGAATGAATGAAAAACATGGAAATTTTGTGTGTTGGAACTAAGTGTGTGTTGGCCGAATATATATATGTATATTGCATGATTTGGATGATTTGAATTCATGTTGTAATTTAGTTGTAGTATGATGGAAATTGTATTAGAAATGAAAGTGGAATGAATTAGTGAAAATTGGAAAATATTGTAGGTGGCCGTGTGGTTATGTGATGTTGGAAGGAGAACCAAATCTTGTTAGCATGTTAATTGTGTTGTTATGGATTTGTGAAGTAGATGGGAGGATAATGGTTAAGCTAACACGAAGTATTTGTTGGTAAAGTTGTTGTCGGAAAGTATGTTGTTTTAGCATGGTTTCTTGAAATTATGATTAAGGATAATGAACTTGGAATATGGAAATGTGTTTATGAACTTGTATGTTGAAGGTTGGGAAGATTGGATAAGTAGTAGCTTAATGGAAAGTTTGAATGTTTGCATATCTTATGTATATCGTGTGAAAATGGTATGGATGCCTCCGATGTATGTCGTAATGATTTTGATGGATAATGAATATGAAAATAATAAGTTTGGTTTGGAAATGTAAGTTTGAAACGAAAGATGTTTCGTTGTGTCGAAAGATGGCTAGTGATGCCATAGTGTATGTCTTAATGTTTATTGTTGTTTTAATGTCATTTCTGGGTTGTTGTGTTGATGAATTGAGCCGAGCTAAGTCTCGGGGATGTCGTGTATACAGAGGAAATGCTGCCGAAATTTCGGTAGGCAAGTATGTGTTAAGTTGGAATATTGAAAGTTTGAAACTAACAAATGGTAAACTTGACCATTTCCAGATTTTGGACGAAATTTGGATTGACGCCAAGCGAGCGTAAGGTGCTACCAAGGTATGTGAAGCATTCCCCTTTGTTCCTAGGCATGTTCCGGATGTGATAGGCTCGGCCGCGAGCCTTAAGTACGACTCCGTCCCCCGGAATTCGAGACGGAAAACCGCTCCAATTCCTTCAATCCAATTGAAGCTATTTTCTTACAAATTGCCTTTAAGGTGAATTTTTGTACAAAACTTCCCTAAACGGAGTCGGAACACTTCCAGATGAATATGGATGACCTTATAAGGTCTACTATCGGTAATTTACCTATGTCGCCTCGAGTTTATCCGCGGCGAGCCCACGAGGCCCGATACCTTCTGTATGATCTTAATTACTTTAGTTTTGCCCGATTTTCTCAGAAAACACCTGGACTACTATTCTGATCACGATACGACTGTTTTTATACAAATCTTACAAAATAGTTTTTGACATTTGGAAATCTGGTTCTGGTTATAATCTGTCGTGCCTTCCCAAGTGACGTGTAGGCACGTACCTTGAAAACTATCCAAATACGTGGTTCGATCGGCCAGTTGGCCTACTTCTGTTCTGTTGAGTCTGTATGACGATCTGTATGTATGTGGTTCCTCATTAATCAGTTCGTGCACATGCTATGATTCCTTTCACCGGATCCCGGGCCGGTACGTATATCGTGCGGTGGGCCGCCGAGCCCCATATGTGAATTCTGAAGTATGATGTGTCCGGTTCCGGGGTACTGTGTTACATGTCCGTCCCCGGTTACCGAGGATATATTACGAAGTATGATGAGTCCGGGCTCGGGGTGCTGTGTTATCTGTCCGCCCCCGGGTACCGTGGTTATGTTATGATGTGTGACGGAGATCGGAGAAGAATTTCTGATATCTGACGTGTTGTGGTGCCAATGGGAGGAGTGGCGACCACGTTCCTGCACCCTATGTGTGATTCTTTCTGTCTGTATGACTTATGCTTCTGTATGTCCGTCTGGATTATCTGACCGACGGGTTATGCTTCTGTATGTCCGTCTGGATTATCTGTCCGACTGGTTATGATTCTGTATGTCCGTCTGGATTATCTATCCGACTGGTTATGATTCTGTATGTCCGTCCGGATTATCTGTCCGACTGGTTATGCTTCTGTATGTCCGTCCGGATTATCTGTCCAACCGGTTACGATTCCGTCTGTCCGTCTGGATTATCTGACCGACGGGTTCCGATTCTGTACGTCCGTATGAATTCTGATTCTGTCTGTTGGACTATGATTCTGTCCGTTTGTCGGGACTATTACTCTGTCCATCCGGCTTATGAGCCTGTCTATTATATTTCTGTGCTTCCGGTCCAGATCATGATTATGTTTGATATATTTCTGCTTTACATACTCGGTACATTTTTCGTACTGACCCCCGGTTCTTCGGGGGCTGCGTTACATGCCCGCAGGTACAGGCGCACTTGGTGATACGCCGCCAGTCTAGGGCTCGGATTCTGCTATTCTGAAGAGTTCCTTCGATCCGGAGCAAATACTTTTGGTATATATCTTCTGTTATCTGTAGACTCTGTATATATGGTATTTCGAGGTACGGCGGGGCCTGTCCCGTCATATGATTCTGTATGTCTGTAGAGGCCTGTAGATAGATGTGTGGGTTACGGGTTTCATCTGTTTGGTAGGTACGAACGATTTTGTGACTCCGTCTGTATGTTAGCCTCATCGGCTTATCTGTAAATTTCTGTATGTTCAGGTATGTATATGTTCGCGCGCGTGCAGTATCTGTATCGGCCTGATTTTGTAAACATCTGTTTGAAAGAAATATTTTTTGTATGGTACGAAGTTCTGTCAGGTAGGTATGTACGGGTACCCAGTTAGGGTACCAGTCGCGGCCACGGGGTTGGGTCGTGACAGTCACTTTCCATATTCCATCCGAAACGTCAACAACTACGACGAACATATTAATTCGCATTGTTTCATTCCAAATTCATTAACAACAACCATAATCCACATTTAAAGTCTTACTTTCACAATTATATAAGAATATACAAAAATCATATAAATTCCCATAAGAACCCGCAACCATTTTCCAATGCCAATTCAACTCGTTAAACATTCATTTACGCCATAAATGCCACAACGACGCAATTAACAACTAAACAAAATCAAATTCACCTTCCCTTCCACACTATAATGGCTCACGACCAAACACACCCTCTACACACACACACGCCACTCACAAACACCACAAAATTCCATAATCTTCATGCCACTTTAATCACTATAGCATATATATCCATTCCATAACATAAAAACATAGAAATCTTACCTTTTTCTTAAGATTCCGACTTGCCGCAAACGTCGCTCTCTCGCTTAACTAATTATATCACGTCGGAGAGCGTCTTGAACTTACTACAATACAAGAAGGTCAAGATTTTTAGATGGAAAACAAGGCTAGGAGAATTATTATTATTTTTTTTTGTTGTTGGAGGGTTCTCGGCCGAGAGCTCTTTCTTGGAGCTCTTCCATCCTTTTTTTTTTTTTGTGTTTAATTTGCTTTCTTGAACATTCCAAAGGATAAGCTTGTATATATATTATTGCCCCTTTAATATATGTCACATGGTCATCACATGACTACTTAATCCATGGACTTGGGCTACTATATGTTGGACCATGGCCGACCACCTTTGTGGTTTGGGCCTAAATTTCCTCAAGTTTATTGAGCCCAATTCGTTAAAGCTCTCGTTTTGTAATTCCCGAAACTAATTTTCGAAATTCCAATTTTGCCCTTGGACTTCCTCCATATTTCCACACCAATATTTTTCATAAACAACCTAGACATATTAACTAAAATCAAAATATTGCCTTATAACATACAAGTTCTAATTATTTCCAAGACTTTCCAATTATGCGAAATTACGGGATATAACATTCTCCCCCCCCCCCCCCCCCCTTTAGAACATTCGTCCCCGAATGTTAAATTAGTCTTATAAAGTCTTATGAGCATAACGGGGGAGTCTCGCTTTATAACTAGCACACATGATTTATTCGTCAATTAATGCAACAAACTTAAAAGTTTAGATTACTTGTGGGCGTAGGAAACAAGTGGGGATATTTCCTCCTCATCTCCTCCTCTGACTCCCTGGTCATCTCTTCCCTAGTCTCCTGACCTGCCGATCCAGAATAGTTACAGGCTGCTCTTCATAAGATAAATGCTCCGTTACCTGAATATCATCCACTGGGAATATCCTGGAAGGATCACCAATACATTTTCGCAGCATAGACACATGAAATACCGAGTGTACGGCCTTCAAATCGGATGGTAAGTCTAGCTCATAGGCGACCTCGCCTATCTTCCGAACAATCTGATATGGACCGATATACCACGGGCTTAACTTACCCTTTTTGCCAAATCTCATAACACCCTTCATAGGCGACACCTTCAGAAATACCCAGTCGCCAATCTGGAACTCTAACGGTCGACGTCGTCTATCTGCATAAGCTTTCTGTCGACTCTGTGCAGCCAATAATCGTTCCCGAATAAGTTTTACTTTATCTACTGCTTCCTGGATCACATCTGGCCCAATTAATTTAGTTTCGCCCACGTTGAACCAACCAATAGGAGATCTGCATTTTCTACCATAAAGGGCTTCGTACGGTGCCATCTGAATGCTGGAGTGATAACTATTATTATAGGAAAATTCTATAAGCGGCAAGTGATCATCCCAGCTGCCACTGAAATCAATAACGCAGGCCCGCAACATATCTTCCAGCGTCTGAATAGTGCGCTCGGCCTGCCCGTCGTACTGGGGATGAAAAGCTGTACTGAGGCTCACCTGAGTCCCTAATCCCTCCTGAAATGACCTCCTGAAATTTGCCGTAAACTGGGCACCTCGGTCAGTAATAATAGATACAGGGACTCCGTGAAGTCTGACTATCTGTCTGATATATAATCTAGCATAATCCTCAGCCGAATAAGTAGTCCGGACTGGGAGAAAGTGGGCTGATTTCGTCAGTCTGTCAACAATAACCCAAATAGAATCGTACCTACGTGGAGTGCGCGGTAACCCAACAACGAAGTCCATATTAATCATCTCCCATTTCCAGGCTGGTATTTCCATCTCCTGTAATAATCCACCGGGCTTCTGATGTTCAATTTTAACTTGCTGGCAATTTGGGCACTGACCAACGAATTCAGCAATATCTTTCTTCATACCGTCCCACAAATATAAACATCTGAGATCATGATACATTTTAGTGGAACCAGGATGAACAAAATACCGTGCATTATGCGCCTCGCCCATGATCTGTCGCCGTAGGCCTGCAACATTTGGTACGCAGAATCTGCCCTCATATAACAATACCCCTTCAGGTCAAATTTCAAACGGAGTCTTTTCTTTATTAAGAGCCACATCCCTGTACTGAACCAAAATAGGATCTTCAAACTGACGCTGCTTTACCTCTTCTATAATAGATGATTCAGCAACTGCACGAACAGAAATCCCAGTATCTCCAGAATCTGCCAAACGAACTCCAAGGCTGGCTAACTGATGAATTTCACGAACCAAGTCTTTCTTACTAGATGGTACATCAGCTAAACTGCCCATGGACTTGCGGCTAAGTGTATCCGCTACCACATTGGCTTTCCCAGGATGGTACAGGATATCAACATCATAATCTTTCAATAATTCAAGCCATCTTCGCTGCCGCAAATTCAATTCTTTCTGCTTAAAAATATACTGGAGACTCTTGTGGTCCGTATAAATATCAATGTGGACCCCATATAAATAATGCCGCCAAATCTTCAAAGCATGAATTACCGCGGCTAACTCAAGATCATGAGTGGGATAATTCTTCTCATGCAGTCTGAGCTGCCGAGAAGCATAGGCTATGACTCGACCGTGCTGCATCAACACACAACCTATCCCAATACCGGAGGCATCACAGTAGACAACATACCCATCTGATCCTTCTGGAAGAGCTAAAACTGGAGCTGTAATTAATTTTTCTTTCAACATCTGAAAGCTGCGCTCACAGGCATCGGTCCACTGAAATTTCGCGGCTTTCTGAGTAAGCTTCGTCAGTGGTGCTGCAATAGAAGAAACATCTTCCACGAACCTCCAATAATATCCGGCTAACCCCAGAAAACTGCGCACCTCTGTCGGTGTAGTAGGCTTGGGCCAATTCTGTACAGCTTCAATTTTCTGCGTATCGACCCGAATACCGTCTGCTCCGACAATATGCCCCAAGAATGCCACCGAAGTTAACCAGAATTCACATTTAGAAAATTTAGCATATAATTTCTGTTGGCGAAGAATACCAAGTACCGTCCTCAAATGATCTGAATGCTCCTCTACTGATCGCGAGTAAATCAAAATGTCATCAATAAACACAATCACGAACATGTCCAGGAAAGGCCGAAATACCCGATTCATCAGATCCATAAATACTGCTGGAGCATTAGTCAACCCGAAAGACATAACTTTGAATTCATAATGCCCATACCGGGTCCTGAAAGCAGTCTTTGGGATATCAGATTCTCGCACTCGCACCTGATGATAACCTGAGCGCAGATCCACCTTTGAAAAATATTTAGCACCCTGCAACTAATCAAACAAATCATCAATCCGGGGGAGGGGATATTTATTCTTTATAGTCACCTTATTTAATTGTCGGTAATCGATACACATGCGCAGTGACCCGTCTTTCTTTCTTACAAATAATACCGGCGCTCCCCAGGGTGATGTACTGGGTCTGATAAAGCCTTTATCCAACAAATCTTTCAGCTTCTCTTTCAATTCCTTCAATTCAGCCGGTGCCATTCTGTACGGAGGAATAGATATAGGTTGCGTATCCGGCAACAAGTCTATAGTGAAATCTATCTCCCGCTCGGGCGGAAGACCCGGAAGCTCATCAGGAAATACGTTTGGGAATTCATTAATGACCGGAACAGACTGAAGGGTAGGTGTCTCAGTTGTAGTGTCGTGCACACGAACCAAGGGATAGATATAGCCTTTCTGAATCATCTTCTTAGCCTTGAGGTACGAAATAAACTTACCCCTCGGCGATGCTGTAGACCCGAACCACTCTATAACTGGTTCCCCTGGAAACTGAAAACGGACTACCTTTTTCTGGCAGTCAACATTAGCATAACAGGAAGCTAACCAGTCCATACCCATAATGACATCGAATTCCAGCATATCTAATTCTATCAAATCAGCTTTAGTGCAGCGATCACATATAGTCACAGAACAATCCCTATATACCTGCCTCGCTATAATACAATCCCCAACCGGTGTAGCCACTTCAAATGGCTCTATAGGCTCAGACACTATCCCCATTTTACTAGCAACGAGCGGGGAAATATATGATAAAGTAGAACCAGGATCAATCAGTGCATATACAGATCTGGAGAAAACCAATAATGTACCTGTGACGACATTCGGTGAGGCCTCCTGATCCTGGCGGTTGGCTAATGCGTATATGCGGTTCGAGGGACCGCTAGAACCTGAAGCACTGCCACGGCCCTGACCGCGTCCCGCCGGTGCCGGCATACCTCGCCCCGCAGGGCGTACAACTGATGAACCAGCGGCTGACCCCGTCGGCTGAGCCACACTACCAGAACCGCTCGCCAACGGACAATCTCGCATAAGATGGCCCTAACCACCTCATGAAAAACAGGCTCCAGTAAGTTGATAACACTCTCCAGGGTGCGATTTCCCGCAATGGGAACAACGGGGCCTGGGTGGTCTGGGCTGGCTGGGACCTCTAGCTATCTGTGACCCTGATGCTCTGGAGCTCTGACCGGCCCCAGACTGTCCTGCACTGTCAAATCTCCTACCGGCTGGCTGTGTACCCCGGCCTGACGGAGGAGGATGTCTGCCTGACTGCTGCTGCTGAGGCTGTCCGTCTCGAGAATCTCCAGAATAACCTGCGGATCTGGCCCTCTTGGGCGGCCTCCTGTCCCGATCTCTGCTAGAATAATCAGCTCTATGTCGGTCCTCCATACCCAGGGCATAAGCCTGTAGTCGGGCAATATCCATGTCTGCCTGCAATGCCACCGCCATACAACCATCAATCAAATAGCGGTCTAACCCCATTACGTATCTGTGCATCCGATCGGCCATATCTGCTACTATGGCAGGTGCATACCGGGCCAAAGAATCAAACTCCATATTATACTCACGGACGCTCCGACCCCTCTGCTGCAGATGCAAAAATCGGTCAACCCGCGCCCGCCGTAACTCTGGGGGCAAAAAGTGGTGAGTGAAAGCAGTCACGAACTCGTCCCAAGTAGCTGGGGTGGCACCCTCACCCCTGGATAGCTCCCAGGACTCATACCAGTGAGCAGCAACATCCCGTAGTCTATGCGAAGCCAACTCAACAGACTTAGTCTCTGAAGCCCTGACCAAGTCTAGTGAGCGCCGCATCCCCCGAATAAAGTCATGGGGGTCCTCGTCGGGCTTAGACCCGAAAAACTCTGGAGGGCCACACGATAGGAACTCTCGAACTCTCAGGCTGTCACGCCTGTCGTCATCATCATCATCTCTCCGCCCGCGTCTGCGAGCCTGTCCCGCTACCAGAGTGGTCAATAACTGCACAGCCTCTCTCAGTGTCCTGTCCTCCGCCCCTGGGTGAGGAGCTGGAGGCTCGGGTGCGGGTACGCGGACCCCTGGAGCTGCTGATGGACCTGCTCCAGGCTCCACCGGTGGTGTAGCGGATCCCTCTGAGTGGGGCACAACCTCGGGCAAATCATAAACACGAGCTCGGGTAACTCGCAATGCCTGACTAGTCCCTGCCATCCCTGCCTTGCCCTTCTGGGCCGCCGTTGCCTTCTTTGGAGGCATCACTGCAAACACAATAACGAATCAGATCAAAATCATCCTAATAGCACGGCTCTAACGCACGATCTAAGATTCCAAAGAAAAGTAACACCCTAAATGCCCTGTAGCCTCCTTTTTATAGATATGGTGCACAACACACCGATAAACAAGACTCTACGAGAAACGGCCTGTAGACATTCCGAGGACAAACCGCTCTGATACCACTTTTGTCACGACCCAGCCCCCGTAGGCCGTGACTAGTGCCCGATCTGGGCACCCAAACCCATCTATCAAATACATTCAAGTAAATAGCAGAAGCCGACAAGGCTGTATTTATAAATTTAGATAATTTCCAGAAAAATTTCGACAGAGTCTCCTTTGTTTTTCAGACTATCCAGAATAACCCTGTACACAGCAAACACCAACAAAGGCCACACAGGGCTAACAAAGCAACGTATAAACATATACGGACCGACCGCCTCGGCGTATGGGATCGCCCCAAACAACATATACACATATCCATACAGAAAGACCCTAACCCACAAACATGTCCACAGACCTCTAAACAGACCGACAGAATCATATGACGGGACAGGGTCCCCGCCGTACCCAAATAGTCAGATATACAGAAATGTATATACATAGCAAAAGATGTATGTACCAAAAGTGGACTCCGGATCAAAGGGAGTACTCCGAAATAGCAGAAAATGGAGCCTACAGTGGTGGATCACCTGTGTCTGTACCTGCGGGCATGAAACGCAGCCCCCGAAGAAAGGGGGTCAGTACGAAAGATGTACTGAGTATGTAAAGCATAGGGTACAGAAATATGAGCCACAACTGAAAGTAAACAGGATACAAAAGGGGGAATACTGAACATTATATCAGAATCTATATCAAAATCATATATACATAATGCAAACAAAATCATGCAAAGCTCAGGAACGTGGTCACCACTCCGACACTGGTGCCACACACAACATAACACCAGAAGGTTCAAATCTCCGTACATCCCCGAGCACACATATCATCATAGCATATCACTAGCCATATCACAGCATAACACCAAACGGAACCCGGCCCTATGGCGAGGTCTCGGGAACCGTAACACAGCATACGGCCGAATTTATCATATTGCGCACGAATCATAACCGGCCCGGGAACCGGTGAACGAAGCCTTAATAAGGGCACGAGCGGAGTCGTGAGAAAACAATGCAATTTGTATATCAAAATATGATTTGAAACTTCATAAGGTCATACGTCAATTCATTAGTCAAAGTAGTCGAACAATTAACTAGTACGGAGTTCATTTCACAAAAGTGTTCCCGAAATGGTATTTATAGCCCCAAAATATAGTTTAGCATTTTGTGTTAATCGAAACATTATTTTACAATAGGCAATTTCATAACAAAAGTTCCTTATCACAATTTTACAAAAAAGAGCCTAATAGAGCAAACGAAGGCATCTCGGGGTTAGCGGACCCACCTCGGGTCAAGTCGAGGTGACGGACATGAATCACGAACATTTAGGGTCTATGGAATCATACATGGAAGATCCGCAGCGATTTGATTACATTTGCATAAGTTTCGGACATTTAATTACTTTGCAAGCAAAAGAAGAACTTTAAGGTTCAATTCAATTGAATGAATAGTGCTCGATTTCTAATTCGGATTTCAAGGAACAGAACTGCCCCCGGGGCTCCGATATCAACATAGGATACTTAAGACATGCCAAAAGAAGGAATAGGGTAGCCTTACATACCTTATAAGCGTCTTACGCTCGCCCCAAACTCAAGTCCCGTTTCGCTCAGAATCTGCAAATGGTCAAAGTTACCAATTAGGGATTTCAAGGCTTAAGAATTCACTTAACCACATATTTGTCTACCGAAATTTCGGCAGCATTTCCCCTACATATATAACACCCCCGAGACTTAGCTCGGCTCAAATACATCAACACAACAACCCACAATATCACAGACATCATAAGTCATAACAAAATCACTCTAACGTCAATATTCTTCCTTTCTATATAAATCGACAACTTTCATTCAAACTTCACAATACCAAGCTAATGTGCGCATTATTGTATTCATTTACTCATTCAAGGTTATTCAAACACATCCCAATAATATTCCGAGCAATATACACAAGTTCGAATGATTCATCACTTTCCATATTCCATCCGAAACGTCAACAACTACGACGAACATATTAACTCGCATTGTTTCATTCCAAATTCATTAACAACAACCATAATCCACATTTAAAGTCTTACTTTCACAATTATATAAGAATATACAAAAATCATATAAATGCCCATAAGAACCCGCAACCATTTTCCAATGCCAATTCAACTCGTTAAACATTCATTTACGCGATAAATGCCACAACGACGCAATTAACAACTAAACAAAATCAAATTCACCTTCCCTTCCACACTATCATGGCTAACGGCCAAACACACCCTCTACACACACACGCGCCACTCACAAACACCACAAAATTCCATAATCTTCATGCCACTTTAATCACTATAGCATATATATCCATTCCATAACATAAAAACATAGAAATCCAACCTTTTTCTTAAGATTCCGACTTGCCGCAAACGTCGCTCACTCGCTTAACTAATTATATCGCGTCGGAGAGCATCTTGAACTTACTACAATACAAGAAGGACAAGATTTTTAGATGGAAAACAAGGCTAGGAGAATTTTTTTTTTTTTTTTGTTGGAGGGTTCTCGGCCGAGAGCTCTTTCTTGGAGCTCTTCAATCCTTTTTTTTTGTGTTTAATTTGCTTTCTTGAACATTCCAAAGGATAAGCTTGTATATATATTATTGCCCCTTTAATATATGTCACATGGTCATCACATGACTACTTAATCCATGGACTTGGGCTACTATATGTTGGACCATGGCCGGCCACCTTTGTGGTTTGGGCCTAAATTTCCTCAAGTTTATTGAGCCCAATTCGTTAAAACTCACGTTTTGTAATTCCCGAAACTAATTTCCGAAATTCTAATTTTGCCCTTGCACTTCCTCCATATTTCCACACCAATATTTTTCATAAACAACCTAGACATATTAACTAAAATCAAAATATTGCCTTATAACATACAAGTTCTAATTATTTCCAAGAATTTCCAATTATGCGAAATTACGGGATATAACACTCCAGGTGCGTCTGTACCTGCGGGCATGTAACGCAGCCCCCGAAGAACCGGGGGTCAGTATGAAAAATGTACCGAGTATGTAAAGCAGAAACATGTCAAACATAACCATAGCCCGAACCAGAAGCATAGAAATATAGTGGACAGAACCATAAATCAAATGGACGGACAGTATCATAATCCAGACGGACGGACAGAATCATGGTCTAGACAGATAGACAAAATCATAATCCGAACGGACAGACAGAGACAGAATCCATACGGACAGACAAAATCAGAATCCATACGGACAGACAAAATCAGAATCCAATCAAAAAGACAGAATCATAATAGGGCACAGGAACGTGGTCGCCACTCCTGCTTTTGGCGCCACAACATATCATATTTCAGAAGATTTCATATCTTCGAACATCTCCGTCACATAACACATCATATCATAACCACGGTAACCCCGGGGACAGATCACACGCCGGGAAACCGGACACATCATACTTCGTAACATATACACGGTAACCGGGGACAGACATATATCACAGTACCCCGGAACCGGACACATCATACTTCGGAATACATACATGGGACCCGGCCCCCGACAAGGGACTCGGCGGCCCATCCGCACGATATAAACCGGCCCGGGATCCGGTGAAAGGAAGCATTGAGACATCCACGAACAGATTAATGAGAAACCACATATATACAGACCGTTATACCGACTCAATCAAACTGAAGTAGGCCAAATGGCGAGTCAAATCAGAGTATTCAGATAGCGTTCATAATATGCGCCTATATCCTGCTTGGGGAGGCACGACAGATTATTACCAGATTCAGATGTCAAAGCCATTTTGTAAAATTTATATAAAAAGTAGTCATATCATGATCAGAATAATAGTCCAGATGTTACTTGTGAGAATCGGACAAAAATGAGACAATTTAGATCATACAATAGGTATCGGGGCTCCGTGGGCCCACCTCGAACCAACCCGAGGCGACATACGTAAATTACTGATAATGGACCTTATGAGGTCATCCATAATCATTTGGAAGTATTCCGACTCCGTTTAGAAAAGTTTCGTACAAAAGTTCACTTTAAAGGCATTTTATAAGGAAATGGTTTCAATCGTACTGAAGGAATTTGAGCGGATTTCCATCTCGAATTCCGAGGAACGAAGTCGTATTCAAGGCCCGCGGCCGAGCCTATTACATTCAGAACATGCCTAAGAATAAAGGGGAAGGCTTTACATACCTCGATTGCGTCTTACGCTCGCTTGGCTTCGATTCCAATTTCGTCCAGAATCTTTCCTTCAAGTTCTTAACTTGACCCAAGTTGGTAGCTAGAGAAAACGAACCACCGATTGTCCGAAACAACGACTCCACGTTACTTAGCACCCTTGAATTGGCAAGTTTACTTGAAGAATTTAATTTCTTGGTGGCTAAATCTTGGTCTTGATTTTTGCAAGGAAGGGCCGAATGGTCCCTTATTTTTTTGCTCTTCTTTTGGTTTGTTCTTTCTTCTAGTTTCTTGAAAGCTCTAAAGGATAATCATACATATATATAATATGGTCCCTTATCTTAATTCATCACATGGAAAAATTGATTAGGGGCCATGGCTTGGTCCTAACCATGGCCGGCCACTCCTCTCAAAATGGGCCTTGTTTTCTATTTTTTTTTAGCCCAATTCTTGGCTAAAAAATTGTAATTCATGGAACAAGTTTCCAAAATTCCGATTTTTGCCCCTGGCCTCCTTTCGTAATTCCACACCAATGCATTCATAGCCGACACATTCATACCAAGTAAAGTCCAAGTATGGCCTTATTCATTACAAGTCAAGTTATCTCAAATTTTTTGAATATGAAAAAATGCCAGATGTAACATCCTCCCCCCCTTTAAAACATTCGTCCTCGAATGTTAAATTGACCTCATGGGGCGTCATACTACTTCGGGAGGGTTCTTTTTATAGTCGTCCTTTGTTGACTTTCCGATATGGATTCTTTACCAATGTGATGGAGTGATTTTTCACATTACTGATGCAAATGCTTTCATAACGTATTTTCTCATATCCTACATAATCACTGGGTCATGAGCTACATTCTAATAACAGAGGAATGCTTTTCGCTCTCTTTACGGACGCTATGTCCCTTCTTCCTTTTCCTTCAAAGCTTTTCAGACATTATACTTACTATCACTTCTTCTCATACTCCTCGGTTCCTTACCGCATCATCATGATTCCACGTCGTACCAAACAGATTCAGAACTGGGATCGGACGCACAGGAGCATATCGGACGGATTCGTAATCGGAGGCAAACGTACTAAACTATGGCGGACGGATTCGTAGTCAAAGTCAGATATATGGGAGGGTATCAGACAGATCCGAGATCAGAGTCAGACGTACAGAGATGTATCAGAAGGATTCGTAATCAGAATCAGACCTATAGAGATGTACCAGACGGATTCGCTATCAGAATCAGACATACAGAGATGTATCGAACAGATTCGTAATCAATGTCAGACATACAGAGTTATATCAGACAGATTCATGTCCAGAGTCAATCGGATAGAGGTGTATCAGACAGAAACGTAATCGGGTTCAGAATTACAGAGGCATAATAGACAGAGTCTTATCAGAATCAGAGGTGCAGAAGTACAACAAACAGAGTTTTGATTGGAATCAGACCACTTCTATTAAGGCTCCAGTGATTTACGAAAATTTCCCTTTGCCGACATTTCATTATTCACCTCGACCATTATATCACCGATTATCTCATCGAAACCTGTTCACTCATTCATAAACTTGTTCACCAAGTTGTCATACAAATCGTCTTACGTGTCGCTTATCGACTCTTTCAAAGATTCTGCTTATTCACATTTCTTATCCTTCATCTTTCCTACTATCCATACTCATTTTCTTTTCCAAATATCGTCGCACTAGACTAAGTGGTAACGTAACCGGAGTTTATCTATTATATATATTTTTGACAACATTCGTATCCTCGTCTCCGCTTCGTTTCATGTATTCGGTTTAGTAAAACCTTTCGTCTATCATAACATTAATCGCCGGGACTCGGCTCTTGATCCACATAATCACCTCAAGAAAAGATCACTAACGTACCTGGGGCTGTAACCAGAAGCTGCACCTCGCCCCCGGCCACGACTCGCTGGTGTTGGTGCTCCTCGCCCCGTGGGGCGTATGGCTACCGAAGGAGCAGACGAGCCAGCAACTGACCCGGTAAGCTGGGCTGAACCACCTGGACCACCCCTATACGGACACTCTCTCATCGTATGGCCTTGTCGGCCACAAGAAATGCAGGCACTAGTGGCACGATAACACTCCCCAGGGTGACGCCTTCTGCAATAAGGACACCGAGGTATGGATGGCCCCATCTGACTGAAACTCCTATTTACTTGCGAACTCGAAGCCATGGAGTTCTGTCCCGAGAACTGTGGGGGCGTACTGTGTGCTGGCTGGGACGAATACCTGTTACCCTGCCGCTGAGAAAACTCGCTCTGAAATCCCCTTGAATACCCGGCTGATCTGGCTCTCTTAGGCCGACTCCTGTCGTGACCCCTATCAGGCCGACGTTCCCTACGTCGGTCCTGCATGCCCTGGGCGTGTGCCTGCACCCGGGCAATATGCATCCCTGGCTGAGAAGCCACCGCCAGGCAACTATCGATCAGATAGTCATCTAGCCCCATCATATATCGGTGCACCCTATCGGCCATATCCGCTACTATAGCGGGTGCATATCTAGCCAGTGAGTCGAACTCTAGGCTGTACTCACGAACACTTCTACCGTTCTGTCTCAGGTGCAAGAATCGATCAACCCTAGCTCTCCGTAGCCCTGGAGGTAGAAAATGATCCAGAAAAGACTTAGTAAACTCTGCCCATACCGCTGGGGCAGCATCGTCACCCCTGGATAGCTGCCAGGACTCATACCAGTTCGCCGCTACCTCATATAACCGATACGAAGCCAACTCGACGGACTCAGTCGGCGAAGCCTTAATCAACCGTATCGTACTCTCCATTTTCCTAATAAACTCCTGGGGGTCCTCCTCGGGTTTTGTCCCGAAGAATTCTGGAGGATTACATGTCAAGAACTCACGAGCCCTGGAGCTTTCATACCTGTCCGAACGACCACCCCCAAATCCATGCCTACGAACCTGCTCCGTCATCAGCGTGGTCAATAACTGAACCGCATCTCGCATAGCCCTGTCCTCTGCCCCTGGCTGTGGAGCTGGAGGCTCGGGCACTGGAACCCTGGGAGCTCGCGGTGGAGCCGCCCTCTGATCAGCAGCAGCTGCTGCTCCAATCTCCTCTGATAAGGGCGGTGTAACAGAGCCGGCTGACAGGGGCTCATCCTCAAGCGCTAACCGCGCACTGGCCCTGGTAACTCTCTGGGCCCGACTGGTTTCTCCTACCTCAACCCCCGCTTTGCCCTTCTGGGCAGCTGTTGCTTTCCTCGGAGGCATCGCTGAAAACATAACAAATCGTCAGGAGGGGATCATCCGACTAATACAGTTCTATCGCACGATCTAAGATCCAAAGAAGGCTAACATCCTAAATGCCCTGTAGCCTCCTGTTTATAGATGTGGTGCACAACACAACGATAAACAAGACTCTACTAGACACGGCCTGTAGACATACCGAGGACTAACCGCTCTGATACCACTCCTGTCACGACCCAACCCCGTGGGCCGCGACTGGTATCCTAACTGGATACCCATACGTACCTACCTGACAGAATCGTACCAGACAGATAATTCACACTAGCTATATACAGACTTAAACGAATACAAATGTCGCGCGCGCTATAATATACGCATATCCGAACATACTGAAATTACATATAAGCCGAGGAGGCTAACATAACGGACAGAGTCACAAAATCGTGCACGCCTACCTGAACAGATGTAACCCGTAACCCACATACATATCTACAGGCCTCTAACAGACACACAGAATCAGATGACGGGACAGCGCCCCGCCGTACCCAGAATTATCATACATAAAGAATATACAGATGTCAGAAGATATATACCAAAGGTATTCGCTCCGGATCAAAAGAGCTCTTCAAAATAGCAGAATCTGATCCCTAGACTGGCGGTGTATCTCCAGGTGCGTCTGTACCTGCGGGCATGTAACGCAGCCCCCGAAGAACCGGGGGTCAGTACGAAAAATGTACCGAATATGTAAAGCAGAAACATAACAAACATAACCATAGCCCGAACCAGAAGCATAGAAATATAGTGGACAGAACCATAAATCAAATGGACGGACAGTATCATAATCCAGACGGACGGACAGAATCATGGTCCAGACAGACAGACAGAATCATAATCCGAACGGACAGACAGAGTCAGAATCCATACGGACAGACAAAATCAGAATCCAATCAAACAGACAGAATCATAATAGGGCACAGGAACGTGGTCGCCACTCCTGCCTTTGGCGCCACAACATATCATATTTCAGAAGATTTCATATCTTCGAACATCTCCGTCACATAACACATCATATCATAACCACGGTAACCCCGGGGACAGATCACACGCCGGGAAACCGGACACATCATACTTCGTAACATATACACGGTAACCGGGGACAGACATATACCACAGTACCCCGGAACCGGACACATCATACTTCGGAATACATACATGGGACCCGGCCCCCGACAAGGGACTCGGCGGCCCATCCGCACGATATAAACCGGCCCGGGATCCGGTGAAAGGAAGCATTGAGACATCCACGAACAGATTAATGAGAAACCACATACATACAGACCGTTATACCGACTCAATCAAACTGAAGTAGGCCAAATGGCGAGTCAAATCAGAGTATTTGGCTAGCGTTCATAATATGCGCCTATATCCTGCTTGGGGAGGCACGACAGAATATTACCAGATTCAGATGTCAAAGCCATTTTGTAAAATTTATATAAAAAGTAGTCATATCATGATCAGAATAATAGTCCAGATGTTACTTGTGAGAATCGGACAAAAATGAGACAATTTAGATCATACAATAGGTATCGGGGCTCCGTGGGCCCACCTCGAACCAACCCGAGGCGACATACGTAAATTACTGATAATGGACCTTATGAGGTCATCCATAATCATTTGGAAGTATTCCGACTCCGTTTAGAAAAGTTTCGTACAAAAGTTCACTTTAAAGGCACTTTATAAGGAAATGGTTTCAATCGTACTGAAGGAATTGGAGCGGATTTCCATCTCGAATTCCGAGGAACGAAGTCGTATTCAAGGCCCGCGGCCGAGCCTATTACATTCAGAACATGCCTAAGAATAAAGGGGAAGGCTTTACATACCTCGATTGCGTCTTACGCTCGCTTGGCTTCGATTCCAATTTCGTCCAGAATCTTTCCTTCAAGTTCTTAACTTGACCCAAGTTGGTAGCTAGAGAAAACGAACCACCGATTGTCCGAAACAACGACTCCACGTTACTTAGCACCCTTGAATTGGCAAGTTTACTTGAAGAATTTAATTTCTTGGTGGCTTAATCTTGGTCTTGATTTTTGCAAGGAAGGGCCGAATGGTCCCTTATTTTTTTGCTCTTCTTTTGGTTTGTTCTTTCTTCTAGTTTCTTGAAAGCTCTAAAGGATAATGATACATATATATAATATGGTTCCTTATCTTAATTCATCACATGGAAAAATTGATTAGGGGCCATGGCTTGGGCCTCACCATGGCCGGCCACCCCTCTCAAAATGGGCCTTGTTTTCTATTTTTTTTTAGCCCAATTGTTGGCTAAAAAATTGTAATTCATGGAACAAGTTTCCAAAATTCCGATTTTTGCCCTTCGCCTCCTTTCGTAATTCCACACCAATGCATTCATAGCCGACACATTCATACCAAGTAAAGTCCAAGTATGGCCTTATTCATTACAAGTCAAGTTATCTCAAATTTTTCGAATATGCAAAAATGCCGGATGTAACAAAAACTCTGGGGGATTACAGGTCAAGAAATCACGGACCCTCAAACTATCACGTCTGTCACCATTATCACCCCCTAGCCCGCGTTTGCGAGCCTGTCCTGCTACTAATGTCATCAATAACTGCACAGCCTCTCTCATCGCCCTATCCTCCGCCATTAACTGAGGAGATGGAGGCTCGGGCGCTGGAGCCTCTGGGGCTACTGGTGAAGCCTCCTCCTGATCCATGGTGGCGGCGGCTGCTGCTCCAGGCTCCTCCAATGGTGGGGGTGTAGCAGAACCCTCCGACTGGGGTGCAATATCGGGCATAATCTGAACACGAGCCCGAGTGACTCTCTGTATCTGGCTGGTCTCTCCTGCCACTGCTTTGCCCTTCTGGGCAGCCGTCGCCTTCTTCGGAGGCATCACTGTAAAGATAATAGTCGGTCAGAAAGAAATCATCCTAATAGCACAGCTCTATCGCACGATCTAAGATTCAAAGAAAGGTAACACCCTAAATGTCCTGTAGCCTCCTGTTTATAGATGTGGTGCACAACACACCGATAAACAAGACTCTACTAGACACGACCTGTAGACATTCCGAGAACAAACCGCTCTGATACCACTTTTGTCACGACCCAGCCCCGTGGGCCGTGACTAGTGTCCTAATTGGACACCCAAACCAATTCGCTTACCAAATTGACATATCAAAGACTTATTCAAATTTAGCATACGTTAATTTGCACAAATATTGAGAACAAACGTCATCTTAAGCGGTCACCTGTGAAAGAAATATCATACAAAAGCCGGCAGGCTGGCGGAATACACATCGCCCGAATATACATACATATACAAACATATGGGCCGTTTTGGCCATAATAGCAAACAGGACCGCTTAAGGCATAAGTCACGGACATAATCGAACAAACACGACCCATGACCCACATATATGTCTACAGGTCTCCACAAACCATAACAGAAACATATGACGGGACAGGGCCCCGCCGTACCCCAAATAGTCATATATACAGAAACATGTGTAACAAAAGATATGTACCAAAAATATGAGCTCCGGATCAAAGGGAGTACTCCAAATGGCAGAATAGTGTCCTACACTGGCGGGTCACCTGAACGAACGTCTGTACCTGCGGGCATGAAACGCAACCCTCGAAGAAAGGGGGTCAGTACGAAATATGTACTGAGTATGTAAAGCATGAAATACAGTAATCCGAAGCATAACTGAAGTGAGAAGTACGGAAAATGGCTACAGAATTAGTATATCAAAACCTGTGCTGAAAATATAAATAATGCAAATAAAAATCATGCAAAGGGCTCAGGAACGTGGTCGCCACTCCGACGCTGGCGCCACAACACATCATACTCCAGAAGGTTTCAAATCTCCGTACAATCCCCGAACATATCGTATCATCATAACATATCACAACATCAGAACACATCATATGCCATATCACATCATAACTCCGTATATAAGCGGTACCCGGCCCTATGGCGAGGAACTCGGGAACCGTAACACATCATACTGCCGAACATAACATAGTGCGCACGACCACAAAACTGGCCCGGGACCGGGCGAACGATGTAACAGTAGTATGCACGAGCAGAGTAGTGAGGAAACCATATGCATATAAGTAAATAAAGTCCAAGACTCGATGAAAAAATATATATATCGCTATCAAAAAGCTCAGAAACAAGTATTGGGTCAATCGGAATTAGTATAAGAAAGTTGCGAGCTTTTGAAGTACGGAACCTTCTAAAAACATTTCATAAGCCATATTTGGAAATTCAAGTATTATTCATATTAGGAAACTTTCGAATAACATTATGGATCAAATCAAATGGAGACTTTAAGACCATATTTACGTATCAAAGTATTCATCAAAGACTTTAGTCATCTCGATTTTTATTTCGAACAACATTCGGAAACATAACAACTAGAATCTTCGAACATCATAAAATACGTGTCAAGCCATATGGAATAGCTTATGGAAGTCAAAGATGTTAGCCAACCTAATGGCTCTAAGAATATGATTTTCCTTAGCAGCATACATATACGCTATTTGTTCATTTCATAAGGTCATGCCAAAAGAAGGAAAGGTAGGCTTTACATACCTCGATCGCTCGCTAACCAAATCCCGACTCAAGTCTCGGGCTCTCCAATATCTACAATAACGTTATCAATTACCAAACATTAGCTACAAGTACTTAGAAATTCAATTCTAACTAGTACTTGTCTACAGAAATTTCGGCAGCATCTCCCCTGTAAATTCAACATCCCCGAGAATTTAACTCGGCCAAATTTATCAACAACCATACCAACAACACCAACAACCATACTAATAATCATCAAGAATCAATTTAAACGCATTCTAACATTAGTAACTTTCTTCTCTACGTAGCTTATCATATTCAATTCGACTACGTACATTCAATCCAATATCAACGCTCACATCTTCATTACTAATCCAAAATCATTCAAATACAATTCAAAAGCATTTCAAACAATCTACAAAATATTCAAACAATTCCTCCAACACCATACTCCACCCGAAATCTCTACAATACAACAAAAGCCACAACAATACAATTTCTTCCTTCAAATTCATAAACAACAACAACAATTCACACTTTAGCAACTCCATTTCCACAATTACATAAAAACCATATTAAAATCACATAAGTTCCTACAACAACCTACAACCAATTTCCATGCCAACTTGAACTATTTGTCCTTCCTTGGCATCATAGAGTTTACAACAACACAACTAACATACTACATAAATTTATTCCTCCACCAATATAAACCACACAGCCACACACAAACAACACACCCACACGGCCCACACACAACACACAACACACAACATTTCCATGATTTTCATTCAATTCTACTCACTATAACATATATATATCTCCCATAACATGTAAAAGAATAGAAATTCTTACCTTTTCTTCAATTTTCCACTTGCCACCAAAGTGGTTTTCTTGCTTAAATAATTATACCACGTTGAAGAAGGTCTTGAACTTAGTAAGAATATTAGAAAATTATAATTTTTGGATCAAAGATTGATGGCTTAATTTTTTTTCTTTTCTCCTCTCTTGGCCGAACCCCTCTTGTTCTTACTCTCACTTTTTATTTTTTGTTTTCTTGAATGTTCAAGTGTAATGAATAATTGTGGCCCTTTTTTCCTTTTATTACATGGATTAAATTATCACATGGGCTTGGGCCCCTTTTTTTTTTTTTTTTTGCTCCATGGCCGGCCACCCATTGGACTCTTTTTTTTTTGATTTTTTCCTAGCCCAATTACTTTTGGTTGGTATTTTGTAATTCATGATACTAATTTCCAAAATTTCAATTTTGCCCTTAACCTTCCTCCATATTTCCGCATCAATATTTTTCATGAACAACAACATATATATTAAATAAAATCAAAATATTGCCTTATCTCTTACTAGTCACAATTATTTCAAATTTTTCGAATACGCAAAAATACGGGATATAACAATCACAATATACAACGTAACCATCTGGCCCTTCTAGGAGTGTCAAGACTGGGGCTGAAGTTAGTCTGTCCTTCAACTCTTGGAAAATGCGTTCACAAGCATCATTCCATTGAAATTTAACTGATTTTTTGGTTAGCTTCGTCGATGGTGCTAAAATAGAGGAAAATCCCTCTACGAACCTCCTATAGTACCCTGCCAATCCCAGGAAACTACGGACTTTGGTAGGCGTCGTAGGCCTTGGCCAAGTCTTCACATCTTCAATTCTCTGAGTATCAACTCGAATGCCATCATCTAAAATAACATGACCCAGAAATGTCACAGAATTCAGCCAAAACTCGTACTTTGAAAATTTTGCATACAATTCTCGGGTTCGAATAATTCCAAGAACAATACGTAAGTGATCGGCATGTTTGATTCTGTGCGAGAGTATACCAGAATATCGTCAATGAATACTATTACAAATACATCCAAGAGAGGCCTGAATACATTATTCATCAAATTCATGAACACTGGCGGAGCATTGGTTAACCCAAACGACATCACCCGAAATTCGTAATGGCCATATCTCGTTCTGAAAGTTGTTTTGGGAATATCTTCTTCTTTAACTCTCACTTGATGATAACCTGATCTCAAGTCTATTTTGGAAAACCACCTGGCACCTTATAGTTAATCAAATAAATTGTCAATCCTTGGGAGAGGATATTTGTTCTTTATCGTCACCTTATTCAACTGCCTATAATCGATGCACATTCGCAGGGGAGCCTTCTTTCTTCCATACAAATAGGACTGGTGCTCCCCACGGTGATGAACTGGGTATAATAAATCCCTTCTCAAGCAAATCTTTAAACTGTGCCTTTAATTCTTTCAACTCTGTCGGAGCCATTCGGTAAGGAGGATTAGAAATAGGCTTGGTGTCCGGCAACACATCAATAGCGAAATCAATCTCCCTTTCCGAAGGAAGGCCGAGAAGTTCATCTGGAAATACATCCGGAAATTCATTTACTACTGGAAGGGATTGAAAAGTTGGCAACTTTTCTTCGGTGTCATGACCTCAGACTAAGTGATAAATATAGCCCTTGGCTATCATCTTCCTTGCCTTAAGGTAGGAAATAAACCTACCTTTTGGAGATGCTGTATTACCCTTCCATTCAAGCACAGGCTCTCCCGGAAATTGAAATCGAACCACTTTCATTCGGCAATCAACATTAGCATAACATGAGGCCAACCAATCCATACCCACAATCACATCGAAATCTAACATTTCCAGCTCAATTAAATCAGCTCTAGTCTGACGGTCGCATATCACAATTACATAATTTTTATACACTTGTCTAGCTATCACGGGATCACTAACCGGAGTAGATACCTCAAAAGGTTTTATTGGCTCAGGTTTCACCCCAATTCGACCAGCAACATACGGGGTAATATAAGATAGGGTAGAACCCGGATCTATCAATACATATACATCGTGGGAAAATATGGATAATGTACCTGTAACCACATCCAGGGAGGACTCAAGATCCTGTCGTTCGGCTGAAGCGTACACACGGGGCTGTGTGGCACCTGAAGTAGATGCTCCCTCTCTGCCTCTACCTCGACCTGCTGAAATCTGGGGAGTCTGTCCTATCGGGCGCACTGAAGAGGAACCAGCTGCTGATCCTGTGGGCTGAGCCCCACCTCTGCCATACCTCGAGGGACAATCTCGCATCAAGTGCCCAGTATGTCCACAAACATAGCAAGCATCTGTGCCCTGGCGACATGGCCCTGAGTGTAATTTTTTGCACAGGCTACATCGTGGAATTGGTGGTCTCCTCTAACTATAATCACCCCCAAACTGGGAACTTGAAACCCTCGAACCCTAACCCTGTCCTGAAGGGAAGGAGCGATCAAATCTCCTATCTGCAAATTGTGGAGGCGCGCTAGTCACCGACCAGCCTGAATGTCTAAAATGGGTCTGCCTCGATCCCCTTCTATAATCACTACCTGCCCCCATAGACCTGGCCCTCTTGCTCTGCCTTCTATCAATGTCACGATCACCCCTTGCGGATGTTGTTGTCCTTCTAAATTCTGGGCATAGGCTTGTATTCGGGAAATATCCATCCCATCTTGCAACGAAGCCGTCAAACAATCCTTAAATAAATGTGGCCCTAAGCCACTCACAAACTTGTGTACCTTATATCCCATATCGGCTACCATAGTCGGGGCATATCTAGCCAATGAATTAAACTGAAGATTGTATTCCCGGGCACTCATTTTTCCTTGCTTTAGATTTAAGAACCTATCTGCTCTAGCTCGGCGGACCTCAGGTAGCAAATAGTGGCGGATAAAGGCATCTACAAATTCCTGCCAAACGGGAGGAGGCGCATCCTCTTTTCTCGACGATATCCAATTATTATATCATAATACCGCCACATCCCGGAGTCTATCTGATGCCAACTCCATAGATTTAGTTTCGGAGGCATGAATAATCTTCAACGTCCTTAACATTTCATCAATAAAACTTTGCGAGTCTTCATTCGGCTTCGACCCGAAAAACTCTGGAGGATTTAAACTCATGAAATCACGGGCTCTGGTTCTAGCTGCCCGATCACTTGGACCCGCATTCTGCCGCTGTGCCTGGGCGGCAACTAACTACATCAATAAATGGATAGCCTCGGTCACTTGTTGAGCCGAAGCAGCCGGTGGAGGAACTGGAGCTGAAGCTCCTCCTTGTTCTTGTACATTAGGCGGGGTGGAGGAAGTATTAGATAGAGCCTCATTATGTGACTCGACCTCTTCTACATTCATTGGCGGCTCCCTTTCTACCCGCCTTTTCATCGTAGTCTTGCCCTTCTGGGCGGCTGTAGCTTTTCCCTTTGGCGGCATTTCTGAAATCATAGCACACTATTAGGGAGGAGAAAATCTTATAATACAGCTCTATCGTACGATCTCTATAGATGAAAGATGGTCATTTTTCCTAAATGCCCTGTAGCCTCCTGTTTATTAGTGTGGCGCGCAACACACCATAAACAACACTCCACTAGGCACGGCTCGTAGACACTTCCTAGGACTGAACTGCTTTGATACCACTTTTGTCACGACCCGGCTAGGGGCCATGACGGGTACCCGGAGCTAACCACCGAGCACCACTCATTCTACTACTCATCATACTCATTAAGCGAACATTCATTAGTTATATACTCAAAACATAGGAAAACCACTTTTCATTTGGAAACATAATTACTCTTATATATATATATATATATATATATATATATATATATACACATAAGCCCTTCGGCCGTCAAAATAGTAGTATGTATATACAATAGTAACATCGTGAGACCATACTACCCACACATGCGTATCTACGAGCCTCTACTAGAGTACTAGACATATAGACGGAACAAGACCCCGTCGTACCAAAATACATATACATATATAAATACACGAAATAATAAACCAAATAGCACCTCCAGAGTAATGGAGTTCTCCTGTAAATCTGCTGATAACTTCTACGAGTCCGGATAACCTCCCTGTCTACCTGTGGGCATGAACACAGCGTCCAAAGAAAACGGACGTCAGTACGAATATTGTACTGAGTATGTAAGACATGAATGAAATGAACATAATAGAAGAATCATAAGACATGGGATGAAGATATAACCTGAGTTAGTTTTATGGGTGAATACATTTCATAGTACATATATCATAGCGCATATATCATCGCATCATAATCATCATCGTTAACCCGCGTCCGGGTAAGCATCATATGCCGCCCACTAGTGGTGATCATGTCCGGCCTTCTAGGCGTAGTGGAATCATAAGCAGCCCGCCTTAGCGGTGACATGTCCGGCCTTTTGGGAAAGGTGGAATCGTAAGCAGCGCGCCTTAGCGGTGACATGTCCGGCCTTTTGGGCACGGTGGAATCGTATCGTCATAAACCCATCGTAACTCAACATTTCCATACATGGCATAGGCATATTATAAACTTACATTATTGTACATCTCATAGACATATCATTACTTAACTTCATTATACATTTATCATCAACACATACATTAGAACTTGAAGGCAACTGTGGCTATGTCGGGGTGACATAAGGTCGTGAAACCCCAATTATATTATGGAGTAATCATCCACATCATATCTCACCTTGAAGGAACTAGAATTTGAAGGTGAGTGTACACAACGAGAAAGCATCAATGGAACCATACTTAGAATCATTAGCTTCATGGACATCTTACTATACTCTAGGATTCTTTATACTTAACTCATCATCATCATCATTATCATGCTCGTGGCATGTCTCTTATCTTAAATCATATGGCTACTCATAAACATAGACTCTTAGTTTTCCTGGAATGTCAAAAATTCATGGAGAAGGAGGAAATATCATATCATAGGATTCATGCCTTAGAAAGAAGGGACTAGCCTTACATACCTCTTTCGTTTAATAGTTTTATCACTTGATCATTCTCCTTCGATGCTCGCGTTTCTACCTTCAAGAGGATTCGCATCAATATTAGTTAATCGATTATAAGAACGTGTTACTATTTCTAGAGAAAATTGGGCAGCATTTTCCTCATTTTACATATCAACTCCCAACATCCATCACAACATTCACAATATTATACACAAAAATCATCATTCATCTACGTTATCCACATTTCACAATTTACTTCGATTCCTCCATAATCGTGGTCATCGTTCGCTATCATTTTTTCTCACATATAATACTTATCCTATGGTCTAAATGTCACTTATAACATACTTGTAATCACAACATATCAATATTCATACTTCACTCCAAACTACTCCTCCACAATGACACTATTCCTACATTCATGACCCAATTTCTACACCCTTCTACAATCCAAGTGTTTTAACTTTTCAATATCTTAAATATAATGGAATGATCATAAAACTCACCTTATATAATGGAGGAATAAGCCTTGAGAGGAAATTCTCTTCTTGCACCAAAACCCTAGCTCACTTCCCTTGGGATTTCTTGGCTTAGATGAACTTTGATATGTTTCATACACTTGATTTTGTGGGTTTGATGAGGTTGATCATAGATTTCTCTTGGGTTCTTGTGGGTGAAGAGTGGAGAGGATTCTAGAGTGTTCTTGAAGCGTGGAGAGTGGAAATGAAATGAAGTAAATGAGAGAGAGGGTCCTTATATCGTTTTAACATCTGACCCGACACGAACATACGGACCAATATACGGTCTGTATATTTTATACTGACCATATGTCTGGTCCAGTGAAGGCCCTCATTCTAGGCAGAACATACGGTTGGACATACGGTCAGTATGTTTTATATGACCAGTATGTTTGGCCGTATAATGCCCAGCTCTCCTAAGTTCGTTCTCGTCGACTCGTTTGATCTCCAATCCTTATGGAACCTTCTTGACACTTGTTTAATAATTCATTAGCAATCTAAACATCCCTATAGCTCATTTTTAAGGCCTTACCAAACAATCCTTAACGCGATAATTTACAAAACCTTTCCTAAACCCTACTTATACTCAACTTGTCCTTATCAATCCTTATTTCATCAATTCATATAACTTCAAAATCTTAACATATGCATTCTAAGACCACTAAATATCCGTCTTATAGTCTTAAGAACTTCCTGTTACCCTTAAGCTCGCATCGGTTCATTCACTACACGACGACATGAAATTTTCAAGGCGTAACAATAGGACCCCGCTATGCCCATAAATATGTACACAAAAGAATAAATACCAAAAGCTGTAGCTTCGAATGAAATGGAGCTCTGCTATGTAGTCCCTGAGTAATAAAGCTATGGATCAAACCTGTCTCTCTGGTCACCTGCGGGCATGACGCAGCGTCCACAAACAAAAGGACGTCAGTACGAAGAATGTACTGAGTTTGTAAAGCATGGTAAACATCATTATGAAAGCATAATAGACAACATAAGAAATAGCCTAGGATGGCAGATAGTAGTATCATCGTCACGAACACTTACTTTCTTTTCATAGGGACTTTCCATTTCTAATGCGTGATTGTGTATGTATATTTGTATCCGTATCCGTATTCATATCCGTACTCATTTACATTTCGTATTCATAGCATATTCGTATTTATAGTCATATTTATATCGTATACATATCCATATCATGTACATAGCATACCCGACCATGAAGGTTCGGTGTTTCGCATACCCGACCATGGCAAGGCTCGGTGAGTATACATACCTTGCCCTACTAAGGCTCAGGGTTATCCGTACCCAACTGCAGTGGTGCGCGCGCAATATATATATATATATATATTCTACCCGGCCATATAAGCTCGAGGTTCCATAATAGTCCTACATAGACACATATACATAAAATCTCATAAGCATCTTTAGCATCATTACTATCATCGTTCATTACATCTATCCTTAGAGGATTACTCATCATATAAGGAATTTAGTACAATCATAACATATCGAGAATCATGAGCTTAGTAGCTTTTGAAGATAGCATTATTTGGAGGACATCATAAGCTCAAAGAAAATTAGATATTTGGTCAAAGAACCATGCATTATGAAAGAAGGGTTAGCCTTACATACCTTTCCGTTCAACTATTCTATCACTTGCACGTTCTCCTTCAATGCTCACGTTTCTACCTTCATTAGAGTTATACTATCATTAGAAAATCGATAGCTTAGCATACATGACTAAAGCTAGAGAAAATTGGACAGCATCTCCTTTATTTATACTACTTCCTCCATATCATATATCAACTCCCAAACATCAATAATAACATTCACAATATCATAACAATACTCTTTATTCACATACATTATCCTTACTTCTCAATTTACTTCCAATCATCCATATCCATGGTCATAGCACACGATTACATTTACTCATATACAATGTCTAGCCCATGTTCTAAACATCATTTATAACATAACCGTAATCACAACACATCAAGAATCATGCCTCAATCCAAGATATTACTCAAAAATGACACTATTCCCACATTCATGACCCATTTTCTATATTCTTCTACAATCCAAGTGTTTCAACTTCTCAATACCTTAAACAACATGGAAATACCATAAAACTTACCTTAGATAGTGTAGGAATGAACCTTGGCTGGAAACACTTCACTTGAGCAAAACCCTAGTTTCACCTTCACTTGGATTCCTTGTCTTGGATGAACTTTAATAAGTTTCTTACACTTGATTCTCTTGGTTTGATGAAGTTGTTCACTAATATGCATTGAATTTTTGTGGGAGAAGTGTAGAGAAATGTTCTAGAGAGAAGGTGAGTGAAGGGGAAATGAAATGAAATAAACTTGGACCCCTTATTAATAATACAAAATCTGTCCCGCTTGGATTTCACGGACCAACATACGGTCCGTATAAATTATACTGACCGTATGTTTGGTCGTACTTTCGGTCCAGTGAGGGGTGCTAATCTGGGCTGATTATACGGCCAAACATACTGCCAGTATAGTTTATATGGCCAGTATGTTGGGCCGTATAATGCCCAGTTTTTCCGAACTCAATCTCGTCGACTCGTTTGATCTCCAATCCTTATGGAACCTTCTTGACACTTGTTTATCACCTCATTAACAATCTAAGGGACATTATAACTCTTCTCCAAAGCATCATTAAATCATCATTAACTTGTTACTCGTAAATCCTTTCCGATACATATCGTATGCCTTGCCTTCTCTTGACAAACTTTCTCCTCTTACTCGAATGTCTTTGAAATCTTAATTAGGGTCATCAAATGTCATTCCTTACTTATTGAAATACCATATACTTCATGCTCTTCATTAGTCTATTCACTGTGCATCAACGGAATTTTTTTTAAGGTGTAACATTATCCCATGTTCTCAATGTCATTTGTAACAAGATTCTATTCATAATACATCAAGAGTCATGATTCAGGTCAACTATCATTCAAGAATACCATTGATTCTACATTTAAGCTCCATATTCTATGTTCTTCCATAATCCAAGTCTTTCAACCTCTCAATACCCTCAATAATAAGAAATAAACATAAAACTCACCTTAAACACTTGGGAACAAGCCTTGAGTCACTCTACTCCATTAGAATGGAATCCTTCTCTTGCATGCCAAATAAATTACTCTTCACAAACCCTAATAGGCTTCATAGTATATGAATCTCTTAAATCTTGGATTTTGCTCTTGATTTCTTGGTATAGATGGTTGTAGAAATAAAGAGATAGTTTTAGAGGGTTCTAGAGAGATATAGGGTCTGTTCTTGGGAGAAATAATGAAATAAAACTTGGGAGCTTATATTTATAATCAGGGCAGGAAGCTTTCAGATCGGCGAGTCGGCAAGCAGGGTCGACGGCTCGTCAATACTCCGACTGAGATGTCAGATTGTGAAACCTCGTAGACGGTGCCAGGTGAAGGCTAATCGACGTGTCAATGGTCCGTCCCTTGGGCCGTCGACGTTGTGTAGTTTTAGCAGTTTCCTGAACTGCTCCGTTTTGTTCCGATTCGATTCGTTTCACTTCCAATTCGCTCAAAATGTCAAGAATACATACTTATACACCTGTACACATACCAAGCAAAATATCTCATGACCAAAACTCTGGTGCGGACTACCATACCTAAGTATACACCACCAATAAGCTGAAATCTCTTTGAAATAAAATGGGAGGTGTAATATTCTTCCCCCCTTTAAAAACATCCGTCCTCGAGTGTTAAGTTCTCGAGAATTTTACGAAAATTTCGCCAGAGTTTCCCCTATAATATGGCACTACCAACCTGTCACAACAGCCCATATTAACAATGCCTCACAGGGCCACAACATCATATTAATAAAGTTTTTCCACACACGACCCGAAAGCATAAAAAGAAAACATGCATACCTCATAATCTTGACGTTTCATCTTGGATTTCTTCCGGGGGCTGAAATAAATGTGGGTGCTTGGCCTTCATATTTTTTTCTGCCTCCCAAGTCATGTCTTCCCGGTTGCTATTTCTCCACAAAACCTTAACTGATGCTACCTCTTTATTTCTAAGTCTCTGTACTTGCCTATCTAGTATGGCAACGAGTACTTCTTCATAAGCCAACTTTTCTGTCACTTGAACATCATCTACTGGGAAGATCCTAGTAGGATCACCAACACACTTACGGAGCATTGAGACATGGAAAACCGGATGGACTGATTTTAGTTCTGAGGGTAAGTCCAATTCATAAGCTACTTGACCCACCTTGCGGACAACCTTATAAGGTCCAATGTGTCGAGGACTCAGCTTTACTTTCTTACCAAATCTCATCACTCCTTTCATTTGGTGACACCTTTAAGAATACCCAGTCATCAACTTGAAATTCTAAGTCTCGCCGTCGATTGTCCGCGTAAGATTTTTGACGACTTTGGGCTGTCAACAATCGATCTCGGATGACCTTGGCCTTTTCCACTGCCTGTTGAATCAACTCAGGGCCTATTAATTGTGTCCCCCCGACTTCAAACCACCAAATTGGGGATCTACACTTCCTTCCATATAGAGCTTCATACGAAACCATTTGGATACGGGAATGATAACTGTTGTTGTATGCAAACTCAATAAGGGGTAAGTCGTCGTCCCAACTACCACCGAAATCTAGAACACATGCTCTTAGAATATCCTCCAAGGTCTGAATAGTGCGTTCGGCTTGCCTATCAGTCTGCGGGGGAAATGTTGTGCTAAGCTTCACCTGAGTACCCAATCCTTCTTGGAAGGATTTCCAAAACTTAGCTGTAAATTGCGCTCCCCTATCAGTAATAATGGACATCGGAATACCATGGAGTCGCACTATTTCCTTAAGATACAATCTTGCATAATGTTCTGCTAAGTAAGTAGTTCTGACTGGAAGGAAACGAGCTGATTTCGTGAGTCTGTCCACGATCACCCATATGGAGTCATACTTGCTTCAGGAACGAGTTAACCCTACAATAAGGTCCATATTGATCATTTCCCATTTCCAGGTTGGAATCTCCATTGCTTGCAATAATCCTCCTGGCTTTTGATGTTTGATTTTCACTTGTTGGCAATTTGGACACTGTGCTACAAATTCTGCTATGTCCTTTTTCATTCCATCCCACCAATACATCAATTTGAGATCATGATACATCTTTGTTGCACCTGGGTGGATAGAATACCGAGAATAATAAGCTTATTTTAGAATTTGGCGACGTAATTCTGCAACATTCGGAACACATAGCCTGCCTCGGTATCTAAGAACTCCATCTATAGAAGTTTCAAAGGGAGACTTCTCTTTCTCATGAAATGTATCTCTATAATAGCTCAACTGAGGATCTTCGCATTGACGTTCTCTCACCTCCATTTCTAAGGATGAAACAGTTGGGTTGTGAACACCAATTCCCGTATTGCCTAAATAAATTAGGCGAACTCCAAGGCTAGCTAGTTGGTGAAGCTCACGGGTTAATTATTTCTTCTCCGGAGGAATCTCACATAGACTTCCCATTGATTTACGACGATGTGCATCAGCCACTACATTCTCCTTTCTGGGGTGGTATAAAATACTTACATCATAATCTTTTAGAAGTTCTAACCATCGTCTCTGTCGTAGATTTAACTCCTTTTGCTTGAAAATATATTGGAGACTCTTGTAATCTGTATAGATATTGACATGTACACCATACAAGTAATGCCTCCACATTTTTAATGCATGAATAATCGCGGCCAATTCGAGATCATGAGTTGGGTAGTTCTTTTCATGCTTCCACAACTGTCTGGAAGCATAAGCAATGCCTTTACCGTGCTGCATTAATACACATCCTACCTCAACCCAGAAGCATCACAATATACAACATAACCATCTGTCCCTTTTGGGAGTGTCAAGACATGAGCTGAAGTTAGCCTATCTTTCAATTCTTGAAAACTGCGTTCACAAGCTTCATTCCACTGAAATTTTGATGATTTCTGAGTTAGCTTTGTCAATGGTGCTGAAAAAGAGGAAAACCCCTCCACAAACCTTCTGTAGTAACCTGCCAATACCAGAAAACTACGGACTTCTATAGGCCTTGGCCAAGTCTTCAAAGCCTCAATTTTTTGAGTATCCACTCGGATGCCATCATCTGAAATAATATGACCTAAAAATGTCACAGAATTCAGCCAAAACTCGCACTTTGAAAATTTTGCATACAGTTCTTGAGTTCGAAGAATTCCAAGAACAATATGTAAATGGTATGCATGCTCTGACTCTGTGCGAGAGTACACTAGAATATCATCAATGAACACTATTACGAATAGATCCAAGAAAGGTCTAAACACATTATTCATCAAATTCATAAACACTGCCGGAGCATTAGTTAACCCAAATGACATCACCCGGAATTCATAATGGCCATATCTCATTCTGAAAGCTGTTTTGGGGATGTTTTCTTCTTTAACTCTCACTTGATGATAACCTGACCTTAGATCTATCTTGGAAAACCACTTGGAACCCTGTAATTGATCGAACAAATCATCAATTCTTGGAAGAGGATACATATTCTTTATCGTCACCCTATTCAACTGCCTGTAATGGATACACATCCGTAGGGAACTATCTTTATTTTGCACAAATAGGACTGGCGCTCCCCACGGTGATAAACTAGGCCTAATGAATCCTTTTTCAAGTAAATCCTTCAATTGTGCCTTTAGCTCTTTCAACTCTGCAAGAGCCATTCGGTAAGGAGGAATAGAAATAGGCTTGGTGTCCAGCAACACATCAATAGCGAAATCAACTTCTCTTTCCGGAGGAAGGCCTGGAAGTTCATCTGGAAATACATCCGGAAACTCATTCACCACCGGAACGGATTAGAGAGTTGGCGAATTTGCTTCGGTGTTATGAACTCGTACTAGATGATAAATATAGCCTTTAGCTATCATCTTTCTTGCCTTAAGGCAGGAAATAAACCTACCCCTTGGGGATGCTGTATTACCCTTCCATTCAAGCAAGGGCTCTCCCAAAAATTGAAATCGAACCACTTTCATTCGGCAGTCTCCCCTGTAAATACAACAACCCCGAGAATCTAACTCGGCCAAATTTATCAACAACCATACCAACAATTATTTCAACAATACCAACAATCAATTTGAAACATATTCTAACATTAGTAACCCGCACAACATTCAAAACAATCCAACCAAACTCTATTCCACCCGAAACTCTACAAATGCAACAAAAGCTACAACAACACATTTCCTTCTTTCAAATTCGTAAACTACAACATAAATTCATACTTTAGCAACTTCATTCTCACAACTACATAAAACCATATTAAAATCACATAATTTCCTACAACACCCTACATCCAATTTCCATGCCAACTTGAACCATTAGTCTTTCATTGGCATCATAGAGTCCGCAACAACACAACTAACATATTAAATAAAATTAATTCACCTCTCCTCCACCATTCAACAACCACACGGCCACCATTCAACACACACACCCACACACAACACACATTATTTCCATGATTTGCATTCAATTCTACTTACTACTATATATATAAACCTTCCATAACATATAAAAGAATATGAATTCTTACCTTTTTCCTCAACTTTTCACTTGACTAGAATTTTTGGACTTGCCACCAAGCGTAGTTTTATTGCTTCAATAATTATACCACGTTAAAGAGGGTCTTTGGCTTCAATTTTTTTCTCTCCTTTTTCCTCTTAGCCGAACCCTTTCTCTCCTTGCTCTCAACTTTCTTTTTCTTGAATGTTCTTGAATAAGTTGACAATAATAGTAGTCATCCCTTTTTATTTGACTTGGATTAAAATTCCCAAGTGGGCCTTGGCCGGCCACACTTGGGCTTTGTTTCTTTTTTTTTTCAAGCCCAATTATTTCATGTCCAAGTTTTTGTAATTCATGAAACTATTTTCCAAATTTCCAATTTTGCCCTTAGCCTTCCTCAATATTTCCGCATCAATATTTTCATAAGCAACTTATGTATTAAATAAGATCAAAATATTGCCTTATCTCTTACTAGTCAAAATTATCTCAAATTATCCGAATGTGCAAAATACGGGACATAACATCCTCCTCCCCTTTAGAACATTCGTCCTCGAATGTTAAACTAGCCTTATAGGATCTTGCAAACATTTCGGGGAGTTTCTTTTTATGGACAGCACATATAATTCATTCACCAATCAATATAACCAAGTAAGAAATTTAGATTACCTGTAGGCATTGGAAACAAGTGGGGATACTTCTTCTTCATCTCGTCTTCCGCTTCCCAGGTCATTTCCTCTCGATTATTGTTCCGCCACAAGACCTTAACATAAGGCACATCTTTGGTACGCAGTCTCCTCACCTGACGATCCAAGATGGCTACAGGCTGTTCTTCGTAGGACAGCTCCTCTGTTACCTGGATATATTCTATAGGAAATATTCTGGAAGGATCGCTAATACATTTGCGGAGCATTGATACATGAAATACCGGATGTACTGCTTCCAGATCGGATGGTAGGTCTAACTCGTAGGCGACCTTGCCTATCTTTCGAACAATCTGATAAGGCTCAATATATCTCGGACTGAGCTTTCCTTTTCTGCCGAATCTCATTATACCTTTCATAGGTGATACTTTCAGAAATACCCAGTCACCAATCTGGAACTCCAAGTGTCGACGTCGATTGTCTGCATATGATTTCTATCGACTCTGGGCTGCTAATAACTGTTCCCGAATGAGTTTCACCTTGTCGACTGCATGCTGGATCATATCTGGACCAATTAACTTAGTTTCACCCACATCGAATCAACCAATCGGAGATCTGCATTTTCTACCATATAGGGCTTCATACGGTGCCATCTAGATACTAGAATGATAGCTATTATTATAAGTAAATTCAATAAGCGGCAAATGATCATCCCAGCTACCTCTGAAATCAATAACACAGGCCCGTAGCATATCTTCTAGCGTCTGAATAGTACGCTCGGCCTGTCCGTCAGACTGAGGATGGAATGCGGTGCTAAGACTCACCTGAGTGTCCAATCCTTCCTGAAATGACCTCCAGAAATTAGCTGTAAACTGAGTACCTCTGTCGGATATAATAGATATAGGAACTCCGTGAAGCCTTACTATCTCTTTAAGATACAACCGGGCATAATCCTCAGCCGAATAGGTGGTCCTGACCGGAAAAAAATGGGCTGATTTTGTCAGCCTATCAACAATAACCCATATAGAATCATACCTTCGTGGAGTGCACGGTAAACCTGTAATGAAATCCATATTAATTATTTCCCATTTCCAAGCTGGAATTTCCATTTCCTGTAACAATCCACCGGGCTTCTGATGCTCGATCTTAACCTGTTGGCAATTTAGACACTGAGCAACGAACTCTGCGATGTCTCTTTTCATACCATCCCACCAATATAAACATCTGAGATCATGGTACATTTTTGTTGATCCCGGATAAACAGAATACCGAGCATAATGTGCCTCTCCCATAATCTGTCGCCGCAGCCTTGCAACGTCAGGTACACATAACCTGCCTCCATATAATAATACTCCGTCAGGTGAAATCTCGAACTGGGTCTTCTCCTTATCAAGGGCTGCATCTCTGTACTGTACCAGAATAGGATCCTCGTATTGGCGTCGTTTTACTTCTTCCATAATAGACGATTCAGCAACTTCTCGGATAGAAACCCCAATATTCCTAGAATCGACCAAACGGACTGCAAGACTGGCTAGTTGATGAATTTCACGAACTAATTCTTTCCTTTCTGGCCGTACGTCGATCAAGCTGCCCATAGACTTGCGGCTAAGTGCGTCTGCTACAACATTGGCTTTTCCCGGATGATACAAAATGTCAACGTCATAATCTTTCAATAACTCGAGCCATCTTGTTTGCCGCAAATTCAACTCCTTTTGTTTAAAAATGTACTAAAGACTTTTGTGATCCGTATAAATATCAACATGAACCCCATATAAGTAATGCCGCCATATCTTCAAAGCATGAATTACCGCGGCTAGTTCCAGATCATGAGTGGGATAATTTCTCTCGTGCGGTCTGAGCTGCCGGGAGGCATAGGCTATAACTCGACCATGCTGCATTAATACACAACCTATCCCAATACCGGAAGCATCACAATAAATGACATACCCGTCTGACCCCTCGGGAAGAGTTAGAACTGGAGCTGTAATCAATTTTTCTTTCAGCAACTGGAAGCTGCGTTCGCAAACATCGGTCCACTGAAATTTTGTTGCCTTCTGAGTTAGCTTCGTTAATGGTGCTGCAATCGAAGCAAAATTATCCACAAACCTCCTGTAATACCCTGATAATCCCCGAAAACTGCATACCTCAGTCGGCGTCGTAGGCCTAGGCCAATTCTTTACGGCCTCGATCTTCTGTGTATCAACCCGAATACCATCTGCTCCGACGATATGCCCCAAGAAGGCCACTGAAGTTAACCAGAATTCACATTTGGAAAACATAGCATATAATTTCTGTTGCCGGAGTATGCCGAGTACTGTCCTCAGATGATCTGAATGTTCTTCTGCTGATCGTGAATAAACCAGAATATCATCAATAATCACAATCACAAACATGTCTAGAAACGGCCTGAATACCCGGTTCATCAAATCCATAAACACTGCTGGGGCGTTGGTCAACCCGAAAAACATCACTCTGAACTCATAATGCCCGTATCGGGTCCTGAAAGCAGTCTTTGGAATATCTTCCTCTCGCACCCGCACCTGATGATAACCTGAGCGCAAATCTATCTTCAAAAAATATTTAGCACCCTACAATTGGTCGAATAAATCATCAATCCGGGGGAGGGGATATTTATTCTTTATTGTCACCTTATTCAGCTGTCTGTAATCAATACACATCCGCAACGATCCGTCTTTCTTCCTTACAAACAATACCGGTGCTCCCCAAAGTGACGTACTGGGTCTGATGAAGCCTTTTTTTAATAAATCTTTCAGCTGCTCCTTCAATGCTTTCAATTCTGCAGGTGCCATTCTGTAAGAAGGAATAGATATAGGCTGAGTATCTGGCAGCACATCTATCGTGAACTCGATCTCCCGTTCAGGTGGAAGACCCGGAAGCTCGTCCGGAAATACATCTGGAAATTCACTGACTACTGGAACTGACTGGAGAGTAGGTGTTTCCGCTTTAATATAATGCACGCGAACCAAATGATAAATATACCCTTTCTGAATCATCTTCCTGGCCTTGAGGTATGAAATAAACTTACCCCTTGGCAATGCTATATTTCCTGCCCATTCTATAACTGGTTCCCCTGGAAACTGGAAGGGGACTACCTTTTTCTGACAATCAACATTTGCATAACAAGAAACTAACCAATCCATGCCCATAATAACATCGAATTCAGTCATATCCAGCTCTATCAAATCGGCTTTGGTGCATCGGCCACATATAATTACTGAACAATCCTTATATACCTGCCTTGCTATAATAAAATCCCCGACCGGTGTAGCTACCTCGAACGGTTCTATCGGTTCAGGTGTTATCCCAATTTTACTAGCGACAAGAGGAGAAATATATGATAAGGTAGAACCTGGGTCGATCAATGCATATACATCTCGGGAGAAGACCAATAATGTACCTGTAACTACATTTGGCGACGCCTCCTGATCCTGTCGGCTGGCCAAGGCATATATGCGATTCGAGGGACCACTAGAATCAGAAACTCCGCCGCGACCTCTACCGCGGCCTGCTGGTGCTGGCATACCCTGCCTCATAGGGCGCATAGCAACAGAAGTGGAGGATGAACCCGCAGCGGATCCCGTCGGCTGAGCTGCACCACCGAAACCACCCGCCAATGGACAATCTCTCATAATATGGACCTGGCAGCCACAAGAAAAACAAGAACTCGTGGCTCGATAACACTCTCCTGGGTGAGACCTCCCACAATCAGAACATCGAGGCATAGGTGGCCTCGCCTGGCTGGAACCTCTGCTCACCTGTGAACCTACCGCTCTGGAACTCTGGCCTGCTCCTGAGTGCCCTGCACCATCGAAGCGTCTGCCTGCAGACTGTGAGTGTGCACTCTGACCTGACTGAGAAGGATATCTGCTATACTACTGCTGAGGCTGCCCGCCTCGAAACTCTCCAGAATGTCCAGCTAATCTAGCCCTCTTGGGGTGCCTCCTATCACGATCTCTCTCGGGCTAGCCCCCTCTATGCCGGTCCTCCATCCCTTGCGCATATGCTTGTAACTGGGAAATGTCCATACCAGTCTGCGATACAATCGCCATACAGCTATCCACTAAATAACGGTCCAGCCCTATCACGTACCGATGCATCCTGTCAGCCATATCAGCTACAATTGTAGGTGCATATCTGGCCAGGGAGTCGAACTTTAGACTGTACTCTCGAACACTCCTACCCCTCTATCTCAGTTGCAAAATCTGTCAACTCTCGCTCGCCGCAGCTCTGGAGGCAAAAAGTGGCTGAGAAAAGCTACTGTAAACTCATCCCACACGGTTGGAGGAGCATCCTCGCCTCTAGACAGCTCCCAGGACTCATACCAATTAATCGCTACATCCCACAATCTATGTGAAGCCAGCTCGACAGACTCAGTCTTAAAAGCCCTGACTAGTCTCAGCGTATGCTGCATCTGTCGAATAAAATCCTGGGGATCCTCCTCGGGCTTAGACCCGTAGAACTCTAGGGGATTACAGGTCAACAAATCATGAACCCTCAAACTGTCATGTCTGTCTACATCATCACCCCCTAGCCCGCGTCTGCGAGCCTGTCCTGCTACTAATCTCGTCAATAGCTGTACCACATCTCTCATCGCCCTGTCCTCCGCCCCTGGCTGAGGAGCTAGAGGCTCGGGTGATGGGGCCTCCAGAGCTAATGGTGGAGCCGCCCCCTGATCCATGGTGGCAGCGGCTGCTGCTCCAGGCTCCTCTAATGGTGGGGGTGTAGCAGAACCCGCTGACTGGGGTGCAATATCGGGCATAGTCTGAGCACGAGCCCGAGTTACTCTCTGTATCTAGCTGGTCTCTCCTGCCACGGCTTTGCCCTTCTGGGCAGCCATCGCCTTCTTCGGAGGCATCACTGTAAACATAACAATCGGTCAGAAAGAAATCATTCTAATAGTACAGCTCTACCGCACGATCTAAGATCGAAAGAAAGGTAACACCCTAAATGTCCTGTAGCTTCCTGTTTATAGATGTGGAGCACAGCACACCGATAAACAAGACTCTACTAGACACGACCTTTAGACATTCCGTGGACAAACCGCTCTGATACCACTTTTGTCACGACCCAACCCCGTGGGCCGTGACTAGTGCCCTAGCTGGACACCCATACACGTCACTTCCCAAATCGATATATCAAAGACTTATTCGTATTCAGCATACATTAAGCTATACCGATACTGGAATCAGATGTCGTCTTAAGTGGTCATATATAGCAAAATATCATAAAGAAGCCGATGAGGCTGGCGGAAAACACATCGCTCAAATATATACATCCATACCCACACATATGGGCCTTTTCGGCCGTCACAGCAAACGGAACCAATTAAGACACAAATCACAGACATGACCACACAATGATGACCCATGACCCACATATATGTCTACAGGCCTCTACAAACAACAACAGAAACATATGACGGGACAGTGCCCCGCCGTACCCCAAATAGTCATACATATATATATACAGAAACATGTACAACGAAAGATCTGTACCAAAAGTATGGGCTCCGAATCAAAGGAGCACTCCGAAGTAGCAGAATAGGTAACCTACACTGGCGGGTCACTAGAACGAACGTCTGTACCTGCAGGCATGAAACGCAGCCCCCGAAGAAAGGGGGTCAGTACGAAATAGGTACTGAGTATGTAAAGCATGAAATATACTATCTAAAATAATAACAGAAATACGAAGTATGGAAAATGAGTATAAAATCAATATACCAAGAAGCTGGTTTTAAAACACAAATGATGCATATATAAGAGTCATGCATAGGGCTCAGGAACGTGGTCGCCACTTCGACACTGGCGCCACAACACATCATACTCCAGAAGGTTTCAAATCTCCGTACAATCCAGAACATATCGTATCATCATAGCACATCATAATATCATACACATCATATGCCATATCACATCATAACGCCGTATATAAGCGGTACCCGACCCTATGGCAAAGGACTCGGGAACCGTAACACATCATACTGCCGAATGTAACATAGTGCGCACGATGACAAAACCAGCCCGGGACCCGGCGAACGATATCATAGTAGTATGCACGACCAGAGTAGTGAGAAACCACATGCACATAAATCAAGATTCAATGGATATATATACTTACCGACCCCTGAAGGCTCAGAAACAAGTTTCGGGTCGATCCGACCTAGTATGAGAAAGTTACGAACGTTTGAAGTACAGAACGTTCTATAAGCGTTTCAGAAGCCATTTTTGGAAAATCAAAGCCATAATCATGTCAAAAATCTTTTGGATATTATTATGGATCAAAATCAAATAGAACTTTTGGAGTCTTATGTACGTATTGAAACATATCAAAGGCTCGATGGAGCAATCGAATGTGTTAACATTTGGACGGTCGAAACTATAGTCATATCATTTGTTTCTCAAATGCTATTCGGAAACATATTGGCCAAACTTCGGACATCATAGATACACGTCATCGGACATCATGGATACATATCAAAACCATACGGAACAGCTTATGAGAAATCAAGGACGTTAGCCATCCTAGTGGCTCTAAGAATAAGAATCTATCCGAAACCATACATATACATCATATACTTATTTCATAAGGATCATGCCAAAGAAGAAAAGGTTAAGCCTTACATACCTCGCTCGCCTCCTAAGATAATCCCAACTCAAGTCTCGGGCTCCCCAAGATCTACAATAACGTTATTAATTACCAAACGTTTGCTACAAGTACTTTGAAATTCAATTCTAACTAGCACTTATCTACAGAAATTTCGGCAGCATCTCCCCTGTAAATACAACAACCCCGAGAATCTAACTCGGCCAAATTTATCAACAACCATACCAACAATTATTTCAACAATACCAACAATCAATTTTAAACATATTCTAACATTAGTAACCCGCACAACATTCAAAACAATCCAACCAAACTCTATTCCACCCGAAACTCTACAAATGCAACAAAAGCTACAACAACACATTTCCTTCTTTCAAATTCGTAAACTACAACATAAATTCATACTTAAGCAACTAAATTCTCACAACTACATAAAACCATATTAAAATCACATAATTTCCTACAACACCCTACAGCCAATTTCCATGCCAACTTGAACCATTAGTCTTTCATTGGCATCATAGAGTCCGCAACAACACAACTAACATATTAAATAAAATTAATTCACCTCTCCTCCACCATTCAACAACCACACGGCCACCATTCAACACACACACCCACACGGCCACACACAACCCACATTATTTCCATGATTTTCATTTAATTCTACTTACTACTATATATATAAACCTTCCATAACATATAAAAGAATATGAATTCTTACCTTTTTCCTTAACTTTTCACTTGACTAGAATTTTTGGACTTGCCACCAAGCGTAGTTTTCTTGCTTCAATAATTATACCACGTTAAAGAGGGTCTTTGAATTAGTAAGAATAATAGGAAAATATTTTGTTTTTAATCAAGATGAATGGCTTCAATTGTTTTCTCTCCTTTTCCCTCTTGGCCGAACCCTTTCTCTCCTTGCTCTCAACTTTATTTTTCTTGAATGTTCTTGAATAAGTTGACAATAATAGTAGTCATCCCTTTTTATTTGACTTGGATTAAAATTCCCAAGTGGGCCTTGGCCGGCCACACTTGGGCTTTGTTTTTTTTTTTTCAAGACCAATTATTTCATGTCCATGTTTTTGTAATTCATGAAACTATTTTCGAAATTTCCAATTTTGCCCTTAGCCTTCCTCAATATTTCCGCATCAATATTTTCATGAGCAACTTATGTATTAAATAAGATCAAAATATTGCCTTATCTCTTACTAGTCACAATTATCTCAAATTATCCGAATGTGCAAAATATGGGACATAACAACTCCCTTGTTCCGGAGGTGCTTGATTATTCTTTTGTGTATATTTGTATATGTTTGGCTCGACGGGGTCTTGTCCCGCCTATGTGTTATGTACTTCAGTAGAGGCTCGTAGATACTCAATGTGGGTTATGTGGTCGGATAAAGTCACTATGGTATAACTGTATATATATTATTTTTGATAGCCTAAAGGGGCTTACGTATATGAAACTATCTATGTTTACAAATGAAACATGAATTTCTTTGATTTGAGAATTGAATCGATAAAAGAGTAGTTAATGAGCATTATGAGTAGTAGAACGAGCGGTGCTCGGCGGTTTGCCCCGGGTACCCGTCGCGGCCCCTAGCTGGGTCGTGACAAAAGTGGTATCAGAGCGGTTCAGTCCTAGGAAGTGTCTACGAGCCGTGTCTAGTAGAGTCTTGTTTATGGTGTGTTGCGCGCCACATCAATAAACAAGAGGCTACAGGGCATTTAGGAAAAATGACCATCCTTCTTCTCATAAGATCGTGCGATAGAGCCATGTTTAAGATTTTATCCTTCCTAATAGTGTGTTATGATTTCAGAATGTCGCCTAGAAGGGCAAGACTACGGCAATGAGGTGGGTAGAAAGAGAGCCTCCGATGAATATAGAAGAAGGCGAATCACATAATGAGGCCTTGTCTAACACTTCATCTACCCCACCTAATGTGGAAGAGCAAGGAGGAGCCCCAACTCCAATTCCTCCACTGGCTTCTTCGGGTCAACAAATGACCGAGGCCATCCAGTTATTGACACAATTGGTCACCGCACAGGCACAACAACAACATGTGGGTTCAAGTGATCGGGCAGCAAGTACCAAAGCCCGTGATTTTATGAGTTTAAATCCTCCAGAATTTTTTGGGTCTAAGCCGGATGAAGATCCGCAAAGTTTTGTAGATGAGATGTTGAGGACCTTGAAGATTTTCCATGCCTCCGAGACCGAATCCGTGGAGTTGGCATCTTATAGACTCTGGGATATGGCAGTTTTATGGTACAACAACTGGGTATTATCAAGGGGAGAGAATGCGCCTCCTCCGGTTTGGCAAGAATTTGTGGATGCATTTATTCGTCTCTATTTTCCACCCGAGGTCGGATGAGCTAGAGCAGATAGATTTCTACATTTGAGGCAAGAAAATATGAGTGCCCGGGAGTATAGCATGCAATTTAATTCCTTGGCTAGATATGCCCCGACTATGGTGGCCGACATGGGAGATCGTGTACACCGATTCGTGAGTGGCTTGGGGCCACATTTCTTCAAGGACTGCTTGACGGCCTCTTTGCAAGAAGGGATGGATATTTCTCAAATACAAGCCCATGCCCAGAACTTAGAGGGACGACAACAACCACAAAGGGGTGATCGTGACAGTGATAGAAGACAAAGAACAAGGGCTAGATCTATGGGCACAAGAAGTGATTATAGAGGGGGATCGAGGCAGACCTATTCCCGACATTCAGGTCAGCCAGTGACTAGTGCGCTTCCACGATTTGCAGATAGGGGATTTGATCGCTCTTTTCCTTCAGGACAGGGTCAGAGTTTGAGAGCTTCGGGTTCTCAGTTTGGGGGTGATTACAGTCAGACGAGACCACTAGTTATATGATGTAGTCGGTGATAGAAGTTACACTCAGGGCCATGTCGTCAGGACACGGATGCTTGTTATGTTTATGGACAGACTGGACATTTGATGCGAGATTGTCCCTCACGGTTTGGTAGAGGTGGGGTTCATCCCACAGGCTCAGCAGCTGGTTCTTCATCAGTACGCCCGGTAGGGCAGACTCCCCAGATGTCAGCAGGTCGAGGTAGAGGCAGAGGGGCAGCATCTACTTCAGGTGCCACTCAGCCCCGTGTTTATGCTTTAGCGGGACGACAAGATCTCGAGTCTTCTCCGAATGTGGTTACAGGTATATTGTCTATATCCTCCCGTGATGTGTATGCATTGATAGATCCGGGTTCTACATTTTCTTATATTACTCCATATGTTGCTGGATGTATTGGGGTGAAACCTGAGCCAATCAAACCTTTTGAGGTGTTTACTCCGGTTGGTGATCCCGTGATAGCAAAGCAAGTGTACAAAAATTGTGTAGTCATGATATGTGATCGCCAGACCACAGCTGATTTGATTGAGTTGAAGATGTTAGATTTCGATGTAATTATGGGCATGGATTGGTTGTCATCGTATTATGTTAATGTTGATTGCCGATTGAAAGTGGTTCGATTCTAATTTCGGGGGGAGCCCGTGCTTGAATGGAAGGGTAATGCAGCATCACCAAAAGGTAGGTTTATTTCCTATCTGAAGGCAAGAAAGATGATAGCCAAGGGCTATATTTATCATCTAGTTCGGGTTCATGACATCGAGGCAAAGCCACCAACTTTCGGATCCGTTCCGGTAGTGAATGAATTCCCAGATGTATTTCCTGATGGGCTTCCAGGACTTCCTCCAGAAAGAGAGATTGACTTCTCCATTGATGTGTTGCCGGACACCAATCCTATTTCTATTCCTCTGTATCGAATGGCTCCGGCAGAGTTGAAAGAGCTAAAGGCACAGTTGAAAGATTTGCTTGAAAAGGGGTTTATTAGACCCAGTTCATCACCGTGGGGAGCACCAGTCTTGTTTGTGAGGAAGAAAGACGGATCTCTACGAATGTGTATTGACTACAGGCAATTGAACAAGGTGACGATAAAGAACAAATATCCTCTTCCAAGGATTGATGACTTATTCGATCAATTGCAAGGTGCCAAGTGATTTTCGAAAATAGATTTGAGATCGGGTTACCATCAAGTAAGAGTAAGAGGAGAAGATATTCCCAAAACAGCTTTTAGAACGAGATATGGCCACTATGAATTTCGAGTGATGTCATTTGGATTGACTAATGCTCCGGCCGTGTTAATGAATTTGATGAACAATGTATTCAGGCCTCTTTTGGATCTATTTGTGATAGTATTCATTGATGATATTCTGGTGTATTCTCGCACGGAATCTGAACATGCAGATCATCTGCGAATTGTTCTTGGCATTCTTCGAGCTCGGGAGTTATATGCAAAATTTTCAAAGTGCGAATTTTGGCTCAATTCTGTGACATTTCTGGGCCATCTTATTTCAGATGATGGCATTCGAGTCGACACTCAGAAAATTGAGGCTGTGAAGACTTGGCCAAGGCCTACGACGCCTACAGAAGTTCGTAGTTTTTTTGGGTTTGGCAGGTTGTTATAGAAGATTCGTAAGGGGCTTCTCATCTATGTCATCCCCATTGACAAAGCTAACCCAGAAGTCAGCCAAATTTCAATGGAATGATGCTTGTGAGCACAGTTTCCAAGAGTTGAAAGGCAGATTGACCTCAGCTCTGGTCTTACCACTTCCAGAAGGGCCAGATAGCTATGTAGTATAATGTGACGCCTCCGGTGTCGGATTAGGATGCGTATTGATGCAGCATGGTAAAGTTATTGCATATGCTTCGAGACAATTATGGAAACATGAAAAGAATTATCCAACTCATGATCTCGAATTGGCTGCGGTTATTCATGCCTTAAAACTATTGAGCCATTACTTGTATGGTGTGCATGTCGATATTTATACAGACCACAAAATTCTTCAATATATTTTCAAGCAAAAGGAGTTGATCCTGCGGCAGAGGCGGTGGTTAGAATTGTTAAAATATTATGATGTGAACATATTGTACCACCCCGGAAAAGCGAATGTAGTAGCCGATGCGCTTAGCCGCCGATCGATGGGCAGTTTATGTGAAATCCCTCCGGAAAAGAAAGAGATGGTTCATGAGCTCCGCCAACTAGCTAGTCTTGGAGTACGTGTAATATATTCAGTTAATGTGGGGATTAGTATCAATGACCCCGCAACTTCGTCCTTGGACATAGAAGTGAAGGAGCGACAATATGAAGACTCCCAATTGTGCCATTACAGAGACCTATCTCATGAAAAGGATAAGTCTCTATTTGAAGTTTCTACTGATGGAATTCTTAGGTACCGAGGCAGACTATGTGTGCCGAATGTGGCAGAATTGCGCCGGCGAATTCTAGAGGAAGCACATTATTCTCGGTATTCCATTCATCCAGGCGCGACCAAAATGTATCACGATCTCAAATTGATATATTGGTGGGATGACATGAAAAGAGACATAGCATAATTTGTAGCACAGTGTCCTAATTGCAAACAAGTAAAAGCCGAACAGCAGAAGCCAGGAGGCTTATTGCAAGCAATAGAAATCCCTACTTGGAAATAGGATGTGATCAACATGGATTTTATCGTGGGGTTACCTCGTTCTCGAGGCAGGTATGATTCTATATGGGTGATCGTGGATATATTAACAAAGGCAGCTCATTTTCTTCCAGTCAGAACTACCTACTCAGCAGAAGACTATGCGAGGTTGTATCTCAAGGAAATTGTGCGACTCCATGGTATACCATTATCTATTATTACAGATAGAGGAGCACAGTTACAGCCAAGCTTTGGAAGTCCTTTCAAGAATGTCTAGGCACTCAAGTGAAACTTAGCACGACATTTCATCCGCAGACCGCCGGGCAAGCCGAGCACACTATTCAGACCTTGGAAGATATGCTACGAGCATGTGTGCTGGATTTCGGTGGTAGTTGGGATGATCATTTGCCGCTAATCGAATTCGCATACAATAATAGTTACCATTCCAGCATTCAAATGGCTCCTTATGAAGCTCTATATGGAAGGAAGTGTAGATCTCCAATTGGATGGTTTTAAACAGGAGAAGCACAATTAATAGGCCCCGAATTGATTCAGCAGGTGGTAGAAAAAGTGAAAGTGATCCGAGATCGATTATTGATAGCCCAAAGCCATCAAAAGTCTTATGCGGACAACCACCGATGAGACATGGAATTCCAGGCTGATAATTGGGTATTTTTGAAAGTATCGCCAATGAAAGGAGTGATGAGATTTGGTAAGAAATGGAAGCTATGTCCTAGATACTTTGGACCCTATAGAATTATCCGCAAGGTGGGTCATGTGGCCTATGAATTGGACTTGCCTTCGGAGATTTAATTGGTTCATCCAGTTTTTCATGTTTCGATGCTCCGCAAGTGTGTTGGAGATCCCACAAATATTGTTCCGATAGATGATGTGCAAGTGACAGAAAGGCTAACCTATGAAGAGGTGCCTATTGCTATCCTAGACAGGCAAGTGCGAAGACTTCGAAATAAAGAGGTAGATTCAGTCAAAGTCTTATGGCGAAACAACAATCGAGAAGAAATGACTTGGGAAGCGGAGGAGAAGATGAAGTCCAAGTACCCACATTTATTCCAACCCCAGGGGAGATCCAAGATGAAACGCCAATAATATAAGGTATGTACGCTTTATCTTTATGCTTTTGGTCGTGTGTGGCCATAGATATGCTGGTATTGTGATGTATCCCTGTGAGGTGATGATATTATGGGTTGTTGTGACAGCTTGGTAGTGCCAAATTACAGGGGAAACTCTGGCGAAATTTTTGTAGAATCCCGAGTGTTTAAAATTCGAGTACGAATGTTCCAAAAGGGGGGAAGAATGTTACACCTTGGAAAATCCCTTGTATATGTACAGTGAATAGGCTAACAAAGGACATAGCGTATGCGATGTTTTGATGAGTAAGAAATAGTATTTGATGACCCTCGACGAGATTCCAAAGGCATATAATGCAAGGAAAGAAATTGCCAAGGAAAGCGAACCATATGTTGTGTATCGGATAAGAATTTTGAGCAACGAGTCTATGATGGTATAATGATGTCTTGGAGACAAGTAATAACGTCCCTTAGATTGGTATTGAGATTTTCAACAAGTGCCAAGAAGGTTCCATAAGGATTGAAGATCAAACGAGTCGACGAAAATAAGTTCCGGAGAACTGGACAATATACGGCCAGACATACAGGTCGTATAATATTCACAGACCGTATGTCCAGTCCGTAGATCCAGTCCAGAACAACAAGGCTCACTGGACCAAATATATGGTCCCAACATACGGTCCGTAAAAATTATACGGATCGTATGTTGGTCCGTATAAAGTGGTCCGACCAGCTTTTGCATTTTAATATAAGGGACTCTTCTCATTTCATTTTCATTCCATCCTCCACTCCACAAGACAAGAACACTCTAGAATATTCTCCAACATCCATCCACAGGAAAATCAAAGGAAATCAATGATCAACAACACCAAATCCATGAATCAAAGTGCATGAAACCCAAGTAAAGTTCATCTTCCCCCAAGAAAACCAAAAGAGGTGAGATAGGGTTTTGGTGCTAGAGGAGAAACTCCACTCAGGACTTGTTCAACCATCATCTAAGGTAAGTTTCATGACTAAACCATGTTGTTTAAGGTAATGGAAGATTAAGATACTTGAATTGTAGAAAGACATAGGAAATGGGTCATTAATGAGTGAATAGTGCCATGTTTGGATAGTAGTTGGATTGAATCATAAATGTTGGTGTGTTATGATTATGAATACGTTATAAATGAAATTTAGACCATGAAATAAGTGTGATACATAAGAAAACGTGATAGTAAGCTATAACCATAAATGTGGAGAAATTGAAGAGGAATGGTGGATTATGGTCATTGTATATGAATGATGATTGTTGATTGCTATATTGTGAATGTTGTTGTGAGTGTTAGGAGTTGATATAGAATATGGGGAAAGTAGTATAAACAAAGGAAGTGCTGCCCAATTTTCCCTAGCTTTAGAAAGCCCATTCTTATAATTGCTTAGCTAATGACGATATAAATTCCCTTGAATGTAGAACGTGTGCATTAAAGGAGAACACGCAAGCGATAGGTTAGTTAAACGTCAAAGGTATGTAAGGTTTATCCCTTCCTTCAAAGGCATGAATCTTTCAAGCTTTCCATGATCCTCCTATATGATGGAACTTATGAGTTCTTAAATATACTAAATTACATACGAGCATGATGATGATGATAATGAGTTAAAGTATAGAGATTCGATAGTTCATGATATAATGATCCCATAACGCTAGTGATGTCATTGTTGTTAATACTCACCTTATGCACTATTTCCCTCAAGGTGAGGCAAAGTACTTAGAAATGTTCATAATATATTCGGGGGTTTACGACCTTACGTCAGCCCGACATAGCTATGGTTGTTTTCAAAGTCTAATGTATACTCCTAATGCTAAATGTGAAATAATGCTAAGTCATGAGATGTCTATAAGATGATTAATGATCCTAGCTTATAATATGCCTATGTTATGTGTGAATATGCCAAGCGACGATAAGAATATGATACGTTCATGGAATGTGTAATAGTGATGGTTAATGATTGATTTTGTGATGACGAGATTCCACCGTGCCTAGATGGCCGGGTATGTCACCGCTAAGGCAGGCTGCTCATGATTCCACCATGCCTAGATGGTCGGGCATGTCAGCGCTAAGGCGGGCTGCGATGTTACACCGAGCCTAGAGGGCCGGGCATGATCACCACTAGTGGGCGGCATATGATGGTTACCCGGACGCGGGATAACGATGAGATATGTTATGCGATGTGATGAGATATGTGATGTGACGAGACATGTGATGTGACGAGACATATGATGTGATGAGATATGTGAGGTGACGACATATGTACCATGATTATGACAAATATGATATATGTACAAAATGTAATTGCTTATGAAAATCTTGCAGGTTATATCCTTCTCCCATGGCTCACGATCCACTTATTATATTTATTTCATTCTTGCCTTACATACTCAGTACAATGTTCGTACTGACGTCCGTTTTCTTTGGATGCTGTGTTCATGCCCACAGGTATACAGGGAGGCGAGCTTGAGCCAGATTCGTAGTATCCGTCCGCCAATTGAATGCACTCCCTTGTTCCGGAGGTGCTTGATTATTATTTTGTGTATATTTGTATATGTTGGGCTCGACGGGGTCCTGTCCCGCCTATGCGTTTTGTACTTCAGTAGAGGCTCGTAGATACTCAATGTGGGTTATGTGGTCGGATAAAGTCACTATGGTATAACTGTATATATATTATTTTTGCTAGCCTAAAGGGCTTACGTATATGAAACTATCTATGTTTAAAAATGAAACATGACTTTCTTTGATTTGAGAATTGAATCGATAAAAGAGTAGTTAATGAGCATGATGATATCACGACCCAACCCCGTGGGCCGTAACTAGTGCCCGAGCTGGGCACCCGTACACAGTCATTTACCGGAATCGGCATACAAATGGCTTATTCAGATACAAAGGTCAGACATCGTCTCAAGCGGTCGCATATAAACAAATATATCACACAGAAGCCGACAAGGCTGTCGTAAAACACATCGCCCCAAAAATATATACATACAGGAATACATATAAGTCGTTAAGGCTGTCATAGCAAATGGGACCGCTTAAGACATAAATCACACAGACATAACCGAACATTAACTATTCACAATCCACATGTATGTCTACAGGCCTCTAAGAGTGACAACAAAATCATATGATGGGACAGGGCCCTGCCGTACCCCTTAATATACATACCTATATACAACGGAAGAGTCTATACCAGAATGTAGGCCCCGGAACAAGGAGAGCACTCCAAAACAGCAGAATAAGTGTACTAAGCTGATGGGTCACCGGAACGAGCGTCTGTACCTACGGGCATGAAACGCAGCCCCCGAAGAAAGGGGGTCAGTACGAAATAGGTACTGAGTATATAAAGCGTGAAATACAATAATCAGGATCATAACTGAAATAAGAAGTATGGAAAACGAGTACAAGAATCAGTATACCAAAATACTTGTTTTTGAAACACAAATAATGCATGTCAAAATCATGTATAGGGCTCAGGAACGTGGTCGCCCCTCCCGTCATTGGCGCCACAGCACATCATACTCCAGAAGGTTTCATATCCCCGTAACGTCTCCGTAACACATCATAGCAACATAACACATCATCACACCATAACATATATAAACAGTACCCGGCCCGCTAGTGGGGGACTCGGGGAGCCGTAACACATCATACTGCCGAATATAACATAGTGCGCACGATGACAAAACCGGCCCGGGACTCGGCGAAAGATGTAAATACATTATGCACGAGCAGAGTAGTGAGAAACTATATGCAATTTAAAAACATTATTATTTTAGACTCAGCAAATCAGTAAACTAACCAACACTCGAGGGTTAAGACGATAATTATGTGATATCCTTTCCGAATTCGTTAGAGTTACACAAAGGGAAGTCTCGGGGACCACAGACAAGTAGCAACCCAATACGAGCCGACCTACGAAAGTTACAAACATAATTCGCTTTAGAACTCCCTAAGAATATTTCGGAGCGATCCAAGCTCGTCTAAGAGAGTTAGGGACATTATTCGACATAAGACCTTTAAGAATAAAAATTCGGTATACACGTCCTTTATCCAATTATACAAAAGACCTTAGGACCATAGTTCGACTATTTTAGGAGTGTAACATCAAGAAGTGAATAAGAATCGTCGACATGCTCAGATCTTATGAATGGAGTTACCCCGAGGTTTGTATCACATCTTATTTACATCTAAGGCATGCCAAAAGAAAGAAAGGTAAGCTTTAAATACCTTGCCCGCTTCCTAAGCTAATCTCAACTCAAGTCTCGGGCTCCCCAAGATCTTCAATAACGTCATTAAATACCAAACGTTTGCTACAAGTACTTAGGAATTCAATCCTAAGCTAGCACTTGTCTACGGAAATTTGGGTAGCATTTCCCCCGTAAATTCAACAACCCCGAGAATTCAACTCGGCCAAATCATCAACAACAATACCAACAACCATATTAACAACATCAACAACTAATTCAAAACACATTCTAACATTAGCAACTCCCTTTACATAATTCGACGGCATTCCATTTACATTCACTTCAACTACATACAATCAAGCTAATACCAATGCTCACACACTCAAACACTAATCCGAAACCATTCAAACAAGACTCAAGAACACATCAAACAATTCGTACAATATTCAAAATAATCTAACCAATATGCCACCCTACCCGAAAACTTCCAAGTCCACTAGGAACAACCACAACACATTTCCTTCTTTCAAATTCATGAACTACACTAACAACATTATTATCCATAAATACAAGATGACTACATTAAAATCACATTGGCTTCTAAAACAGCACAACAATTTCAACTTCAATTTGAATAATTAAACTCTCATTTTTATCATAGAATCCATGACGACAACAACCAAAATACTAGAAAAATTTGTTCATTCCTTGCCATACAAAGAAGCCCATATTCGGACACCACCCCAACACACAAGTTTCATGGTTTTCATCCATTTCCACACACCATAACATGTACAAAACATTCATAACATATGAAAAATAGGATTAAACCTTACCTTTCTTCACTACACTTCTCAACTTGGCTAGGGTGGTAATAGTGCACAAATAAGTGTTTTGCTTGCTCCAACAACTTCTCCACGTTAAAGAGGACCTTCCAATTGGTTGAATTGCTAGAAGAAAATATTTTTTTGTGATCAATTTTTCCAAGGTGTTGTTCGGCTACACCATGGCCGAATGGCTCTCTTTGTTTTTCTCCAAGTTTCTTGAATTTTCTAAGTGTGGAAGATGATGAATATGACTAATAAGTCATCTAATATACACATATATAATTCATCCATGTGGGCCAAGGCCCACCCCACCTTACACGGCCACTTGCCCTTTTTTTTTTTTGTTCAAGAATTTTATGTTCCCATAATTCACTTTTAACCCCAAACTTCCCTTAATATTTCCATGAGCCACCTTGTGAATTTCCCTTTTTACCCCTATCCTTTCTTAATATTTCAACATCAATAATTTTTATAAACAACTTGTGTATTAAACAAGATCAAAATATAGCCTTGCCCTTAACTTCTCGCACTTATCTTGAATTATCCGAATGTACAAAATACCGGATATAACATCCTCCCTCCCTTTAGAACATTCGTCCTCGAATGTTGAATTAGTCTTATAGCGTCTTATAAATACTTCGGGGGAATTTCCTTTATAACTATCACACACAATCCACCTATCAATCAACATAACCAATTCAGAAATTTAAATTACTTGTAGATATCGGAAACAACTGAGGATACTTCTTCTTCATCTCTTCTTCAGCTTCTCAGGTCACCTCCTCCCTGTTATTGTTCCGCCACAATACCTTAACAGAAGCCATATCTTTAGTACGCAGTCTTCTCACCTGACGATCTAGTATGGCTATCGGCTGCTCTTCGTAGGATAACTCTTCTGTCACCTGAATGTCATCTATGAGAAATATTCTGGAAGGGTCACCAATACATTTGCGAAGCATCGACACATGGAAGACCGGATGCACTTCTTCTAAATCAGACGGTAAGTCTAATTCATAAGCGACCTTGCCTACCTTGGGACGATCTGATAAGGTCCAATATACCTCGGACTGAGCTTCCCCTTTTTTCCGAATCTCATTACACCCTTCATGGGTGACACTTTCAGAAATATCCAATCGCCAATCTGGAATTCTAAATGTCGACGTCGATTATCCGCATATGATTTCTGTCGACTCTGAGCTGCTAGTAACCGTTCCCGAATAAGTTTCACTTTATCTAATGCTTGTTGAACCATGTCCGGGCCAATTAACTTAGTTTCACCAACATCGAACAAGTCGATCGGTGACCTGCACCTCCTACCATACAGAGCCTCATACGGTGCTATCTGGATGCTGGAATGGTAGCTATTATGGTAAGCGAACTCAATGAGTGGAAAATGGTCATCCCAGCTGCCTTTGAAGTCAATAACACAGGCCCGTAGCATATCTTCTAGTGTCTGAATAGTACGCTCGGCCTGTCCATCAGACTGCGGGTGAAATGCGGTACTAAGACTTACCTGGGTCCCCAATCCTTCTTGAAATGATCTCCAGAAGTTAGCTGTAAACTGAACACCTCTGTCGGATATAACAAATATGGGAACTCCGTGAAGTCTTACTATCTCCTTAATATATAACCGGGCATAATCCTCAGCCTAGTAGGTGGTCCTGACTGGAAAACAATGGGCTGATTTTGTCAGCCTATCAACAATAACCCATATGGAATCATACCTTAGTGGGGTGCGCGGTAAACCTATAATGAAATCCATATTAATTGCTTCCCACTTCCAAGTCGGAATTTCCATTTCCTGTAACAACCCACCAGGCTTTTGATGCTCGATCTTAAATTGTTGGCAATTTGGGCACTGAGCAACGAACTCTGCGATGTTCCTTTTCATACCATCCCACCAATATAAGCATCTGAGGTCATGGTACATCTTTGTTGATCCCGGATGAACAGAATACCGGGCTTAATGTGCCTCTGCCATAATCTGCCGCCGCAGCCCTGCAACGTCAGGTACACATAACCTGCCTCTATATAATAATACTCCGTCAGGTGTAATCTCGAATGGGGTCCTCTCCTTATCAAGGGATGCATCTCTGTACTGTACCAGAATAGGATCCTCGAATTGGTGTCGCTTTATCTCTTCCATAATAGATGACTCGACAACCCCTTGGACAAAAACACTCGTACCTCCAGAATCGGCCAGACGAACTCCAAGATTAGCTAGCTGGTGGATATCATGTACCATTTCTCTCTTTCCTAGTTGCATATCTGTCAAGCTTCCCATAGACTTACGGCTGAGCGCATCTGCTACAACATTGGCTTTCCCAGGATGATATAAAATGTCAACATCATAATCTTTCAACAACTCTAGCCACCTCCTCTGCCGCAAATTCAGCTCCTTTTGCTTAAAGATGCATTGGAGGCTTTTGTGGTCCGTATAAATATCAACATGAATCCCATATAAGTAGTTCCACCATATCTTCAAAGCATGAATTACCGCTGCTAATTCCAGGTCATAAGTAGGATAATTCCTTTCGTGCGGTCTGAGTTGCCGGGACGCATAGGCTATAACTCGACCATGCTGCATTAATACACAACCTATCCCAACACCTGAAGCATCACAATAAATGACATACCCGTCTGGCCCCTCGGGGAGAGTCAGAACTGGAGCTGTAATCAACTTTTCCTTCAGCAATTGGAAGCTTCATTCACAAGCATCGGTCCACTGGAACTTTGCTGCCTTCTGGGGCAGCTTCGTTAACGGTGCTGCAATCGAAGCAAAATTCTCCACAAATCTCCTGTAATATCCTGCCAACCCCAGAAAACTTCGTACCTCAGTGGGTGTCGTAGGCCTAGGCCAATTCTTTACGGCCTCGATCTTCTGTGTATCGACCCGAATACTATCTGCTCCGACGACATGCCCCAAAAATGCCACTGAAGTCAACCAGAATTCACATTTGGAGAACTTAGCATATAATTTTTGTTGTCGGAGTATTCCGAGTACTGACCTCAGATGATCTGAATGCTGCTCTTCTGATCGTGAATAAACCAGAATATCATCAATAAATACAATCACGAACAAGTCTAGGAACGGTCTGAATACTCGATTCATCAGATCCATGAACACTGCTGGAGCGTTAGTTAGCCCAAAAGACATCACCTTAAACTCATAGTGTCCATATCGGGTCCTGAACGCAGTCTTCGGAATATCTGCCTCTCTTACCCGTACCTGGTGATAGCCCGAGCGCAAATCTATTTTCGAGAAATACTTAGCACCCTGCAACTGGTCAAATAAATCATCAATCCGGGGGAGGGGTTATTTATTCTTTATGGTCACCTTGTTCAGCTGCCTATAATCAATGTACATCCGTAGAGACCCATCTTTCTTCCTCACGAATAGTACCGGTGCTCCCCAAGGTGATGTACTGGGTCTAATGAAGCCTTTCTCTAATAAATCCTTCAACTGCTCCTTCAATTCTTTCAGTTCTACAGGTGCCATTCTCTAAAGAGGAATAGATATAGGCTGGGTATCTGGCAGCACATCTATAGTAAACTCTATTTCCCGTTCAGGAGGAAGGCCCGGAAGCTCATCTGGAAATACATCTGGAAGTTCATTAACTACTGGAACTGACTGAAGAGTAGGTGCTTCCACTTTAATATCATGCACGCGAACCAGATGATAAATATACCCCTTCTGAATCATCTTCCTGGCCTTGAGGTATGAAATAAACTTACCCTTCGGCGATGCTGTATTTCTTGCCCATTCTATAACTGGTTCCCCTGGAAATTGGAAGCGGACTACCTTCTTCTGACAGTCAACATTGGCATAACAAGAGGCTAACCAATCCATGCCCATAATAACATCGAATTCAGTCATATCCAGTTCTACCAGATCGTCTTTGGTGCAATGACCACATATAATTACTGAACAATCTCTATATACCTGCCTTGCTATAACAGAATCCCCGACCGGTGTAGCTACCTCGAACGGTTTTATCGGTTCAGGTGTTATCCCAATTCTACTAGCGACAAGGGGAGAAATATACGACAAAGTAGAGCCCGGATCTATCAATGCATACACGTCTCGGGAAAAGATCAATAGTATACCTGTAACTACATTTGTTGACGCCTCCTGATCCTGAGCTGCACCACCGGAACTACTCGCCAACAGGCAATCTCTCATAATATGGCCTTGACGGCCACAAGAAAAACAGGCACCCGTAGCACGATAGCACTCATACATGTTATGATGATGAGTATGAGTAAGACAGCATGTATTACTTCATTTATGATTATCAGTCAGATTCAGTTGTCTCATGTTGATGTTATTCCCCTATTATTGATGTCTTCTTTCATTATGTATGCCTATCATACTCGGTACAATATTCGTTCTGACGTCCTTTCTTCGGACGCTGTGTTCATGCCCACAGGTAGACAGGGAGGAGAGCTTGGCCCAGGTCCTCAGTAGTTGTCAGCTGGTAGACAGCACTCCATTGTTCGGAGGTGCTAATGGCTACCCTTTTGATGTACATTCATATATGCATATTTTGGGCATGACGGAGTCTTGTTCCGTCCATGCATTCATTATGTTAGTAGAGGCTCGTAGATACGCAGTTAGGGTTAGATGGTGTCACAAGATGTTTTCATATGTATGTATATTATTTTGATGGTCAAGAGGCAAATGTATATAAAGTATTTATATTTTAATTAAATATGATTTTCCTACAATTGATAAAAGGGTATTAAATGAGCAAGATAAGTAGTAGAGTGAGCGGTGCTCGGTAACTAGCTCCGGGTACCCGTCGCTGCCCCTAGCTGGGTCGTGACAATATCATACCGTATTTGGCTCTAAGACATGCCAAAAGAAAGAAAGGGTAAGCCTTACATACCTGCTCCACGTCCTATTAGCTACGCTTATTTATCCAAGCTTGCTAGTCTACATACAAAAGAATTCACATAATCATTAAATTCATTGTCATTACTTGCCTTAGCTTCTCAAATAATTTCACTTATAATCTGCCGAAATTTCGGCAGCATTTCCCCTGTAAATACACCATCCCCGAGAATCTAACTCGGCCAATTTATCAACAACAATCCGAGAATTCAACTCGTCCAAATTATCAACAACAATATCCACAATCACATCTCCAACTTCAACAATGATTTCAAATGCATTCTAATACTAGCAATTCTTTCTACACAATTCGACGACATTTCATTTTTTTTTATTCCACCCAATCACATATATTCAAGCTAACACTTTAAACAATTCTTACAATATTCAAACAACCCAATTAATGCACACTTCCACCCGAAATCTCACAACACCACCAAAGACAACAACACATTACTTTCTTCCCAAATTTATGAACTTCACTAACAATCTACACATTAACAACATTATTCATGCAAATATAAGAATTCATGCTAGTGTCACATTACTTCTTCAACACTCCCACAACGATTATAACTTCTTTTCAAGCCATTAAATCCTTATTTTACATCATGGAATCCACAACACAACAATCAAAATACTAAATAAAATCAATTCATCACATCTACACCACACCACCTCTATTCGGCCACACTCCAACATACATATTTTCATGTATTTCATCCATTTCTACATACCATAACATGCACAAACCATGCATAACATATGAAAGAGAAGATTGAACACATACCTTTTTCACTCAACTTCTTGGCTTGACTAAGGTTGTGAACTTGCACAATTAAATGATTTTATTGCTCCACCAACCATTCCATGTCTAAGAGGACCTTCCAATTGCTTGGAACACTAGAAGGAAATAATTTTTCTTGGTCAATTTCATGGACATAATTTTTGGGACCTTGGCCGAATGACCCTTCTCTTTCTTTCTTCTTCTTCTTTTTTTTTCTCCAAGTTTCTAGAGTTGGAAAATGAATGAATACTATGTCTTGTTATGTAAGCTTCCTTATATATATATAATGACATAGCCCATAAAAGTGTGGGACCCACACATACACACACACACATCACACGGCCAAATGGCCCTTTCTTGAACTTTCATGAAACTTTTGTGAAATTCCCATTTTGCCCCTAGCCTTCCACAATATTTCCATGAACCACTTTGTGAATTTCCCTTTTTGCCCTTAGCCTTTCTCAATATTTCCATACTAATAATATTCATAAATAATATCCATAACCAACTTATACATTAAAATAATTTTGGAAAATGGTCTTGTCCTTAACTTACCACGACTAACTCGAAATATCGGAACGTACAAAATACGGGCTATAACAATATGCATATAGTTTCTCACTACTCTGCTCGTGCACGCCTCAATATGTCTTTCACCGAGTCCCGGGCCGGGTATGCAATCGTGCGCACTCCACTGCATTGTTCACCGAGTCCCTCATTCGAGGGCCGGGTACGGTATATGTATATGATGACATGATGAGATGATGATGTGTCTTGGCGGCCAGGAGGGCATATGATGATTTGATTCACCGAGTCCCTCACTAGAGGGCCGGGTACGGTATGTATATATGTATATGCATGATGATATGATAGCATGCTGATATGATGACATTACTTTATTCACCGAGTCCCTCACTAGAGGGCCGGGTACGGTATATATATATATGATATATGATGTTGACATGCAAGACTCTACTCACCGAGTCCCTCACTAGAGGGCCGGGTACGGTATATATATGTATATGTGTATGCATGCATGATGATATGAAAGTATGATGACATGATTTTATCCACCGAGTCCCATAACGGGCCGGGTACGGTATGTCATAATGATATGCAAGATTTATGTTTAAAAGGCAAGAGTTTTGGTATTCTGGACATTGTACATGTTTCTTCACTCCTTGTATCAGTTATGATCCTTTTACTGTGATGCCTGCCTTACATGCTCAGTACATATTCCGTACTGACCCCCTCTTCGGGGGCTGCGTTTCATGCCACGCAGGTACACCTAGATGAGTAAAGGACATTGCTAGAAGATGCTTCAGCTGGATTGGCGAGCTCCACTTCCTTTCGGAGTGTTGCCAAGTCAGAGTACATATGTTATGATTTCTGATTAATGTTAGAGACTTTGCAGACAGCGTCGTGGGAATAGAATGTCAGTATTGTAAGCGGCTCCACCGGCCGATGCGTCATTATGTTTTATGTGATGACAGATTTTACTCAATTTGAGCACGATGAAAAGAACGATTCTGAGAGCCTTACTATGTATTTCATTTTATTTTATTTAAGAATTCAAAGAGATTATGTATGTAATAAGGGTCAGCGGGTTCGCTCGGCCCTAACTAAGGGTCGGGTGCCCATCACACCCTAAGTAAGATTAGCGTGTGACAATAAGGTAGGTGCCCACACGAGCCGTAAATTGGGTCGTGACAGTTGGTAGCAGAACCTAGGTTACCGATCTTACAAGTACAAGAGCATTTTTTAGTAGAGTCTCGTGGAATGGTACATTGACGTTCGTACCCATCTACGAGAGGCTTTGGGGCATCTAGGAAATTTTCCCTTCTTTCTTTCCTATAGTGCTATCTCAGTCACTTGATCTCCTAGTTAAATTCAATTGGTATCTAGGTGTAACGACCCATTTGGTCGTTAGCGTGAGTTTTCCTTTATTGACCGTTTTCGAGCCTTGTTAGTATATATTTTGACTTATGAGAAATCTTGACCTTAAGTGAGAACCTTTGACCGAGAGTTGAATTGGTCAACCAGACCTTATTTGGGAAATTCGAAGCTGTGAGTGAGTTCGTAGTGCATTTTTATGTATATCTGAATATTTTGTTTGTGTGTTTTGGGTCTCGAATGATAATCGAGTTTCGGGGTTGATTTTATGAATGTTAAGAATCTATTTCTGGTGTTCAGGTTACTGGTGTCTGCCGTAGTGGCACCAGTACCGCTGGGGTGGCATTGTAAAGAATTAAGGCTAGACTGCCGTAGCGGTCTGACCCCCGTTGGTGCAGTATCACTGGGGCAGCACGATGGCCGCTATAGCGGCATAATTGCACTAGAATACCCTTTTATTTCATAAACCCATAGACATTTCCCATAACTTCTAAACTCGTTGTAAGCACTCTTAGAGGTGACTTAAAGGTCTAGGGAGCCATTTTCTACCTAGCTTAAGTGTCCTAACTGTCACGACCCAACCCCGTGGGCCGCGACTGGTATCCTAACTGGATACCCATACGTACCTACCTACCAGAATTGGCGCATCAGACAGATAATTCACACCAGATGTATACAAACTTAAGCCAATACAAATGCAGCGCGCGCTATAACGTACACATATCCGAACATACTGAAATTACATATAAGCCGATGAGGCTAACATAACGGACAGAGTCACAAAATCGTACGTACCTACCCGAATCGTAGCAACCCATAACCCACATACATATCTACAGGCCTCTAACAGACATACAGAATCAGATGACGGGACAGGGCCCCGCCGTACCCAGAATTATCATACATACAGAATATACAGATGTCAGAAGATATATACCAAAAGTATTCGCTCCGGATCAAAGGAGCTCTTCAAAATAGCAGAATCTGAGTCCTAGACTGGCGGTGTATCTCCAGGTGCGTCTGTACCTGTGGGCATGTAACGCAGCCCTTGAAGAACCGGGGGTCAGTACGAAAAATGTACCGAGTATGTAAAGCAGAAATGTATTAAACATAATCATAATCTGGACCAGAAACACTGAAATATAATAGACAGCATCATAAGCCGAACAGACAGACGGAAGTATACCGGACGGAGTCATAATCCAGACGGACAGACAGAATCATGGTCCAGACTGACAGACAGAATCATAATACATACGGACAGACAGAATCACAATACATACGGACAGACAGACGTATGCCGGACAGAATTATGCATGCAGAGTCATACAGAATCATACAGAGTCATGTGCTTACATACATGCTGATAGCACTTACATACATACATACAGATCCCGGCCCTGTCATGGGGGCGCGGTAAACAGAACCCGGCCCTCTTAGTACGGGACGCGGTGGACAGACAGAATCAGATAATGTGCCATCCTGGCCGCCATCCCCATACACAGATCATAATATCATACTGATATAAACAGATCCCGGCCCGCACACCGAGGGACGCGGTGAACAATGCAGAGGAATATGCACGATAACAGAACCTGGCCCGGGACGCAGTGAAGGAAGCATTGAGACATCCACGAACAGATTAATGAGAAACCACACACATACAGACTCAATCAAACTGAAGTATGCCAAGCGGCGAGTCAAATCAGAGTATTCGGATGGTATTCATAATACGCGCCTATATCCTACTTGGGAAGGCACGACAGATTATCACCAGAATCATATTTTCAGATGTCAAAACCATTTTGCAAGATTTATATAAAAACAGTCATATCATGGTCAAAATGATAGTTCAGATGTTGCCTGTGAAAAACGGACAGAAAGAAGGCAATTTAGGCCATACAAGAGGTATCGGGGCTCCATGGGCCCACCTCGGATCAACTCGAGGCGACATACGTAAATGACTGATAAAAGACCTTATGAGGTCATCCATAATCATTTAGAAGTATTCCGACTCCGTTTAAGGAAAGTTTCATACAAAAGTTCACTTTAAAGACATTTTATAAGGAAATGGTTTCAATCTTACTGAAGGAATTGGAGCGGATTTCCATCTCGAATTCCGAGGAACGGAGTCGTATTTAAGGCTCGCGGTCGAGCCTATCATGTTCAGAACATGCCTAAGAATAAAGGGGAAGGCTTTACATACCTCGATTGCGCCTTACGCTCGCTTGGCTTCGATTCCAATTTCGTCCAGAATCTAGAAATGGTCAAGTTTACCAATTGTCAATTCAAGCCTTTAGGATTCCATACTTAATCACATAATTGCCTATCGAAATTTCGGCAGCATTTCCCCTATATATGTAACATCCCCGAGACTTAGCTCGGCTTAATATATCAACACAGCACCCAACAACAACATCAATAACAACAACAAGTATTACAAAATATGCAATATGGCATTACTAGCCATCTTTCATTCCGACCTTACACTTCCAAAACAATCTTACCATTTTCATATTCATCACTTATCAAGGTCATTACAACATGATTCGGAGACATATCATATCGTTTTCGCCAAATATACATAAGGTATACACAATATACAAGCTTCCTACCAAAGGCATAATTCATCCACAATATCCAATCTTTTAGCATAAACATCCATAACATATTCTTGCCTTCCACCTCCATCAATGATAACCATAATTTGCATCTTCCTACTTTCACTTCCGCATTTACATAATTATAATAAACTTGCATGTTTTCCTACAACAACTTAATAATCATTTTTCCATAACAACAAAAACCATTACTCTTTCATTCACTTCACAATTACACATTTAACATACTAATAAAATTTATTCACATTCCATTATCCACATCACACCACACGGCCACAACCTATTTTTTTCCAACTTCCACTAATTCGTTCAACTTTCATTTCTAATACAATTCCCACATTAACTACAACAAGATTCCAACATGAATTCAAGTCATCATAGGCATGCAATATATATATATATATATATATATATATATATATATGCACACGGCCAACATGCAAAACATCCCAACACACAAAATTTTCATGCTTTTCATTCATTTCCACACACTACATCATACATATACCTTCCATAACATAACAAAAGCATAGAATCCTTACCTTTCCTTCAAGTTCTTCACTTGCCACTAGAGTTGTCCTCTTGCCAAAATAATTATGCCAAGTTGTAGAGAACCTTGAGCTTGGTAATAATCCCACAAGAAATGAATTTTTTGAACCAAGATTAGGCTCCAAGAAATTTTTTCTTTCTTTTCTTTCTCTTCTCCTCTTGGCCGTGCTCTCTCTCTCTCTTTTTCTCTTGTTTGTTCTTTGTTTTTCTTGAAGCTTCTATAGGATATAGATGAATATATATTACCACATGGAAATTAATTCCATGGGCTTGGGTCAAGGGCATATGGCCGGTTGGGCCTTCCCTTTTTGGGCCTTATTTCTTTTTTTTTTTAGCCCAATTGTTGGCTAAATAATTGTAATTCATGGCACAAGTTTCCAAAATTCCAACTTTGCCCTTGGCCTCCTTTCGTAATTCCACACCAATGTATTCATAGCCAACACATTCATACCAAGTAAGGTCCAATTATGGCCTTATTCATTACAAGCCAAGTCATCTCAAATTTTTCGAATATGCAAAAATGCCGGATGTAACATCCTCCCCCCCTTTAAAACATTCGTCCTCGAATGTTAAATTGACCTCATGGGGCGTCATACTATTCGGGAGGGTTCTTTTTATAATCGTCCTTCGTTGACTTTCCGATATGGATTCTTTACTAATATAACGGAGTAATTCTTCACATTGCTGACTCATATGGTTTCATAACGTATTTTCTCATATCCCACAGAGTCACTAGGCCATGAACTATACTCTCGTAACAGATGAATGCTTTTCGCTCTTTCACAGACATTGTGTCCTTTCTTCCTTTTCCTTCAAAGCTTTTCAGACATTATACTTACTATCACTTCTTCTCATACTCTTCGGTTCCTTACCACATCATCATGATTCCACGTCGTACCAAACATATTCAGAACTGAGATCTGACGCACAGGAGCATATCAGACGGATTCGTAATCAGAGGCAAATGTACTAAACTATGGCGGACGGATTCGTAGTCAAAGTCAGATGCATGGGAGGGTATCAGACAGATCCGCGATCAGAATTAGACGTACAGAGATGTTTCAAACAGATTCGTAATCAGAATCAGACGTACAGAGATATCGGACAGATTCAATCGTACAGAGGCATATCAGACAGAAATGTAATCGGACTCAGAAGTACAGGGGCGTATTAGGCAGAACCTTATCAAAGTCAGAAGTGCAGAAGTGTATAACAGATAGAGTTTTGATTAGCATCAAACCACCCCTATTAAGGCTCTAGTGATCTACGAAAATTTCCCTTTGTCGACGTTTCATTGTTCACCCTGACAATTATACCACGGATTATCTCGTCAAAATCCGTTTACTCATTCACAAACTTGTTCGTCAGATTGTTATACAAATCGTCTTATGCGTCGCTTGTCAACTCTTTCGAGGATTCTGTTTATTCACATTTCTTATTCTTCATCTTTCCTACTATCCATACTCATTTTCTTTTTCGGATATCGTTGCACTAGACTAAGTGGTAACGTAACGGGAGTTTATCTATTATATATTTTTGACCACATTCGTATCCTCGTCTTTGCTTCGTTTCATGTATTCGGTTTAGTAAAACCTTTCGTTTATCACAACATTAGTCGCCGGGACTCAGCTCTTGATCCACGTGGGCACCAGACGAAGGTCATACACATACAAATACACACATACATATACGTTTACTAATATCTTACTTGCGAACGTCTCCGACCGTTATTCAAATTCGCTCAATTTCTCGAGCGGTATTGCGCTCCTTCTTTTCGCCCATTTAGTCCGCACCGGTCTGCGTGACTCATGTAAGGGCACTAGTTACTCCACACATTCGCTCTTTCTTTAGGTTACCCCTAAATTTCCATTTATATCTATCATACTTACACTTGTGAAAAAATTTGCATTACTTCCCAGGAGGGTCACCCATCCCGGAATTGCTCTGGCTTTAGCACGCTTAACCTCGAAACTTTCATGCATTTTGGCGCGTTACGGCTAATATAATTTCATCGATTGCCCCGCATGACCTTTGTCACGTAATTTAGGGCAGATCGGGGTCTTAATAAATTTTCGGGAAATTCTCATAGTGGGTCCCACCCCGGGCTAAACCATACAATTTCCATATCGCCGTTCCGAATTCTCAATGTCTATCAGGTTAACAATTACCTTGCTCTTATTAATACCCAGAAGAAGAAAATCACATAATATGATAAAGTATAGACCCATTCATACACATATTCCTCAAGAAAAGATCACTAACATACCTGGGTGTGCGCTTGAAGACGCTCCTGGGTCCTGCCGGCCGGTCAATGCAAATATGCGGTTCGAAGGACCGCTGTAACCAGAGGCTGCACCACGACCCCTGCCACGACTCGCTGGCGCTGGTGCTGGTGCTAGTGCTCCTCGTCCCGTGGGGCATATGGCTGCCGAAGGAGAATATGAGCCAGTAGCTGACCCAGCAGGCTGGACTGAACCTGAACTACCCTTATGCGGGCACTCTCTGACACGATGATCTGGGCTGCCACAAAAATAACAAGCGCCTGTAGCGCGATAACACTCCCCCGGGTGGGGTCTCCCACAGTAAGAACAAGGGGGCATAGGTGGCCTCGATTGACCGGGACCTCTGCTCACCTGTGAGCCTGGAACTTTGGAGCTCTGTACTGAGAACTGTGGGGGCGTACTGTGTGCTGGCTGGGACGAATACCTGTTACCCTGCCGCTGAGAAAACTCGCTCTGAAATCCCCCGGAATACCCGGTCGATCTGGCTCTCTTAGGCCGGCTCCTGTCGTGACCCCTATCAGGCCGACGTTCCCTACGGCGGTCCTCCATGCCCTGGGCGTGGGCGTGTGCCTGTACCCGGGCAATATGCATCCCTGGCTGAGAAGCCACCGCCAGGAAACTATCAATCAAATAAGGGTCCAGCCCCATCACGTACCGGTGCACCCTGTCGGCTATCTCAGCTACTATAGCGGGTGCATACCTAGCCAGTGAGTCAAACTCTAGGCTATACTCTGGAACACTCCTACCGTTCTGTCTCAGGTTCAAGAATCGATCAACCCTAGCTCTCCGCAGCTCTGGAGGTAGAAAATGATCAAGAAAGGCCTTAGTAAACTCGGCCCATATTGCTGGGGGAGCATCGTCACCCCTGGATAGCTGCCAGGACTCATACCAGTTCGCCGCTACCTCATATAACCGATACGAAGCCAACTCGACGGACTCAGTCGGCGAAGCCTTAATAAACCGTATCGTACTCTCCATCTTTCTAATGAACTCGTGGGGGTCCTCTTCGGGTTTTGTCCCGGAGAATTCTGGAGGATTACATGTCAAAAACTCGCGAGCCCTGGAGCTTTCATATCTGTCCACACGACCACCCCCAAATCCATGCCTGCGAACCTGCTCTGTCATCACTGTGGTTAATAACTGAACCGCATCTCGCATGGCCCTGTCCTCCGCCCCTGGCTGTGGAGCTGGAGGCTCGGGCACTGGAACCCCGAGAGCTCGCGGTGGAGCCGCCCTCTGATCAGCAGCTGCTGCTGCTCCAATCTCCTCTGATAAGGGCGGTGTAACAGAGCCGGCTGACAGGGGCTCATCCTCAAGCGCTAACCGCGCACTGGCCCTGGTAACTCTCTGGGCCCGGCTGGTTTCTCCTACCTCCACCCCCGCTTTGCCCTTCTGGGCAGCTGTTGCCTTCTTCGGAGGCATCGCCGCAAACATAATAAATCGTCAGGAGGGGATCATCCTACTAATACAGTTCTATCGCACGATCTAAGATTCAAAGAAGGGTAACATCCTAGATGCCCTGTAGCCTCCTGTTTATAGATGTGGTGCACAACACACCGATAAACAAGACTCTACTAGACACGGCATGTACACATACCGAGGACTAACCGCTCTGATACCACTTCTGTCACGACCCAACCCCGTGGGCCGCGACTGGTATCCTAACTGGATACCCATACGTACCTACCTACCAGAATTGGCGCATCAGACAGATAATTCACACCAGCTGTATACAAACTTAAGCCAATACAAATGCAGCGCGCGCTATAACGTACACATATCCGAACATACTGAAATTACATATAAGCCGATGAGGCTAACATAACGGACAGAGTCACAAAATCGTACGTACCTACCCGAATCGTAGCAACTCGTAACCCACATATATATCTACAGGCCTCTAACAGACATACAGAATCAGATGACGGGACAGGGCCCCGCCGTACCCAGAATTATCATACATACAGAATATACAGATGTCAGAAGATATATACCAAAAGTATTCGCTCCGGATCAAAGGAGCTCTTCAAAATAGCAGAATCTGAGTCCTAGACTGGCGGTGTATCTCCAGGTGCGTCTGTACCTGTGGGCATGTAACGCAGCCCTTGAAGAACCGGGGGTCAGTACGAAAAATGTACCGAGTATGTAAAGCGGAAATGTATTAAACATAATCATAATCTGGACCAGAAACACTGAAATATAATAGACAGCATCATAAGCCAAACAGACAGACGGAAGTATACCGGACAGAGTCATAATCCAGACGGACAGACAGAATCATGGTCCAGACTGACAGACAGAATCATAATACATACGGATAGACAGAATCACAATACATACGGACAGACAGACGTGTGATGGACAGAATTATGCATGCAGAGTCATATAGAATCATACAGAGTCATGTGCTTACATACATGCTGATAGCACTTACATACATACATACAGATCCCGACCCTGTCATGGGGGCGCGGTAAACAAAACCCGGCCCTCTTAGTACGGGACGCGATGGACAGACAGAATCAGATAATGTGCCATCCTGGCCGCCATCCCCATACACAGATCATAATATCATACCGATATAAACAGATCCCGGCCCGCACACCGAGGGACGCGGTGAACAATGCAGAGGAATATGCACGATAACAGAACCTGGCCCGGGACGCAGTGAAGGAAGCATTGAGACATCCACGAACAGATTAATGAGAAACCACACACATACAGACTCAATCAAACTGAAGTATGCCAAGCGGCGAGTCAAATCAGAGTATTCGGATGGTATTCATAATACGCGCCTATATCCTACTTGGGAAGGCACGACAAATTATCACCAGAATCATATTTTCAGATGTCAAAACCATTTTGAAAGATTTATATAAAAACAGTCATATCATGGTCAAAATGATAGTTCAGATGTTGCCTGTGAAAAACGGACAGAAAGAAGGCAATTTAGGCCATACAAGAGGTATCGGGGCTCCATGGGCCCACCTCGGATCAACTCGAGGCGACATACGTAAATGACTGATAAAAGACCTTATGAGGTCATCCATAATCATTTAGAAGTATTCCGACTCCGTTTAAGGAAAGTTTCATACAAAAGTTCACCTTAAAGACATTTTATAAGGAAATGGTTTCAATCTTACTGAAGGAATTGGAGCGGATTTCCATCTCGAATTCCGAGGAACGGAGTCGTATCTAAGGCTCGCGGTCGAGCCTATCATGTTCAGAACATGCCTAAGAATAAAGGGGAAGGCTTTACATACCTCGATTGCGCCTTACGCTCGCTTGGCTTCGATTCCAATTTCGTCCATAATCTAGAAATGGTCAAGTTTACCAATTGTCAATTCAAGCCTTTAGGATTCCATACTTAATCACATAATTGCCTATCGAAATTTCGGCAGCATTTCCCCTATATATGTAACATCCCCGAGACTTAGCTCGGCTTAATATATCAACACAACACCCAACAACAACATCAATAACAACAACAAGTATTACAAAATATGCAATATGGCATTACTAGCCATCTTTCATTCCGACCTTACACTTCCAAAACAATCTTACCATTTTCATATTCATCACTTATCAAGGTCATTACAACATGATTCGGAGACATATCATATCGTTTTCGCCAAATATACATAAGGTATACACAATATACAAGCTTCCTACCAAAGGCATAATTCATCCACAATTTCCAATCTTTTAGCATAAACATCCATAACATATTCTTACCTTCCACCTCCATCAATGATAACCATAATTTGCATCTTCCTACTTTCACTTCCGCATTTACATAATTATAATAAACTTGCATGTTTTCCTACAACAACTTAATAATCATTTTTCCATAACAACAAAAACCATTACTCTTTCATTCACTTCACAATTACACATTTAACATACTAATAAAATTTATTCACATTCCATTATCCACATCACACCACACGGCCACAACCTATTTTTTTCCAACTTCCACTAATTCGTTCAACTTTCATTTCTAATACAATTCCCACATTAACTACAACAAGATTCCAACATGAATTCAAGTCATCATAGGCATGCAATATATATATATATATATATATATATATATGCACACGGCCAACATGCAAAACATCCCAACACACAAAATTTTCATGCTTTTCATTCATTTCCACACACTACATCATACATATACCTTCCATAACATAACAAAAGCATAGAATCCTTACCTTTCCTTCAAGTTCTTCACTTGCCACTAGAGTTGTCCTCTTGCCAAAATAATTATCCCAAGTTGTAGAGAACCTTGAGCTTGGTAATAATCCCACAAGAAATGAATTTTTTGAACCAAGATTAGGCTCCAAGAAATATTTTCTTTCTTTTCTTTCTCTTCTCCTCTTGGCCGTGCTCTCTCTCTCTCTTTTTCTCTTGTTTGTTCTTTGTTTTTGTTGAAGCTTCTATAGGATATAGATGAATATATATTACCACATGGAAATTAATTCCATGGGCTTGGGTCAAGGGCATATGGCCGGTTGGGCCTTCCTTTTTTGGGCCTTATTTCTTTTTTTTTTTAGCCCAATTGTTGGCTAAATAATTGTAATTCATGGCACAAGTTTCCAAAATTCTAACTTTGCCCTTGGCCTCCTTTCGTAATTCCACACCAATGTATTCATAGCCAACACATTCATACCAAGTAAGGTCCAATTATGGCCTTATTCATTACAAGCCAAGTCATCTCAAATTTTTTGAATATGCAAAAATGCCGGATGTAACACTAACCTTGTATCTATCCCTTATAATCTTCTCAACATAATTTCAACCCTGTAATGACTAGAATCAAAGAGCGTTTTTATGGGTTTCATGTGAAGAAAGGTTAAAAATGGAATTGATTCTTAGATGTTGTTTAATGATGAAATTAATGTTGTTTATGATTGATTATCATGTATCTATGCTTAGTAACGTATAACCCATAATGGAATATAAAAGTGATTTTGATGATTAATTGAGTATTCCTATGATTATAGTAATGGGTTTTGACCTTTTGGTATTGAATTTAGTATTTGACCATAAAATTCTCGTTTTGACCTTGAGACCCGTTTTTCTTAAATTAAAGGGTGGAATTTAACCTGAATACAAAGTAGTCAATATGGATATCATTATTCATGGTTTCTTACATAGAATTCATTTGTGATAGAGTTTGATTGTTTGGAGACACTTTGAAAGACAAAAAAAGATGTGGGTTCGTGGCACCTGTTCGGCTGCCAGGTAGGTAACGACTTCTCTTTTTGGTAGACTCCGGTTAGTTTCCCATATTCGTGTGTTAGAAGGAATGGAGAATGCATGTATAGGAATTGGAGATTTGGGATGGAATGCTAGGATGGTATTGATGTGTGATTGTGTGTTCGGGCTTGTGGCCTGTAGATTATTTAGGATGTATGATGTGTCCTTCTTGAAAATCGGTGCACTTTATGTGACTTGGGAGTAGCGGGTGATACATCTTTCTGTGTCTAATTATTATAATTCCTGTAATATCTTATTAATTGTGTTATGCTATTAATAGTGAATCTAGTTGATAAATGGAAGGATAAAATGTACCAACGATTGTGACTGAATTCTAGATTGAGTTGTGATGAATGATTGTGAGTGTAGGGTGAGATTTCATGCCCTAAGCTAATAGGCTTATTTAGGGAAATGGTAATAATGTATATCGATTTGATTGACCTGTTGCGTGTTGGGAATTAGCCACCCCGCTGTGCTGTGATTTGATTGTTCTATTGTGCTGGCTTGATGCCATGTGTCGTTGACAAATATTGGATTCTGTTATCATTTTTATTATGATATTGTTACGATACATTGCTGAGAGATGGATGATATTTGATGAATTACTTGATGAGCTAGGCTCAGTTTTACTTGAGTGACGTGAGGTGGCCGATGTCCGATGTTCATCCCAGAATCGTTGATTGGGTGAAAGTGATATTGATGAAACTCTTTTACTTGAGTGATGTGAGATGGCCGATGGCCGATAATCGATTCCGGAATCATTATTGCATGGCCGATATCCGATGTTAGTTCTGGAATCATTGATAGTGCCTGGACTCCGCGGGTCCCCCAGGGTGGTGCTGGTGAGAACCCCCCGTGGGCAAAGATTCGGGGTCCCATCTGTCTGTTGGGCAAAGATCCGGGATGGGTGGCACTTAGACTTCGCGAGTCACACTAGGTTGTGCTACCGAGACGTCCCTATTTCCATCCGGAGTACATGTGTACACAGCGTTTGCATGGGATTGCAATGCATTCATACGCTATTGCATTCATACACTATTGCATCGAATTGCATATGGATATGATTTTGAGATGTTGGTGTTGTACTTATGGTGTTGGATTCGGACTTGATATATTCAGACTTGGCACATTTGGGATTAGATGCTCTTCTTAGGCAATGACATGTGCTTGGATCTGCATTTATTGATTGAACTTATTGAAGTATCACATAGACCGTCCGTAAGATTACCTATATGTTTGATCTCTATGCGATGTAGGATAATGGGAATCTTAACGATGAGTCGACTACTAGACTAAAATGACCGATTTAATGATATGTAAGTTGCGAGATTGGCTAGTGATTATTGGGGTTAAGTTAATGATAAAAGGTATTGATGTACAATGTGTGGTAGATAGATGTAGGACTTGATTAGGTTGTTATCATATTTATTTGTGAATTCTTTTACTGATATGTGTTACTAACCATTGTCGGCCTATGATACTTACTCAGTACGCGTGGATTGTACTGATATTGCACTTGCTACACCCTTTTCAGGCTGTGGATTGTTTCAGGTGGTTGATTATGACGTGTGCGGAAATGCGAGGTGCCAATCTTGAAGACCTCCTCCCACTTCATTCCGGGATGGAGGTTTAGTCTTAGAATACAGTGGAAATCGAAATTAATTTAGTCGCTTTTGTACTAGTCTTGACCAGGTCATGGGAAATTGGATCGAGCCTGTAATCATGTAACTGTTGTAATCTTATAAATACTTGGGGTTATTGAATATTATGATGTTCCGCTATTATTCTAAATATCTATTGGTTTGAATGAATCGTCTTTATTTAATTGATGTGTATTCAAAGAGAGAGTTCGCCTATCGAGGTGGGAAAGGTAGGTGCCCGCGCGGTCCTAAAATATGTCATGACAAGTTGGTATCAGAGCTTAGGTTAATGGTCTACTAAGTACAAGAGAATTGTGTAGTAGAGTCTCCTGGAATGGTACGGAGATGTTGTATCCATCCACGAGAGCCTATGAGGCATGTTAGGAAAACTCCCTTCATTATTTCTATTCGTGCTACTTTGGTCGAATTTGTATCTCGGTGGGGTCTAATTGGTATCTAGGTGACTCCAATTGGTATCTATGTATTCTTTTTGTATTCTCCCTCGAATGGCAGAAACCCGTTCTAAATTCTGTGCGATCGGTTTTGTTTGTCGAGTTGCAATATGATATGAGATGTACCGTCTCGATTCGAATGCTTGACTAAGTTTAGTCTTAGTTATTGTTTGAGTTTTCGTTGTGGGAATTTGGTTAAGTCTGTTTCATTGTTGGTTCTTTGAGAGATGGGGAGTTGGTAATATGAGCCGAAGGATATCTGTGATCCTAGTGGTTGGTTGCTTAGAAACGGTTAATGCATGTGGGCTTAGTAAGAGCGATATTCTTGTTGATAGGATTGGTTTTGGGAAAAAAAGGATTTGACTTCGATAAGGTTTGTGATAGTATGCGTGGCAGAGGTGAACTTAGGGCAGACAATGATTTCACAATGGTTAATTTTTTAGTATTAGTATGCGAGGACGAGAGTGAGTTCGCTAGGGATTACCATATTCAATGAGTATAGTGATTGCGTATGGTAGATAAGAGAAGTTGAGAGTAAGTACTAACATGATGATATTGTGAGGGAGCATAGAGAATCCGAATTCTTAAGGGGATTGGTATTGGTACTTGTTGTGTACATGGAATTGAGTCGTGATAAAAATGATTTGGATAGAAAATTCTTGGGCACTAAGAAGGGATTAATTGGTATCTTCCATGCTTATGAGAATGTGTTTGTGACTATTGCGAGAGTGAGATTCTAGTAACCAAGCAGCTGTTAAGAGTTATGTCCAGTATCGGATTGAGGCTGAGAGCCTTTGTACTTGTTTTGTGGCTTCGGTGAGTTTTGTTATTTATCGGTATTGTTATCCTGTTGAAGTTGATGGTATAGTCACTTGAATGGTTAGGTGTGTTTAGGTTCTACAATGGTTAGACGTGCTAATTATGTGAATCAGAGATGAGGCTTAAACCCATTTGAGATATATGGATCATTTTGGAAATCAAAATAAGGAATGGAATAAGGGAACCTTGGTAGAGGAAAGTGGGTCATTGTAGACCAAGTATGTGCTTCGTTCGATTTGGAGTTTAGTCGGTTTAGACTCCGATGCATTGAAAGGTAACTCTAATGCGTAAAGTGTGTGGTGTGATTCTATCCCCAAGGCTGGTTCGGTAGTGTGCAAGACTTATGATTTACGGTAATTGATTTAGCGGCTCCGAGAATTGGTTAGTGTTAGTCAAGGGTGGAAAGAATTAGGTACGCCCTTAGGAGTACTTGAATCTATTTGAATGGTGGTACTGTTGTCTAGTATGGAATAGACGAGCTTGTGAATGTTGTGTGACTTTAAGAAAGTAAGTTTATAGAATGGGTAAGTGATAAGAAGTGGTGACCAGTGGCTAAGTGAGAAGTGAGATTTTAGATAACTGACATGTTGAATTTATAGGAAGTGGCTTGTGTAGTACCCCTTGGATAGTGTCGCAATACTTTGCAATGAATGAGTTAGTGTGTGTTTAAGAGAAAGGATTTGCAGAAATTCTTAGTATATTATGGATATCAGTGTTTCCTAGATGGGATCCTGTTGTGCTAAGTGTTTTATGTTATGAACAACATTGACGGAGTGACTTCAGATATTATGGGTCCGAAGTGATTATGCTTGTTAGCGTAATGGATTGTGAGATTTTGATGCTTTCGGAAGTATTATGGGTTATTGAGGTATTACAATGGAAAGTTTGATAGTTAAAAGATTGATTTATGAGTACATATGTCCTTAGTGTCGAAAAATTTAGGTTGTACCGGGTATGCGTATTGGGTAATGTTAAGGAATTTGACGTTGCATTTGCAAGATTTAGTTATCCAATACGTTGAGAACAATTTGGATAAGTTTTAGTTTTTAGAGCTGAGAGCGGTAACTTATGGTTTGCTATGCGCGGTAAGAATGTGATAGGTTTCGGATCTTGGAATCAGTTTATGTGGTTGCTGATATATTCTGAAATGGTGTGTTTATTGTAGGTCATTATGGTTTGAATGGAAATGGTTAAATTGAGGTTGTAACTCCAAGAGAACTTATGGGTTCCAAGTAAATCAGTTTAATGGATGTGATGAGGAACGCCTGAATTTTTGAGGTTTGTTATTAGTAGTCCTTGTGATATCTCACCAGAGTCAGCCTTTCGGTTAGTACAACGGGTTGTAATGATAATGGTTGTGCTTCGGAGAGATTCTAGGATTGTGTTAACGCTCCGTTCTGATCATTGGATGTTGGTAGATCTTGCTCTATGCGTCACTCGATGGTAAGTTCCTAGATAAGTGATTTGAAGAAGTTAAGAAGACATAAGAATGACCAAGTTGGCTACGAGAAGGATAAGTTTCGATGAAATAGTTTGAGTTTACTGGAAGAATTAGGATTCTCTTTTGGGAAGAGTAAGTCAGGGTTTTGGTTTGTATTGTGTACTTCTAAGAAATTGTGATTCAAGGAACGACTTGAAAAAAAAAGGTGAATCAAAAAGATTAGCTAGCTTAGAATATCTTACCAGTTCGGAAAGTTTTATGATTTAGTTATGACTAAAGGTTCGTGCTATTTGATTTAATATGTGAGGGGCCCGTTGTTGCTTCAAGGGTATGGTTATGTTAAATTAAAGAGTTCTGGAAAGAGGCTATGTCGTTCAGGAATCAATTTTGGAGAAGCATTTCGAAGTATGGCTACACTGGATTTGGGGTCCTTAGTTAAGTATATAAAGTTTTTACTAATGAAGTCAGCGAGTGCGGCTCGGTATGTATTTGTTGTGAAGCCTTCGTGTGGTTTGCACTTACGATCTCCTTGGTTACCGCAAGTGCTTCTACTTTCGTCCTTGTCGCTCGAGGACGAGCGATGGTTTAACTGTTATTTGATATAACGACCCGTTTGGTCGTTAGCGTGATTTTACCCTTACTGACCATTTTCGAGGCTTGTTAATGTATATTTTGGCTTATGAGAAATCTTGACCTTAAGTGAGAACCTTTGACTGAGAGTTGAATTGGTCAACAAGACCTTATTTGGGAAATCTGAAGCCGCGGGTGAGCTTGTAGCGCGTTTTTACGTATATCTGCATATTTTGTTTGTGTGTTTTGGGTCTTGAATGATAATTGAGTTTTGGGGTTGATTTTACAAAAGTTAGGAATCTATTTATGGTGTTCAGGTTACTGGTGTCTGCCCCGCGGCACCACTGGGACGGTGAGGTGACCACTGTAGCGGCATTGCGAAGAATTAAGGGTAGACTGCCATAGCGGTCTGAGCACCGCTGGTGCGGTACCGTTGGGGCGGCACGATGGCCGCTGTAGCGGCATTACTGCACCAGAATACCCTTTTATTTCATACACTGTTAGACATTTCCCATAACTTCTAAACTCGTTGTAAGCACTCTTGGAGGCGACTAGAAGGCTTAGGGAGCCATTATCTTCCTAGGGTAAGTGTCCTAACCTTGTATCTATCCTTGTGATCTTCTAAACATGATTTCAACCTTGTAATGACTACAATCAAAGAGGGTTTTTATGGGTTTCATGTGAAGAAGGGTTAAAAATTTAAAAATGAAATTGATTCTTAGATGTTGTTTAATGATGAAATTATTGTTGGTTATGCTTGATTATCATTTATCTATGCTTAGTAATGTATAACCGATATTTATTAAGTTGAATTTCTTGAATCAAAACTGGGGTTCTTAAACCCAAATTGGGGGTTTTTTTCGTATAAAAGTGATTTTGATGATTAATTGAGTATTCCTATGATTATAGTAATGGGTTTTGACCTTTTGGTATTGACTTTGGTATTTTGACCATAAAATTCCCGTTTTGACCTTGAGAACTGTTTTTCCTAAATTAAAGGGTGGAATTTAACCCGAATAGAAAGTAGTCTATATGGATATCATTCTTCATGGTTTCTTACATAGAATTCATATGTGATAGAGTTTGATTGTTTGGAGATGCTTCAAAAGACAAAACAAGATCTGGGTCGTGGCACATATTCGGCTGCCAGGTAGGTTACGGCTTCCCTTTTCAGTAGATTCCAGTTAGTTTCCCATATTCGTGTATTAGAAGGAATGAAGAATGCACGTATAGGAATTGGAGATTTGGGATGGAATCCTAAGATGGTATTAATGTGTGATTGTGTGCTCGGGCTTGTGGCATGTAGATTATTTAGGAGGTGTGACGTGGCCTTCTTGAAAGTCGGTGGATTTTGTGTGACTTGGGAGTAGCGGGTGATACCTATTTTTATGTCTAATGATGAGAATTCCCGTAATATGTGATTAATTGTGTTATGCTATCAATAGGGAATCAAGTTGATAAATGGAAGGATAAAATGTACCAATGATTATGACTGAGTTCTAGATTGAGTTGTGACGAATGATTGTGAGTGTAGGGTGAGATTTCTTTCCCTAATCCAATAGGCTGATTTAAGGAAGTGGTAAGAATGTACATTAGGACGATCAGGGACATGTCTGATGGGGCCAAGACCAGGGTAAGGACTATGGGAGGAAACTCGGAGCACTTCCCAGTTATGATGGGGTTGCACCAGGGATCAGCTCTTAGCCCATTTTTATTTTCCTTGGTGTTGGATGGATTGACATGGAAAATTCAAGGTGATGTGTCATGGTGTGTGTTATTAGCGGATGACATAGTCCTGATTGACGAGACTCACAGTGGAGTTAACTCTAAGCTGGAGGTTTGGAGATAAACCCCAGAGTCTAAAGGGTTCAAGTTGAGTAGGACCAAAACGGAGTACTTGGAGTGCAAGTTCAGTGATGTAGTGCATGAGGCTGGCGTGGAAGTGAAGCTTGGCACCCAGATCATACAGAAGATAGATAGTTTCAAGCATCTTGGGTCTATTATACAAGGAAATAGGGAGATTGATGATGACGTCACACATCGTATTGGTGCAGGGTGGATGAAATGGAGGCTTGCCTCCGGAGTATTGTGCGACAAGAAGGTGCCACCAAAACTTAAAGGCAAGTTCTACAAAGTGGCGGTTAGACCGACTGTGTTGTATGGGACGGAGTGTTGGCCAGTCAAGAAGTATCAGAAGATGAAAGTGGCGGAAATGAGAATGCTGCGATGGATGTGTGGGAACACTAGAAGCGATAGGATTAGGAATGAAGTTATTCGAGACAAAGTGGGAGTAGCCTCGATGGAGGACAAGACGCGGGAAGCGAGACTGAGATGGTTTGGGCATATGATGTGGAGAGACGCAAATGCCCCAATGCGGAGTTGCTAGAGGCTGGCTATGGGCGGTTTCAGAAGAGGTAAATGTAAGCCGAAGAAGTATTGGGGAGAGGTGATTAGACAGGACATGGCGCATCTCTAGCTTACCGAGGAGATGACCTTAGATAGGAGGGTATGGAGGACTCAGATCAGGGTAGAAGGCTAGTAGGTAGTCGCGTTTATCCTTTCTTGCGAGTAACTGTATTTATCTTTAGTTTCTTGTCCCTTGATTTCTGCGAGTATCTGTTTGAACAGAATGGTTTATCATGGCTTATTCACTTTCATTGTTTTCATTTTCATAATTTCTTTGAATTGTTTGCCCGTATCTAACCTTTCCTATGCCTTTTCTTGAGCTGAGGGTCTTCCGGAAGCAGCCTCCCTACCTAAGGTAGGGGTAAGGTGTGCGTACACTCTACCCTCCCCAAACCCCACATTGTGGGATTCATTGGGTATGTTGTTGTTGTTGTTGTTGATTTGATTAACATGTTGCGTGTTGGGAATTAGCCACCCCGCCGTGTTGTGATTTGATTGTTCTATTGTGTCAGCTTGATGCCCTGAGTCATTGACAATTATTGGATTTTGTTATCGTCTTGATTACGATATTGTTGGCATACCCACTGTTCGTATTTGTGATTTGGATATATTGTTGGCATACCCACTGTTGGTATTTGTGACTCGAATATATTATGGCATACCCACTATTGGTATTTGTGATTCGGATATATTGTTGGCATACCCACTGTTGGTATTTCTGCTACGGATATTATTATTGGCGTACCCATTATTGGTACTTGTGACATTGATGTATGATTTTTGGTGTGATTATGCATTGCATGCACTCTCATTTTTACGACACATTGTTGAGACATGGATGATATTTGATGAATTACTTGATGAGCTAGGCTCAGTTTTACTTGAGTGACGTGAGGTGGCCGATGTCCGATGTTCATCCCGGAATCGTTGATTGAGTGAAAGTGATATTGATGAAAATCTTTTACTTGAGTCACGTGAGATGGCCGATGGCTGATAATTAATTCCGGAATCATTGTTGCATGGCTGATATCTGAAGTTAGTTCCGGAATCGTTGCTAGTGCATGGACTCCGCGGGTCCCCCAGGGTGGTGCCGGTGAGAACCCCCCGTGGGTAAAGATCTGGGGTCCCGTCTGTCTGTTGGGCAAAGATCCGGGACGGGTGGCACTTAGACTTCGCGAGTCACACTAGGTTGTGCTACCGAGACGTCGATATTTCCGTTCGGAGTACACATGGACACAACATTTGCATGGCATTGCATTGCATTCATACACTATTGCATTGCATTGCATGTGGATTTGATTTTGAGATGTTGGTGTTGTACTTGTGGTGTTGGATTCAGACTTGATATATTCAGACTTGGCACATTTGGGATTAGATGCTCTTCTTAGGCAATGACGTGTGCTTGGATCTGCATTTATTGATTGAACTTGTTGAAGTATCCCATAGACCGTCCGTAAGATTACCTATATGTTTGATCTCTATGTGATGTAGGATAACGGGTGTCTTAACGATGAGTTGACTACTAGACTAAAATGAACGATTTAATGATATGTGAGTTGCGAGATTAGCTGGTGATTATTGGGGTGAAGTTAATGATTAAACGGTGTTGATGTACAGTGTGTGGTAGATAGACGTAGGACTTGATTGGGTTTTTATCATGTTTATCTGTGAATTATTTTACTGATATGCGTTACTAACTGATGTCGGCCTATGATACTTACTCAGTACGCGTGGATTGTACTGATATTGCACTTGCTACACCTTTGTCGGGGTGTGGATTGTTTCAGGTGGTTGATTGTGACATGTGCGGAAATGCGAGGTGCCGATCTTGAAGACCTCCTCCTACTTCTTTTCGGGATAGAGGTTTAGTCTTAGAATACAGTGGAAATTGAAATTCATTTAGTCGCTCTTGTACTAGTCTAGACCAGGTCATGGGAAATTGGATCGAGTTTGTAATCATGTAACCGTTGTAATCTCATCAATACTTAGGGTTATTGAATATTATGATGTTCCACAGTTATTCTAAATATCTATTAGTTTGAATGAATCATCTTTATTTAATTGATGTGTATTCAATGAGAGGGTTCGCCTACTGAGGTGGGAAAGGCAGGTGCCCGCGCGCTCCTAAAATGGGTCGTGACACTAGGTGATTCTAATTGGTATCTCGATGGGTCCAATTGGTATCTGGACGATTCCAATTGGTATCTAGCGTTAGCGTCCTGCTGATAATATGTGTTTCATGTTTGCATGCGATGAGTAAACCGATAAGTTCCCTGTGTGTACAATTCTGGTGGGCATAAGAAAGCACCCACTAGATCAGTCATTTTGCCGCAGCGGTTCACCATCTGCCATAGGGGATTTGCCATAGTAGAATTTCATCCGCTACAGCGGTCCCCCGAAGTCTCGTTACTCCGTCGTCACGGAGTCTTTCTTCGCCATTGCGATTTTGATACAGCGAAAAAACACCTGCTGCAGCGATCACCACTTTCCAGTGACTAGGATTCCCTGCTGAAAACCTTTCTCAACCTATGCAATTCAGAAAAACCCAAGGAAACCAGCAATTCCAAAACAAAAAATTCCATAAAAACACCTAACCCAACGAAGGCAAAAGTCATCCAATGTCAACAAAACATCCAAACCAAAATACGAAAATCAACAAAAAAAAAACAAATTGTTCAAACATGCCAATCAAATAAACATAAAAAACAAAACCATTGTCTGAAATAAAAGCCCTACAAGGGCAAGGAAAACCATGCTTAAAGGATGAACCACTATGCCACTGCCTTGCTGGTCGCCTCATAACCTCCGCCACCCGAACTGCTGGGAGCATCACTGTTAAGCCCGGACCCGCTCAAGAAGGAGAACTGTTGGGCGTCGCCTTAGGTCACCTTTGGAGGCTTCGCCTTGGGGTTCATAGTCTTGATAAGGCTTTTTGTCACGTCTTGAACCATGGCCTGGGCGAAATACGGAACTCGGTGCCATACTGCATGTGACCGACCGAACCACATGGCTTGTTGAATCATCATGAGGGATACATGAGTGGAAATATAACATGAATGTGATGAGTTTTTATAAAACATGAGAATCATAACATTAATAAAATACTGATTTAAAAACATGAAAGCGGAAATATCATAAATGAGCCAAAATCGCTATCCGACTCTGAACATCTTACATGACATGTCTGACTAGTCTAGTCTATGAAACCTCTACATAAGTCTGAGCATGAAAACATACTCGCTGGGACAAGGCCCCAGTATACCTTTAAATGCATATCTTATCACGTAAATAATAAATAATAAATGTCTAAGCCCCGGAAGAGATGGGGCTCACCAACAAGCTGATAAGTGTGAAGTCCTACTAGGCGTCATCCTGTAAATCAGTGCCTGCATCGTGAAATGCAGGCCACCGGGCAATAAAAGGGGGTCGTCAGCACATTGAATGTACTGGTATGTAAAGTAACTGAATGAAATAACATGGGACATGGAAATAACATAATAGAGACTGCACTGAAACATGATTATGAACATGAGTACATATACATATATAACACGTGTAAAGTATCGTGAGTAGGGAGAGTAGTAAATATAACCGACAACATGGTTTGGTGCTGGCGACCTACCAGCAGAACACTCATACCTTGCCAGGGACATGAGATTTAATAATATTATGAAAGGATCCAGTCATTATGAGAGATCGTCCTAAGCATGGGTGGAGCGATCCTCATCCTATTATGGCTACGTAGTTTCAGGCTGTTTGAAGCCTTCTCGGTAATTAATGCAACTCCCAAAAACATGAACATGGAAAATAAGTGGCACTTGCTGCCCATGGCTTTTCATGAATCATAACTTACATGTACATGGATATGATTCGTATTATTATTGCATGAACTTATAAAATATATATACAACTTTTCTTGAAAATATCATAGTAGTTCATAAATTTGCATGTAAGAACCCATGGAATGTAATGTATGGGTTTTCATTGATTACGGACAAATTCTCAATAATCATAATGATGTATCAAGAACACAATGAAGAGTTTATAACAATTTAATACATAACATAACATGGGGCATGGACCTAGGGACCTAGGGTTATCATGAACATGGTTAAAAACCCTAGTTTTCATAAAACTTCATACTTTATGGAAGAAGAAGCGTTGGGAATAATAATGTTGTTCCCACACGTATATAGCAACCCTACATACCCGGTAATGCTCCAAGCTTGAATAAAAAATCTGAACTTGGAAGAAGAATTCTAATCCTTGGTCATGGATTCCTTTAGGTTGGTTTTCTTGAAAACCCTATGCTAATAACATGAAATTCCTACTTAGAATTCATGGGTAATTGATTGAAATCACTTAGGATGGTCTGAAGGAGCTTACCTTGATGCTTGGAGAAGTTGAAGGAGAGAACTTTCATGTTATATCCCGCATTTTGCACATTCGGATAATTTGAGATAATTGTGACTGGTAAGAGATAAGGCAATATTTTTTATCTTATTTAATACATAAGTTGTTCATGAAAATATTGATGCGGGAATATTGAGGAAGGCTAAGGGCAAAATTAGAAATTTGGAAAATAGTTTCATGAATTACAAAAATTAGTCATGAAATAATTGGGCTTGGAAAAAAAAAAGAAAAAAAAAATCCCAAGGTGGCCGGCTAAAAAAAAAAAAAACCCTAGCGAGCACTATAGCAGCGGCAAAATGGACCCACAGCTGCCGTCCGGTGGTGTTGAACCACCGGACCTATCCCATTTGAAGCGCAATTTAATTCCTCACAAACCCCAACAACAATCATCCATCAATTTTGCTCCATCAGTGGCGAATTTGCAGAAGAAAATTGCGTCAGTTTCAGCGATTTCGCCTGAAGAACTGCGTAGAGCTCAGAAAATTATTTCCCTTGTGGATTCTGGCCAAATTCGTGTTCCATCACTACCAACTGGTGCTTCGTCCCTGCCACCAGGTAACCCATCACCACCTTCAGCGAATTTCAATGTCCCAAGTTCGTCTATAGCATTACCAAGTGACCCATCACCACCTACAACGAATTTCAATGTCACAAGTTCATATACAGCAGTCCCACCGCTCGATTACTCCAAATTATTGTTGCCTGCGGCTTTAAATGCTAACAATGGAGGAAATTCGAAAATGGGTATCAGTGGGGAAATCTCCAACAGTGAAGAAATTGATATTATTCCACCAATACCTTTAAAACCCATTGTTTATATACATGGGGAACCAACAATTCAATATTCCATGGAAGAAATTAATCATATGATCATTGAAGAGGAATTACAATATTCAGTTGTTGGTAAGTTTTCGTATGGAGTACCCGATATGCAATTTTTACGTACTTCGCTTGCTAGGCAATGTGAATTGAAAACCGATGCTACTATTGGTTTTTTGTGTAATAGACACATTTTGATTAGATGCAAGTTATTTGAAGATTATGTCACTCTCATGTCCAAACCTGCGTTTTGGCTTAAGGAATCTCAATGGACCCATCCGATGAGAACACTTAAATGGGATCCTTGGTTTGAACCGGACAAAGAAACGAGCATTGCAATTTCTTGGATTTCATTCCCAACTCTAGCACCGAATTATTTTGGTAAATCCCAATTATTTTCAATGGCTTCAGCTGTAGGAAAGCCACTAACTTTAGATTTGGCTACCAAAAATAAGACACGACCAAGTTGTGCTCGTGTTAAGGTGGAGGTTGATTTACTGAAGGAACATCCTAAGCGAGTGGCTATTCAAGTTGTTAATAGTGCTACTGGAGAAATTAAAACCAAGTGGGTGACGATACAATATGATTTCATGCCAAAGTATTGTAAAGAGTGCTGCCTACAAGGACACGATGAAGAAACATGTTGGAAAATTCACCCGGACTTGCTGCCTGAGAAGGAAAATGAGCAAGAAGGTGAAGGTGAGCGTGAGGAGGAATTTCAAGTGCATAATGCAAAGGATAAAGGCAAACAGTCGGCTGTGGCAAATAAGGTACAAGAAACTGGTATAAATAAAAATAATAGAAGGCAATCACAATTTAAGCAAGCAAATTATAGAAATAGGGACCATGTGATTAAGGTGTTGGAGAGTGGGAAAGTGGTTGGCAATGTGAAGGACTTACACAAATGGAAAGATAGCAAAGGTCAGAAACAAGTGAATAATAGTGGAAACAACCAGTTGAAACTGGCCTTGCCAGCAGTTGAAGAAAATGGTACAAAGAAAGTACGAAAACAGCTTGGTACAGGTTCAAATAATGTCCAAGTTGCCAATAAATTTAATGCCTTAGATGGGGCTGAAGAGGAACAAAATGAAAGAGATGTTGATGCCAACAAGCAGCTGATGGTAGCAGCAGTTGATCTTAATGCTACTGTTATTACTCCGGTTGTGGAAGATGCAGTGATTCCAAATGTAAGGAATAGTCTTGTGCAGCAAGTCAATGCAGTGATGTCTTCCTTTGATGTGGTGGCACTAGTTAATACTGGAACTAAGCCACTTAATGTTGATGCACCTGTTTATACACCAGAAAAAAATTCAGCAAATCAAACTAAGCAATGGGTTCAAACTGTTTTCCATAAATCTACAGAACTGTTAGTTACTGAGAATAGAGAATCCTCAGATATTCCATCAACTACTTATGCTCATGGGGAGGAAAGAATGATTTGGAGTGAACAAGTTGAAGAAAATGATGAAGAAAAGGAAATTCAAGGCGACAATACACTTAGTGAACAAAACTCTGATTCACCAAGGTCATCACAACAGATTCATGATATGTTTGCCAAAGTAATAGAAGAAGAGGAAGTACTTGTTTCAAATGCAGCAGATATCACTCAAGCAGCTTCGAAACATGCTGTCAACAGGTATAATAATACTGATAAGGAAGAAATCAAAAATGCAGATAATGAAGTGCAGGAAGAGAATGCATGCAGTGAAGAGATGGATAATCTTTCAGCCAAAAAATTTAATGATCTTCCTGAACAACAGATGGTTGGGGCAGTTTCCAATGCAACCAAAATTCATGACAGTCGTCAAAGGACTCCAGATGCTACAGGGCACACAAAAACAGTTGTTTTAGTTTCAGGAAACAAAGGCAGTACAAAGGCTAATTCTGGGATACATCAGAATTCTAAAAAAAATGCAGGACGTAACAAGGCTGAAATGCAAAAATTCTCTGGTAATGCTGCAGATTTGCAGGTAGCAATTCCAAATGCGGAAGAGGCTAAAATAGATATGGATGAAGAATCAACTGCTCAGAATTTTTTAACTGTTTCAAGAGAGAGTGATATTTCCCCTAGACAGATAGCAAAAGGGCATGGGAAAGCAAAGAAGAAAGTCGCAAAGGATAATGCACCTCATATTTCAGGGGTGACAACAAGGAGGACAAATTCTAAATCCCATATGTAGTGATGAATGCACTAATATGGAATATTAGATCAGTGAATACAAAAAAAGCTTTTAAAAGGCTTTTAACAATGCATACAAAACACAAATTCTTTCTTGTAGGTTTGATGGAACCATTTCAACAAGCCTATAAGATGGAAAGCTACAGAAGAAGGCTTGGGCTAGAGACGGCTATTTGCAATGTTTCTGGAAAAATTTGGGCCTTTGTTGATGAAGAGTATGAAGTGACAATATTGATGGACACTGCTCAGCATCTTACATTGAAGTTATTCAACTGGATGTAGATATGGAATTGGTTGTCACCTTGGTTTACGCTAAGTGTGATAGGATTGAAAGAATTGAACTCTGGGATTCTCTGTATAATCTATCTTCTGATATGACAATTCCATGGTTAGTGGGAGGCGACTTTAATGTCATCACTGATGAAGAGGAGAAATATGGAGGTTTACCGGTGTCTCTGAATGAAGTTGAAGATTTTAGGCATTGTATTCAATCATGTAATCTAACTGATTTGGGATACAAGGGAAGTGTTTTTACCTGGTGGAATGGGAGAGGGGAAGATGATTGTGTATTCAAAAGGCTGGACAGGTGTTTGGGTAACTTTGAGTTACAGCAGTTGTTTCCAGGCTTGGAAATTAATCATTTGATAAAGTGTGGCTCAGATCACTCTCCTTTGCTGCTGGAATGCAAACAAGAGGTCCAACAATTCAAGAAACATTTCAAATTCTTAAATTTCTGGACTAAGCATGATACTTTTATTGATGTTGTGAAAGAAAATTGGGAGACGGATGTGGTTGCTAATTCATTCTGGACATTTAATGTGAAGCTGAAGAAAATGAAACAGGTCTTATCCCAATGGAGCAAGTCCACTTATGGTGACATTTTTCAGTAGATCACGAACCTTGAGGAAGTGATTAAAGCTCATGAAGCACTCTTTGAATCAAATCCATCTTATGCTAACAGGGAGAAACTGATGAAAGTGCAAGCGGAACTTACTAGAGTATTGCATTTGGAGGAGGAATTTTGGAAGCAAAAAGCTGGAATGTCTTGGTTTCAAGATGGTGACAAGAATTCCAAATTCTTCCATGCTTATGTGAAGGGCAGAAGAAAAATGCTGCAATTGAAAAGAATACAGAACTCGCAGGGGCAATGGCTTGACAATGAGGAAGAGATTGCAGAGGAGGTTGTTGGGTTTTTTCGGGCACAATTTCATGAAACTGTGATTCCCACACAGTTTGATATCCTGAAACATGTTCCTTCCATGATTACTAATGAGCAGAATGAAGAACTAGTTGCAGTTCCTACGAAAGAAGAGGTGAAACAGGCTGTTTTTGGTTTAAACAGTACAAGTGCAGGCGGTCCTGATGGTTTTACAGGCCTTTTCTTCCAAGCATGCTGGGATATCGTTGGGGATGATATTTTCAACATGGTTTGGGACTTTTTCAGAGGTTTTGAACTGCCTAGATACATTACTCATACTAATCTTGTGTTGTTGCCAAAAAAGAAAGATGTCCAGACTTTTAGTGACATGAGGCCTATTAGTCTGAGTAACTTTGTGAACAAGGTATTTTCCAGAGTGGTACATGAGAGAATGGTCCATCTGTTGCCGGATTTGATATCACAGAATCAAGCAGGATTTGTGAGGGGTAGAAGCATCGTGGAGAATATTTTATTGACCCAAGAAATAATCACTGATATCAGACTCATAACCAATAAGGGCAAGAAGAATGCCAATGCTATTGTTCCTAATGTCGTGATGAAATTGGACATGACAAAGGCCTATGATAGGTTGTCATGGACTTTTCTTATAAATGTTCTGAGGAAAATGGGATTTTGTGAGCGCTTTATAAGCCTGATTTATGAAATTATTGGAAATAACTGGTATTCTGTGCTTATTAATGGACAACCTCACGGTTTCTTTCGCTCTACTAGGGGCGTTAAGCAAGGTGATCCTTTGTCGCCTAGTTTGTTCATATTAGCTGCTGAAGTGCTATCAAGGGGTTTGGATGCTTTGCATAGCAATTTGTGGTTTACTGGATTTGGTTTGCCAAAGTGGAGTCCAAAAATTAATCACTTAGCTTATGCAGATGATACCATCATTTTCTTATCAGCCTGTGAGATATCCCTGGGTTTTGTCACGACCCAACCCCGTGGGCCGTGACTGGTATCCTAACTGGATACCCGTACGTAATTACCTACCAAAGTTGGCGTGCCCAAAAAAACTAATTCACATTAGCTGTACACGGATCCATAATAAAATAAAATACAGCGCGCGAGAACATATACATACATAAGCATACTTAGACTTACACTTAAGCCGTTAAGGCTATCATAGCAGACAGAATAGCAAACTCGTACATACCTACCTGAACAGTGACAACCCATAACCCACATACATATCTACAGGCCTCTAATCGGACATACAGAATCAGATGACGGGACAGGGCCCCGCCGTACCCCAAGTTACCGTACATACAGAATATATAGATGTCAGAAGATATATACCAAAAGTACACGCTCCGGATCAAAGGAGATCTCCCAAAACAGCAGAATCAGTGTCCTAGACTGGCGGCGTATCACCGGGTGCGTCTGTACCTGCGGGCATGTAACGCAGCCCCCGAAGAACCGGCGGTCAGTACGAAAAATGTACCGAGTATGTAAAGCGAAAATATAACAAATATAATCATAGTCTGAACCAGAAGCACAGAAATATAGCGGACAGAATCATAATCCAAACGGACGGGCAGAAATGTACCGGACAGAATCATAATCCAGCCGGACAGACAGAATCATAATCCAGACGGACGGACAGAATCATAATCCAGACGGACGGACAGAATCATAATCCAGACGGACGGACGGAACCATAATCCAGACGGACGGACGGAATCATAATCGAGACGGACGGACGGAATCATAATCGAGACGGACGGACGGAATCATAATCCAGACGGACGGACAGAATCATAATCCAGACGGACGGACAGAATCATAATCCAGACGGACGGACGGAATCATAATCCAGACGGACGGACGGAATTATAATCCAGACGGACAGACAGAATCATAATCCAGACGGACGGACGGAACCATAATCCAGACGGACGGATGGAATCATAGTCCAGACGGACAGACAGAATCATGCATGCAGAGTCATACAGAGTCATATGCTTATACAGATGCAGATAGCATATACATACATACATACAGATCCCAGCCCTCTCATGAGGGACGCGGTAACAAAACCCGACCCTCTTAGTACGGGACGCGGTGGATAGACAGATCAGATCATATGCCATCCTGGCCGCCAACCCCATACACACATCATAATATCATATACAGATGTAAACAGATCCCGGCCCGCACACTGAGGGACGCGGTGAACAATGCAGTGGAATATGCACGATAACAGAACCTGGCCCGGGCGCAGTGAAGGAAGCGTTGAGGCATCCATGAACAGATTAATGAAAAACCACATACATACAGATCATCATACAGACTCAATGGAACTGAAATAGGCCAAACGGCAGGTCAAATCAAAGTATTCGGACAGTATTCAAAATACGCGCCTATATATCACTTGGGATGGCACGACAGATTATTACCAGGATCAGATTTCCAGATGTCAAAAATATTTTGTCAGATTTATGAAAACAGCCATAACGCTTGCCATATAACGGATAGAATATTAGTCCAGATGTTGTCTGAGAAAATCGGACAGAAACAAGGTAGTTAAAGTTATACAGAAAGTATCGGGCTTTGTTGGCCCACCTCGGACCAACTCGAGGCGGCGTACGTAAATTACAGATAATAGACCTTATGAGGTCATCCATAATCATTTAGAAGCATACCGACTCCGTTTAGGAAAGTTGCATACATAAAGATTACTTTAAGGGCAAGTTATATGAAAACTGATTCAATCTTACTGAAGGAAATGGAGCGGATTTCAATCTCGAATTCCGAAGAACAGAGTCGTATCTAAGGCTCGCAGCCGAGCCTATTACGTCTAGAACATGCCTGAGAATGAAGCGGTAGGCTTTACATACCTTATTCGCTCCTTACGCCTTTCCAAATTCAAATCCCGTTTCGTCCGAAATCTGCATTTAGTCATGTTTACCAAATATTAATCATAGGGCCTAAAGGTTCAATTTTTGCCAATACTTGTCTACGGAAATTTGGGCAGCATCTCCCCTATACATACAACATCCCCGAGATTCAACTCGGCTCAAATAGCAACAACCAACCTAATCAACAATGCCAACAATATCAACAATCCATTAGAAATGCATTCTAACAGAAATTGTCTTCTTTTTCAAATAATGCAACAACTTCCAAACCAACTTTACACTTTCAAGTCAATATCAACCTTCTCATATTCATTTACTAATCAAGATCATTACAATACAATTTGGAAATATTTCATATCATTTCCACAAAATATTCACAAGGTATACAAAATATACAAACTTTCCACCAAAGTCATAATTCATCCAAAACTTCTAATATTCAACCTACCTATCCATAACATATTTCCATCTTCCAATTTCATCAACCATAATCATAATTCACATGTTAACAACTTCATTTCCATAATATCACAAAATCATTCTAAAGTGACATAATCTTCTACATTCCAACTTCAACCAAAATTCATTCAGCTTTCATTCCCAATATAATTTTCACCATAACCACAACTAAAATACAACATAAAATTAACTCATTTTGGCTATACAATATTCACATGCACACGGCTACTTACACACATATAAACACCATACAAACTTTCATACTTTCATGAATTCTAACCATTTCTACATACTACAACATAAATAAACCCTTCATACCACATAAAAAGGGATTAATTCTTACCTTTTTCTCCTTACTTATTCACTTGACCAAGGTGTGCATTTGATGAACCAAGGGTTCTATCTTCCAAAATAATTACACCAAGTTGTAGAGGACCCTTGAATTAGTGGGTATACAACAAGAAAATAATTTTTAGAACAATATTTCATGGGGGGGAAATTCCCCCATCTTGGCCGAAATGGCCATGGAGTTTTCTCCTTGTTCTTTCTTTTCTCTCTCTCAAGTTTTCTTGAAACTTCTATGTTTTATGACTCATCCAAGGCTCTTATATTAATTAGCACATGGAAATTTAATTAAACCATGGGTTGGGCCTCACTTGGCCGGCCACCCCTTAAACATTGGGCCTAATATTTTTTTTCATTTTTGTTTTTTGGGCCAACTCGGTTGGTTACGAGTTGGGCCTAGCCCACTGACCTTTCAACCTTAAAACGTCCATATCACCTTGTACCGATGTCACCTATAGGCCCACGACCTACCGTTGGAAAGCTATTTCAATTATCTACAACTTTTATTGCTGGGCATTTTCCAAAATTCCAAACTTATAATGCCGATTTTGCCCCTCCAAGTCAGGTCATCCGAAAACGTTTTCTTAAAAATATCCGTTTGGAGGGCTTCCACTTTGATTTGGCCCCAGGGCCCTTCACGAGTTGTGTTTAACTTTACATATGCGATTCATATAACTTGTCACATGTCCCAAAAAAAATCTTGACGTGTGGGCCCCACCTCGACTTACAAATAATCCGACGTTCGAAAATACAGGATATAACATCCTCCCCCCCTTTAAAACATTCGTCCTCGAATGTTCGACTGTCCTTATGAAGTTTCATCATATTTCGGGGAGGTTCCTTTCTCTCCTTCAAAATTCTTTTCAATGTTACAATTACCATCAACATCTTTCACCCCTTGTCACACTTCTCGGTTACTTACAACGTTATCATAATCCCATGTCATATCGAACAGATTCATAACTAGGGTCAGACGCACAGAAGCATACCGGACAGATCCATAATCAGAGTCAGATGTACTGAACTATGGCGGACAGATTCGTAGTCAAAGTCAGACGTATGGAAGTATGTCAGACTTTCCGTGATCAAAATCAGATGTACAGAGATGTATCAGACAAATTCGTAATCAGAGTCGAACGTACAGAGGCATATCAGACAGAAACGTAATCAGATCCAGAAGTACAGAGGCATCATAGACAGAGCCTCATCAAAGTCAAAGGTGCAGAAGTACAGTCAGAGGCGCAGAAGTATAGCAGACAAAATCTTGATTAGAATTAGACCACTTCCACTAAGGCTTCAGTGATTTACGAAACTTTCCCTTGTCGACGTTTCATTACTCACCCTGATCGTTGTACCACGAGTTATTTCATCAAAGTATCCAATCAAATATAACAATAGCCCTTAGGCCCTTTCTTACTTTCTTATGCATACCACATCCTTATCGTTGTTGCGCTGTTAAAGAGGTACACTTACAATATTGTCCTTCACCATATTTCTTAGATTTTTATTTGGATCCCCTTCTTATGCCTTTGATACATAACATTCCCTTATTGTGTCTCATCGCAAAAGTGCAATCACAATATATCTATTCGCAATGTTTCCAGATCCTCATTCGGACTCTTTTCCAATTTCTTCTTACTCGATCTGCGTGACTCCTATAAGGGTACTGGCTACTCCACACATTCTCTGTTTCTTTAGGTTACCCCAAATTTCCATTCATAGCTTATACTTACATTTGTGAAAATTTGTATCCTTCCCAGGGGGTCACCCATCCCAGAATTGCTCTGGCTCCAGCACGCTTAACCCCAAAACTTTCATGTGTTTTGATGCGTTAATGCTAATATAATTGCGTCGACTGCCCCACACGACCTTTGTCACGTAATTTAGGGCCGATCGGGGTCTTAGTAAATTTTTGGAAAGTTTTCATAACGGGTCCCACTCCGGTCTAAACCATACAATTACCATGTTGCCCTTCTGAATCTTCAATTTTCACTTTCATCTGGGTTTTCTAGATTCACACTGGTGGCGGGGACATCTCAGTCGCCCTTGTTTTTAACCACTGGGTCTTTAATCCCTTTATAATTTTTTTTTTCCGTTGTCGTCGTTGAATAATATTCTACAGAAATCATACACACATAGGAAGCTCTAGGAAACTCATATACTTATAAATGATGAATCTCGGGTCTGACCTGGGGAGCTGCCGTGGGAAATGTGTCCATCATCATCATCGTCTGTCTGCCCCCCACTCGTCTGGCTCCCGCTATTACCTGCATCCGAATCGAAGGAGTATAGGTAGCCCGACAATTCCTGGTTCACTGATGGCCAGGACAAGGGACTGGAGTAGGGCGTAACACTCTCAGGGGAGGCCTGTCTGACATAGTGCTCCACCACGGGAGCTGCTGGCATGTCCCCGAAAACCTCCTCCTCCGGCATCCCAGAGGAATGCTCTAGTGGATCTGTATCGTGGATATCCTCTTCTCTGGGGGTAAGGAACTCTGGAGGTATCGTCGCCGGATCCTCCGAAGGGTCTGTCTCAAACGAGTAGCTGGGGCTCTGCTTACTCGGTCCTGGTGATATCCTGGGGGCCTTCTTAGCACCCCCATCCACATCGTCAGAAGCTGCCCTTTTCATTCTTTATCAATCCACAATCACCTGCAGGAAGAGGGTCAGAAACAATTTCCCAAATGCTGACACTGTTGCTCGTTGGAGCCTCGCCGTAGATACAACAATTCGTAGGAAAAGAAACATCCTAACCATACGGCTCTATCGCACGATCTATGATTCAAAGAAAGGGTAACATCCTAAATGTCCTGTAGCCTCCTGTTTATAGATGTGGTGCACAACACACCGATAAACAAGACTCTACTAGACACGTCCTGTAGACATTCCGAGGACAAACCGCTCTGATACCACTTCTGTCACGACCCAACCCCGTGGGCCGTGACTGGTATCCTAACTGGATACCCGTACGTAATTACCTACCAAAGTTGGCGTGCCCAAAAAAACTAATTCACATTAGCTGTACACGGATCCATAATAAAATAAAATATACAGTGCGCGAGAACATATACATACATAAGCATACTTAGACTTACACTTAAGCCGTTAAGGCTATCATAGCAGACAGAATAGCAAACTCGTACATACCTACCTGAACAGTGACAACCCATAACCCACATACATATCTACAGGCCTCTAATCGGACATACAGAATCAGATGACGGGACAGGGCCCCGCCGTACCCCAAGTTACCGTACATACAGAATATATAGATGTCAGAAGATATATACCAAAAGTACACGCTCCGGATCAAAGGAGCTCTCCCAAAACAGCAGAATCAGTGTCCTAGACTGGCGGCGTATCACCGGGTGCGTCTGTACCTGCGAGCATGTAACGCAGCCCCCGAAGAACAGGGGGTCAGTACGAAAAATGTACCGAGTATGTAAAGCGAAAATATAACAAATATAATCATTGTCTGAAACAGAAGCACAGAAATATAGCGGACAGAATCATCATCCAAACGGACGGGCAGAAATGTACCGGACAGAATCATAATCCAGCCGGACAGACAGAATCATAATCCAGACGGACGGACGGAATCATAATCCAGACGGACGGACGAAATCATAATCTAGACGGACGGACAGAATCATAATCCAGACGGACGGACAGAATCATAATCCAGACGGACGGACGGAACCATAATCCAGACGGACGGACGGAATCATAATCCAGACGGATAGATAGAATCATGCATGCAGAGTCATACAGAGTCATATGCTTATACAGATGCAGATAGCATATACATACATACATACAGATCCCGGCCCTCTCATGAGGGACGCGGTAACAGAACCCGACCCTCTTAGTACGGGACGCGGTGGATAGACAGATCAGATCATATGCCATTCTGGCCGCCAACCCCACACACACATCATAATATCATATACAGATGTAAACAGATCCCGACCCGCACACCGAGGGACGCGGTGAACAATGCAGTGGAATATGCACGATAACAGAACCTGGCCCGGGCGTAGTGAAAGAAGCGTTGAGGCATCCACGAACAGATTAATGAAAAACCACATACATACAGATCGTCATACAGACTCAATGGAACTGAAATAGGCCAAACGGCAGGTCAAATCAAAGTATTCGGACAGTATTCAAAATACGCGCCTATATATCACTTGGGATGGCACGACCGATTATTACCAGGATCAGATTTCCAGATGTCAAAAATATTTTGTCAGATTTATGAAAATAGCCATAACACTTGCCATATAACGGATAGAATATTAGTCCAGATGTTGTCTGAGAAAATCGGACAGAAACAAGGTAGTTAAAGTTATACAGAAAGTATCGGGCTTTGTTGGCCCACCTCGGACCAACTCGAGGCGGCGTACGTAAATTACAGATAATAGACCTTATGAGGTCATCCATAATCATTTAGAAGCATACCGACTCCGTTTAGGAAAGTTGCATACATAAAGATTACTTTAAGGGCAAGTTATAAGAAAAATGATTCAATCTTACTGAAGGAAATGGAGCGGATTTCAATCTCGAATTCCGAAGAACAGAGTCGTATCTAAGGCTCGCAGCCGAGCCTATTACGTCTAGAACATGCCTGAGAATGAAGGGGTAGGCTTTACATACCTTATTCGCTCCTTAAGCCTTTCCAAATTCAAATCCCGTTTCGTCCGAAATCTGCATTTGGTCATGTTTACCAAATATTAATCATAGGGCCTAAAGGTTCAATTTTTGCCAATACTTGTCTACGGAAATTTGGGCAGCATCTCCCCTATACATACAACATCCCCGAGATTCAACTCGGCTTAAATAGCAACAACCAACCCAATCAACAATGCCAACAATATCAACAATCCATTAGAAATGCATTCTAACATAAATTGTCTTCTTTTTCAAATAATGCAACAACTTCCAAACCAACTTTACACTTTCAAGTCAATATCAACCTTCTCATATTCATTTACTAATCAAGATCATTACAATACAATTTGGAAATATTTCATATCATTTCCACAAAATATTCACAAGGTATACAAAATATACAAACTTTCCACCAAAGTCATAATTCATCCAAAACTTCTAATATTCAACCTACCTATCCATAACATATTTCCATCTTCCAATTTCATCAACCATAATCATAATTCACATGTTAACAACTTCATTTCCATAATATCACAAAATCATTCTAAAGTGACATAATCTTCTACATTCCAACTTCAACCAAAATTCATTCAGCTTTCATTCCCAATATAATTTTCACCATAACCACAACTAAAATACAACATAAAATTAACTCATTTTGGCTATACAATATTCACATGCACACGGCTACTTACACACATATAAACACCATATAAACTTTCATACTTTCATGAATTCTAACCATTTCTACATACTACAACATAAATAAACCCTTCATACCACATAAAAAGGGATTAATTCTTACCTTTTTCTCCTTACTTATTCACTTGACCAAGGTGTGCATTTGATGAACCAAGGGTTCTATCTTCCAAAATAATTACACCAAGTTGTAGAGGACCCTTGAATTAGTGGGTATACAACAAGAAAATAATTTTTAGAACAATATTTCATGGGGGGAAAATTCCCCCATCTTGGCCGAAATGGCCATGGAGTTTTCTCCTTGTTCTTTCTTTTCTCTCTCTCAAGTTTTCTTGAAACTTCTATGTTTTATGACTCATCCAAGGCTCTTATATTAATTAGCACATGGAAATTTAATTAAACCATGGGTTGGGCCTCACTTGGCCGGCCACCCCTTAAACATTGGGCCTAATATTTTTTTTCATTTTTGTTTTTTGGGCCAACTCGGTTGGTTACGAGTTGGGCCTAGCCCACTGACCTTTCAACCTTAAAACGTCCATATCACCTTGTACCGATGTCACCTATAGGCCCACGACCTACCGTTGGAAAGCTATTTCAATTATCTACAACTTTTATTTCTGGGCATTTTCCAAAATTCCAAACTTATAATGCCGATTTTGCCCCTCCAAGTCAGGTCATCCGAAAACGTTTTCTTAAAAATATCCGTTTGGAGGGCTTCCACTTTGATTTGGCCCCAGGGCCCTTCACGAGTTGTGTTTAACTTTACATATGCGATTCATATAACTTGTCACATGTCCCAAAAAAAATCTTGACGTGTGGGCCCCACCTCGACTTACAAATAATCCGACGTTCGAAAATACAGGATATAACATCCTCCCCCCCTTTAAAACATTCGTCCTCGAATGTTCGACTGTCCTTATGAAGTTTCATCATATTTCGGGGAGGTTCCTTTCTCTCCTTCAAAATTCTTTTCAATGTTACAATTACCATCAACATCTTTCACCCCTTGTCACACTTCTCGGTTACTTACAACGTTATCATAATCCCATGTCATATCGAACAGATTCATAACTAGGGTCAGACGCACAGAAGCATACCGGACAGATCCATAATCAGAGTCAGATGTACTGAACTATGGCGGACAGATTCGTAGTCAAAGTCAGACGTATGGAAGTATGTCAGACGTTCCGTGATCAAAATCAGATGTACAGAGATGTATCAGACAAATTCGTAATCAGAGTCGAACGTACAGAGGCATATCAGACAGAAACGTAATCAGATCCAGAAGTACAGAGGCATCATAGACAGAGCCTCATCAAAGTCAAAGGTGCAGAAGTACAGTCAGAGGCGCAGAAGTATAGCAGACAAAATCTTGATTAGAATTAGACCACTTCCACTAAGGCTTCAGTGATTTACGAAACTTTCCCTTGTCGACGTTTCATTACTCACCCTGATCGTTGTACCACGAGTTATTTCATCAAAGTATCCAATCAAATATAACAATAGCCCTTAGGCCCTTTCTTACTTTCTTATGCATACCACTTCCTTATCGTTGTTGCGTTGTTACAGAGGTACACTTACAATATTGTCCTTCACCATATTTCTTAGATTTTTATTTGGATCCCCTTCTTATGCCTTTGATACATAACATTCCCTTATTGTGTCTCATCGCAAAAGTGCAATCACAATATATCTATTCGCAATGTTTCCAGATCCTCATTCGGACTCTTTTCCAATTTCTTCTTACTCGATCTGCGTGACTCCTATAAGGGTACTGGCTACTCCACACATTCTCTTTTTCTTTAGGTTACCCCAAATTTCCATTCATAGCTTATACTTACATTTGTGAAAATTTGTATCCTTCCCAGGGGGTCACCCATCCCAGAATTGCTCTGGCTCCAGCACGCTTAGCCCCAAAACATTCATGTGTTTTGATGCGTTAATGCTAATATAATTGCGTCGACTGCCCCACACGACCTTTGTCACGTAATTTAGGGCCGATCGGGGTCTTAGTAAATTTTTGGAAAGTTTTCATAACGGGTCCCACTCCGGTCTAAACCATACAATTACCATATTGCCCTTCTGAATCTTCAATTTTCACTTTCATCTGGGTTTTCTAGATTCACACTGGTGGCGGGGACATCTCAGTCGCCCTTGTTTTTAACCACTGGGTCTTTAATCCCTTTTTATTTATTTTTTCCGTTGTCGTCATTGAATAATATTCTACAGAAATCATACACACATAGGAAGCTCTAGGAAACTCATATACTTATAAATGATCAATCTCGGGTCTGACCTGGGGAGCTGTCGTGGGAAATGTGTCCATCATCATCATCGTCTGTCTGCCCCCCACTCGTCTGGCTCCCGCTATTACCTGCATCCGAATCGGAGGAGTATAGGTAGCCCGGCAATTCCTGGTTCACTGATGGCCAGGACAAGGGACTGGAGTAGGGCGTAACGCTCTCAGGGGAGGCCTGTCTGACATAGTGCTCCACCAAGGGAGCTGCTGGCATGTCCCCGAAAACCTCCTCCTCCGGCATCCCAGAGGAATGCTCTAGTGGATCTGTATCGTGGATATCCTCTTCTCTGGGGGTAAGGAACTCTGGAGGTATCGTCGCCAGATCCTCCGAAGGGTCTGTCTCAATCGAGTAGCTGGGGCTCTGCTTAATCGGTCCTGGTGATATCCTGGGGGCCTTCTTAGCACCCCCATCCACATCGTCAGAAGCTGCCCTTTTCATTCTTTATCATTCCACAATCACCTGCAGGAAGAGGGTCAGAAACAATTTCCCAAATGCTGACACTGTTGCTCGTTGGAGCCTCGCCGTAGATACAACAATTCATAGGAAAAGAAACATCCTAACCATACGGCTCTATCGCACGATCTATGATTCAAAGAAAGGGTAACATCCTAAATGTCCTGTAGCCTCCTGTTTATAGATGTGGTGCACAACACACCGATAAACAAGACTCTACTAGACACGGCCTGTAGATATTCTGAGGACAAACCGCTCTGATACCACTTCTGTCACGACCCAACCCCGTGGGCCGTGACTGGTATCCTAACTGGATACCCGTACGTATACCTACCAAAGTTGGCGTGCCCAAAAAACCTAATTCACATTAGCTGTACACGGATCCATAATAAAATAAAATACAGCGCGCGAGAACATATACATACATAAGCATACTTAGACTTACACTTAAGCCGTTAAGGCTATCATAGCAGACAGAATAGCAAACTCGTACATACCTACCTGAACAGTGACAACCCATAACCCACATACATATCTACAGGCCTCTAATTGGACATACAGAATTAGATGACGGGACAGGGCCCCGCCGTACCCCAAGTTACCGTACATACAGAATATATAGATGTCAGAAGATATATACCAAAAGTACACGCTTCGGATGAAAAGAGCTCTCCCAAAACAGCAGAATCAGTGTCCTAGACTGGCGGTGTATCACCGGGTGCGTCTGTACCTGCGGGCATGTAACGCAGCCCCCGAAGAACCGGGGGTCAGTACGAAAAATGTACCGAGTATGTAAAGCGAAAATATAACAAATATAATCATAGTCTGAACCAGAAGCACAGAAATATAGCGGACAGAATCATAATCCAAACGGACGGGCAGAAATGTACCGGACAGAATCATAATCCAGCCGGACAGACGGAATCATAATCCAGACGGACGGACGGAATCATAATCCAGACGGACGGACGGAATCATAATCCAGACGGACGGACAGAATCATAATCCAGACGGACGGACAGAATCATAATCCAGCCGGACAGACAGAATCATAATCCAGACGGACGGACGGAATCATAATCCAGACGGACGGACGGAATCATAATCCAGACGGACTGACAGAATCATAATCCAGACGGACGGACAGAATCATAATCCAGACAGACGGACAGAATCATAATCCAGACGGACAGACAGAATCATAATCCAGACGGACGGACGGAACCATAATCCAGACGGACGGACGGAATCATAATCCAGACGGACAGACAGAATCATGCATGCAGAGTCATACAGAGTCATACAGAGTCATATGCTTATACATATGCAGATAGCATATACATACATACATACAGATCCCGGCCCTCTCATGAGGGACGCGGTAACAGAACCCAGCCCTCTTAGTACGGGACGCGGTGGATAGACAGATCAGATCATATGCCATCCTGGCCGCCAACCCCATACACACATCATAATATCATATACAGATGTAAACAGATCCCGACCCGCACACCGAGGGACGCGGTGAACAATGCAGTGGAATATGCACGATAACAGAACCTGGCCCGGGCGCAGTGAAGGAAGCGTTGAGGCATCCACGAACAGATTAATGAAAAACCACATACATACAGAACATCATACATACTCAATGGAACTGAAATAGGCCAAACGGCAGGTCAAATCAAAGTATTCGGACAGTATTGAAAATACGCGCCTATATATCACTTGGGATGGCACGACAGATTATTACCAGGATTAGATTTCCAGATGTCAAAAATATTTTGTCAGATTTATGAAAATAGCTATAACGCTTGCCATATAACGGATAGAATATTAGTCCAGATGTTGTCTGAGAAAATCGGACAGAAACAAGGTAGTTAAAGTTATACAGAAAGTATCGGGCTTTGTGGGCCCACCTCGGACCAACTCGAGGCGGCGTACGTAAATTACAGATAATAGACCTTATGAGGTCGTCCATAATCATTTAGAAGCATACCGACTCCGTTTAGGAAAGTTGCATACATAAAGATTACTTTAAGGGCAAGTTATAAGAAAACTGATTCAATCTTACTGAAGGAAATGGAGCGGATTTCAATCTCGAATTCCGAAGAACAGAGTCGTATCTAAGGCTCGCAGCCGAGCCTATTACGTCTAGAACATGCCTGAGAATGAAGGGGTAGGCTTTACATACCTTATTCGCTCCTTACGCCTTTCCAAATTCAAATCCCGTTTCGTCCGAAATCTGCATTTGGTCATGTTTACCAAATATTAATCATAGGGCCTAAAGGTTCAATTTTTGCCAATACTTGTCTACGGAAATTTGGGCAGCATCTCCCCTATACATACAACATCCCCGAGATTCAACTCGGCTCAAATAGCAACAACCAACCCAATCAACAATGCCAACAATATCAACAATCCATTAGAAATGCATTCTAACATAAATTGTCTTCTTTTACAAATAATGCAACAACTTCCAAACCAACTTTACACTTTCAAGTCAATATCAACCTTCTCATATTCATTTACTAATCAAGATCATTACAATACAATTTGGAAATATTTCATATCATTTCCACAAAATATTCACAAGGTATACAAAATATACAAACTTTCCACCAAAGTCATAATTCATCCAAAACTTCTAATATTCAACTTACCTATCCATAACATATTTCCATCTTCCAATTTCATCAACCATAATCATAATTCACATCTTAACAACTTCATTTCCATAATATCACAAAATCATTCTAAAGTGACATAATCTTCTACATTCCAACTTCAACCAAAATTCATTCAGCTTTCATTCCCAATATAATTTTCACCATAACCACAACTAAAATACAACATAAAATTAACTCATTTTGGCTATACAATATTCACATGCACACGGCTACTTACACACATATAAACACCATACAAACTTTCATACTTTCATGAATTCTAACCATTTCTACATACTACAACATAAATAAACCCTTCATACCACATAAAAAGGGATTAATTCTTACCTTTTTCTCCTTACTTATTCACTTGACCAAGGTGTGCATTTGATGAACCAAGGGTTCTATCTTTCAAAATAATTACACCAAGTTGTAGAGGACCCTTGAATTAGTGGGTATACAACAAGAAAATAATTTTTAGAACAATATTTCATGGGGGGGAAATTCCCCCATCTTGGCGGAAATGGCCATGGAGTTTTCTCCTTGTTCTTTCTTTTCTTTCTCTTAAGTTTTCTTGAAACTTCTATGCTTTATGACTCATCCAAGGCTCTTATATTAATTAGCACATGGAAATTTAATTAAACCATGGGTTGGGCCTCACTTGGCCGGCCACCCCTTAAACATTGGGCCTAATATTTTTTTTCATTTTTGTTTTTTGGGTCAACTCGGTTGGTCACGAGTTGGGCCTAGCCCACTGACCTTTCAACCTTAAAACGTCCATATCACCTTGTACCGATGTCACCTATAGGCCCACGACCTACCGTTGGAAAGATATTTCAATTATCTACAACTTTTATTTCTGGGCGTTTTCCAAAATTCCAAACTTATAATGCCGATTTTGCCCCTCCAAGTCAGGTCATCCGAAAACGTTTTCTTAAAAATATCCGTTTGGAGGGCTTCCACTTTGATTTGGCCCCAGGGCCCTTCACGAGTTGTGTTTAACTTTACATATGCGTTTCATATAACTTGTCACATGTCCCAAAAAAAATCTTGACGTGTGGGTCCCACCTCGACTTACAAATAATCCGACGTTCGAAAATACAGATATAACAGGTTTGATCATGAATGTTTTGACTGAATATGAGCAAGCTTCTGGTCAATTGATAAACAAGACTAAAAGTTCATTATATTTGCACGATAGGGTGGATGAGGAGGAGTTTCGGAAGGTAGAACGAGTTACTGGCATTGCAAGAAAGGAGCTTCCTTTGATGTATCTGGGTTGCCCTATCTACTATGCAAGAAGTAAGATGTCATTTTATACAGAGCTCATTACGAAGGTGAGAAACAGGCTCCAGGGATGGAAAGGGAAGCTGTTATCATTTGGCGGAAGGGCCGTTTTATTGAAACATGTGTTGCAGGCTATGCCAATGCACTTGATATCTGCAGTAGATCCACCTTCCTTTGTGATAGAGAAGCTGCATAAAATATTTGCTCAGTTCTATTGGAGCAACACTATTGGGGAAAGGAATAGAAATTGGACAGGATGGGACACTGTCTGTTTGCCTTGTGATGAAGGGGGTTTGGGCTTCAGATCTCTTAGTGACATGTCTATGGCATTGTTTGCTATGTTATGGTGGAATTTTAGAACCAACCCATCTTTGTGGAGTTCTTTCATGAGCAACAAATATCTGAAAAAGAGCAATTCTATTTTGGTGCCATGGAAAGAAGGCTCACGTATATGGAGAAAAATGCATCAAGCAAGAGACTTGATTGATCATCAGATATGGTGGCAACTTAGAATGGGGTCTTCTCTATTCTGGTTCAATAATTGGACTGGTTTAGGACCTCTCTATTTCCTTACACCTGCTGATTTTCACTGCAATGAGGATATTAATAATGTTTCTGATGTGGTGACAGAAGGTAGGTGGCATGAGGTGGCAATCAGAAATAATTTGCCTGAAGAACTTGCTGAATATATATTAAACGATGTCCAACCACCTGCCAGAGGAGATGAATTAGATAAGCCTTGGTGGATGCTTGAAACTAAAGGTGATTTCACCGTCAAATCTGCATGGGGGTATATAAGAAGCAAAGGTGAAAAAAGGGATGTTTACAAGAAGATATGGGTGAAAGGGTTACCGTTTAAAATAGCATTCCTGATGTGGAAGGTGTGGCATTTCAATGTGCCATTGGATGATGTGATCCGGAGTTGGGGATATCACATGCCGTCTAAGTGTTCCTGTTGCGCAGCACCTAAGGAAGAAACTGTTCCTCACATATTCTTAACATGTGAAATTGCTCAGAGGACGTGGTCCTATTTTTGTGCTGCTGCTGGTATTAATATCTCGGGAATGCATTTGCATCAAGTTATAGTCAAGTGGTGGACTGCTGATGTGTTAGCTAGAATGAAACCTATATTCTATGCTATTCCTTCTATCATTGTGTGGGAATTGTGGAAGAAGAGGAATGGGGATAAGCATAGGAATAAAGTTTCCTTTAGCAGAATCATATATCAAGCGTCAACGAACATTCAACAGCTGGTAAGGTTGAGGAAACCAGGTATCAGAATTATTCCTCATAGATGGCCTGACATTCTGAAATTTTTGGAACAATTTGTCCCAAAATTACAAGTGACAAAGGTGTGGTGGTATTTGCCTCCTGAAGGGTGGTGGAAATGTAATACGGATGGTGCTACTAGGGGCAATCCTGGTAGGAGCTCTTTTGCATTTTGTGTGAGGAATCATACTGGTGATTTGGTATTTGCTAGAGCTAAGGAAATGGAGGATGCAATGAATAATGAGTCTGAAGCCATGGCACTACTTGAAGCTGCTAAATACTGTTTATCTCAACATGTTTACTCATTCATCCTGGAGACTGACTCAATTTTAATGAAGAACATATTGGATAGGGAGTGGAAGCCTCCTTGGAATATAGCATTGGTTGTTGAAAAATTACTAGAAATTATAGACGATGCTAATGTACAGGTTTTGCATATTATGAGAGAGGGTAACCAATTAGCGGATCACTTGGCTAATATAGCACTTGACCAGGGCGAGGTTGTTGTGCATTCTTTTACAGAACTTGATTCAAAGGGTAGGAGGATTCTTAATAGTGACAAATTGCAATGTCCCTATTTGAGAATCAGAACTCAGAAGAGATACTGATGGATGCTCATAATTTGATGTGGAAGAAGGTGTATTATCATACTCAAAGTCCTTAGGGAGGAGAGTATGTTGATTATTCTATTTTGCTGGTTTTAGGTGTATCACTGATTCTGGCAATGGAAATGAAATGGAAGCATTTAAAAAAAAAAAATCAGCTGCAGTTTAAAAAAAAAAATCTGGTTTTTCACTACTTGTGTGCCAAACAAGTTGCTGGTTCATTTTGCAGCCTTGGTCTGGTTACTGTCAAAGGTGCATAAATGCAGAACTTGCTCCTGCTAAAAAAAAAAAAAAAAAAAAAAAAAACCTGAACCCTTGAGAAAAGTGAAACAGATAGGCAATCAAATTCTCAGGATTTTCAATTGTCCATAATATCGTTCTCAAGTTGGCTGCCTAGTTTCTACGATGAATTGTTGCTTTATCTTGAACAAGAGTGGAAGTGGTGTCTGTTTGCCTTTCCAGAAGAATACAGAACTCTTGTACTAAACCTACTAATTGAAACAATGTCAGCTATTGGTGTGAGCTTTGCATCACAGATCAACCTTCCCACTTGGGATGCCGTACCTGAGACAAAAGCCTTGGCTAAAGAGAGCTTTGCTAGGAACATTCAACACCTGTTTTCAGATGCTGATCCTCAAGGACTTGATCTGAAAGGAGCTGCTGTTACTCTTGTGGGAGTCCAAGGAGTTGAACTTAGTGAAACTGTCCGAAGGATGGAAGAGATTCCACAAGTTGAGAGCTGTTTGTGGACTGGATGTGGATGCTATTAGTACAAAGAAAGATACAGGAGCAGAAAGAAGGGAAGCACGTAAAGTTGACTTCACATCAACTGAGGAGGAGTGGTCACCAGGATCCACTTTATGCTTTCCTCATATGCCCCTGTGATTTCTGCTGAGAAGGCTTACCATGAGCAGCTATCAGTTGCTGAGATCACCAACAGTGCCTTTGAGCCATCTTCTATGATGGTTAAGTGTGACCCTCGCCATGGATTCAAGTGTGGTATCAACTATCAACACCAACTGGTTTTGCTGTTGGTGACATTGCTAAGGTGCAGAGGGCTGTGTGCATGACTCGACCAGTGTTGCTGAGGTCTTCTCTCGCATTGACCACGAGTTTGATCTGATGTACGCCAAGCGTGCTTTCGTGCATTGGTATGTTGGTGAGGGCATGGAGGAAGGTGAATTCAGTGAAGCATGCACAGGATATGAGATGGAATCCTACAGTATGTGGTTTCTGGTGTGTTAGAAATAATAGAAAAACACAGTTTAAGAGAAGAGAGGAAGGCATTGCAAAGACACAAGAATATGGTTCTACTGCTTCTTACTTTGTGGCGATAAGAAGGCTGGAGGTTTACTAAACTCCTAAAGGATATTACACAAATCAGTAGGACCAATTGAAGGCTGCTGTGATGACTTCCACATCATAGCATTGGTTAACATGGGAGCAGCAACAGCAAATTGCTGCTTACTACAACAATTTAGCAGGAAAGATCACATAAGCATGGTAAATTGAGTGTACATGCCTTGCAGCTGCAACCATGTGTTTGGAGAGGCCAATGCTACAGCAGATGACCTTTCTAAACACAGTCAAGACATTCAAAATGCTACTTGGTTTCATAATTTTCATCAGCTGCCTATTAACATCAGAGGACACTACAAACTTGACAAGATAACAATGCCAAGCTTCAGGAGAAGAAAGACTAAGAGGATTCTGAAGCCTCCTTGAGATTCATTTGCCATGCATTTTGGCCAATGCTCAAGATCAAGTTAAAAAGGAAAACACACACAAAAATAAAAATAAAAACTGCACAGTTGTAATTTGCAGGAAATTTATATTGCAATATCTATCATGGAAGTTGTAGTATAATACCTATAAATTGCAACTGGTGACATCCAAAAAAAAAAAAAAAAAAAAAAAAACTGATCAGCGGCAAAATGGGAAATATGATTTTTTGGTGGGAAACACTTCATGTGAACATCTTTTGTAAAATATGAAGTGTTCAATGGCCTTCTGATCAAGGCTGTGGACAGTTATGTTCATGATGCTCAAAAAAAAAAAAAAAAAAAAAAAAAAAAAACAGAAGAGTATTTAATGTCCGGTGGAACTGCTGAGAAGAGTATATGTTGGTGCTGGAAGTAATGGAGTTACTCTTCAAGCTTAAGTCCTATTGGAGGAGAGCATGAGGAGTTTTTTAAAAAACTAACAGCATTCTCTTTTTTCAGGTAAGCTATGTACAAGAAATCTGGAATAACTAGCAGCCTGGAATTTTTTATGAAGTATGGTGGCACTGATCCTTTATATTATGGATATGAGTTGGCACATACTGAGTATAAATTCAGGCTAGGCAAAGTCATTCAGATACTTTGCATCATTGATCCTATTAATATAGGAGATGATATGATCTTTAGTGCTGGTTTTTCTGTTTTTTTTTTTTTTTTTGCAAAAGAATGATAATACTTCAAGGACAATTGGAAAGATCCATACAAACATACTAGAAGTTACCTTCATATCTGAAAATTGTACTCCTACAATGTTTAGATATGACAGCCTATACTGGTGCTAATCTTTTAGAGTATGTGGTTTCTGGTGTATGGGCCATCAAATTGGAAAGACCTGATGCATTCATGTAGAGAAAGTCACAAAAGTGACCTGGGCCAAACCTGATGTGAAATTGGTGCTGAGGGCATACTAAGAAATCATGAAGGGAGCATCATTGTTGCTTTTTCCAACCCTTGGAGAAGGAAACAATTTGCAGAACTTGAAGCTGCTAGGTTGGGGCTAAAATGGTGCCTACAACATCAATTTCACCAGGTCCAGCTGGAGATTGACTCAGGAACTGCAGCTTAAATGGATCAACCATCAAGCTGCCACCTTGGAACCTGCAGCAATCATAATGCTGTTTGGCTTCACAACTTCCATCAGCTGCCAAGGAATATCAGAGGACTTTATCATTTGCCATGCATTTGGTCCTTGCAACCAAATGCAATCTATAGCAGTACCTCTGTCATATATGGTCCTCTTCACTTAGGCTTTTTCCTACTTGGTTATAGTTTTAGTGAAGATGGACTATCAATTGTTGCTGCTGTACATCAGAAAGGAAACACACAAAAAAAAAATGCTGCTGGTGTGTCACTTTTTAGACTTGGTTGGTTGCTGTTACAAGGTGCATAAATGCAGCATTATTGCTGCTGCTGTGCATCAAAAGGAAAGGCAGAGGAAAAAAAAAAAAAGAGGAAAGCTATTGTCAAGTTGGAAACATCAGCATCATACTTGGTGTTCCCATTAATAATGAACCATCATGCTTAAGTCCATTTGGAGGAAAGCATGATGGTTTTCTACTCTAACAATGTGTTCTATTTGCAGGTTTAGCATGGACAATCAAGGTAGCCAAGGAAACTTCTTTTATGCACCACCTAGTGCAAGATGGTCAGGGATCAGGAGGAGGTTTAGCATGGATTCACATGAAAGATTAAGCAAGTTATTGGAAATATAGAACTTAGGATCTTAGTGAGAAAAGAAAAAAAAAACAGTTGGCAATCTGGTGTAATGCACCAGCTGCTAATCATAATCAAAGGCTGCAAGGATATGAAGCAACTGCAAAGGCAATATATGCTGCGAGCTACACTTGGACTAACTACAAGGATGAAGTGCTGTGAGCTACACTTGGACTAACTGACAGTAGAAAATGGAAATGCTTGGCAGCAGAGGTACAAACTAAAGTTTGCAGAATGTCAAACATCAAAGGAACAACTTCAAGGTGCAATCAAGAGCTTGTACAGGATTGCAGGCACTGATATACACAAATACAGTGCTGATAATCTACACAAGGTAAAGAGAAGAAGTTCGGGAAGATGAAGCAAGGGACATTGAAGCAACAACTGCTGTACCTACATTACTGGTTTTTGCTACTGCCAGTTTGGGTGTACATGCTGTGCAGGTTCATTTTCCTACAAGGATCCTTGGAGGAATCTTCAACAATACTCAGATCAATGGGAAAATCTCAGGCATACTATTGAGCAGTATATTATGTGTATACTACAGTATATTAACACAAGTATACCGTGGATATACACAAGTATACTGCTGATATACATGGATTTTGGGCCAACTTGTGCATCAAGGGATCAAACTTGGGACACAATTTGGTTGACAACAAGCAGAACATCACAATTCAAGTTTACTCAAGTTTTAGTCGTTTATCATATTCTTAATTTAGCAATTTGTAGTGCCAACTTAAGTCATCATATAAGACATGGGTTGGTCTTTAGCTTAATTCCTGCATTTTATTAGCCTTTTTTGGCACTATTTGTAAAGACTCTTTATTTTGTGCTTTTGAAAATTTATAAAATCAGCACTAGGGTCACAAGCCTAGTGGACTTTGTTAAAAAAAAAAAAAAACCCCCCGAAATTGGTGCTGAGGGCATACTAAGAGATCATAAAGGGAGCATCATTGTTGCTTTTTCTAACCCTTGGAGAAGGAAACAATAATTTGCAGAACTTGAAGCTGCTAGGTTGGGGCTAAAATGGTGCCTACAACATCAATTTCACCAGGTCCAGCTGGAGATTGACTCAGGAACTGCAGCTTAAATGGATCAACCATCAAGCTGCCACTTTGGAACCTGCAGCAATCATAATGTTGTTTGGCTTCACAGCTTCCATCAGCTGCCAAGGAATATCAGAGGACTTTATCATTTGCCATGCATTTGGTCCTTGCAACCAAATGCAATCTGTAGCAGTACCTCTGTCATATATGGTCCTCTTCACTTAGGCCTTTTCCTACTTGGTTATAGCTTTAGTGAAGAGGGACTATCAATTGCTGCTGGTGTACATCAGAAAGGAAACACACAAAAAAAAAAAAGTTGCTGGTGTGTCACTTTGCAGACTTGGTTGGTTGCTGTTACAAGGTGCATAAATGCAGCATTATTGCTGCTGTTGTGCATCAAAAGGAAAGGCAGAGGAGAAAAAAGAAAAAAAAAAAGGGAAAGCTATTGTCAAGTTGGAAACATCAGCATCATACTTGGTGTTCCCATTAATAATGAACCATCATGCTTAAGTCCATTTGGAGGAAAGCATGATGGTTTTCTACTCTAACAATGTGTTCTATTTGCAGGTTTAGCATGGACAATCAAGGTAGCCAAGGAACCTTATTTTATGCACCACCTGGTGCAAGATGGTCAGGGATCAGGAGGAGGTTTAGCATGGATTCACATGAAAGATTAAGCAAGTTATTGGAAATATAGAACTTAGGATCTTAGTGAGAAAAGAAAAAAAAAACAGTTGGCAATCTGGTGTAATGCACCAGCTGCTAATCATAATCAAAGGCTGCAAGGATATGCAGCAACTGCAAAGGCAATATATGCTGTGAGCTACACTTGGACTAACTGCAAGGATGAAGTGCTGTGAGCTACACTTGGACTAACTGACAGTAGAAAATGGAAATGCTTGGCAGCAGAGGTACAAACTAAAGTTTGCAGAATGTCAAACATCAAAGGAACAACTTCAAGGTGCAATCAAGAGCTTGTACAGGATTGCAGGCACTGATATACACAAATACAGTGCTGATAATCTACACAAGGTAAAGAGAAGAAGTTCGGGAAGATGAAGCAAGGGACACTGAAGCAACAGCTGCTGTACCTACATTACTGGTTTTTGCTACTGCCAGTTTGGGTGTACATGCTGTGGAGGTTCATTTTCCTACAAGGATCCTTGGAGGAATCTTCAACAATACTCAGATCAATGGGAAAATCTCAGGAATACTATTAAGCAGTATATTATGTGTATACTGCAGTATATTAACACAAGTATACCGTGGATATACACAAGTATACTGCTGATATACATGGATTTTTGGCCAAGTTGTGCATCAAGGGATCAAACTTGGGACACAATTTGGTTGACAACAAGCAGAACATCACAATTCAAGTTTACTCAAGTCGTTTATCATATTCTTAATTTAGCAATTTGTAGTGCCAACTTAAGTCATCATATAAGACTTGGGTTGGTCTTTAGCTTAATTCTTGCTTTCTTATTAGCCATTTTGGCACTCTTCGTAAAGACTCTTTATTTTGTTGTTTTGAAAATTTTATAAAATCAAAAAAAAAAAAAAAAAAGGCATGGGCCAAGGCCCATGTGAAGGCTAAATTAAGTAATAAAAGGAGGTGAGCCATTGTTATTTGGTCATCTCAATTCAAGAAAAGAAAACTTGAGAGAGAGAGACAAAGGCCATTCGGCCAAGAGCAAAGGAAAAGAAAAAAAATTTGGAGCGTTCAATCTTGATTCAAAAAATATATTTTTCTAGTATTCCTACTAATTCAAAGGTCCTCTTTAACGTGGTATAATTGTTGAAGCAAGAAAGCTACTCTTTGTTGCAAGTCCAAAATTCTAGTCAAGTGGAAAGTTAAGGAAAAAGGTAAGATTTAATCTTCTTTTATATGTTATGGAAGGTTTGTGTATGTTGTAGTATGTAGAAATGAATGAAATTCATGAAAACATGGAAGTTGTGTGGTGGTTGTGTGTGTGGGTGTTGGCCGTGTATGTATTGTAATGTGTAGGGATGATGAACTAATTTTATCTAGTATTTTGGTTGTTGTGGTCATGAATTCTATGATGAAAATGAAAGTTTAATGATTCTAGTGAAGTTGTAATGGTTGGAGAGTTGTTTTAGAAGTTAAGGTGATTTGAATATAGCCTTCTTGTAATTATGGAAAACAATGTTGTTGGTGTGTGAATTGTTGGTATAATTCATGAATTTGAAAGGAGAAAATGTGTTGTTGTTGTTGTTGTTATTGCATTTGGGAAGTTTCGGGTGGAATGGCATATTGGTTGGATTATTTTGAATATAGTACGGATTGTTTGAAGTATCCTTGAATATTGTTTGAATGGTTTCGGATTAATACTTGAATATGTGAGCAATTATGAATTAAACGTAAATGGAAAGTCGTCAAAGTTTGTAGAAAGAAGTTGCTAATGTTAGTATGCGTTTTGAATTGATTGTGGATATTGCTAGAATAATCGTTGGTATTGTTGTTGATAATTTGGCCGAGTTAAATTCTCGGATTTGTTGTTGATGATATAGCCAAGTTGGATTCTCGGGGATGGTAGTATTTATAGGGGAAACGCTGCCGAAATTTCTGTAGACAAAGTGTTAGTTAAAGATGAGATTCTTGGATATCTATAGCTAATGTTTGTTATTCACTAACATTGTTATAGATTTTGGAAAGGCCAAGACCTAAGTTGGATTAGCTAAGGAAGCGGGCAAGGTATATAAGGCTTACCTTTCTTTCTTTTGGCATGATCTTTATGAATGACGTATATGTATGATTTCAAAGAAACTCCTATTCTTAGAGCCACTAGGATGGCTACTATCCTTGATTTCCATAAGCTGTTTCATATGATTTTGATGCGTATCTATGTTGTCCGAAGATCTACTTGATATGTTTCCGAATTGGCATTCGAGAGATAAGCGATATGGCTGATGTCTTGATTTTCAAATGATAGCACGTCTGACTATTCCGTTAAGTCCTTGATACACTTTGATACGTAGATATGATTTCAAAGGCTGTATTTGATTTGATCCATACGATATCCGAAAGGTACTTGATATGATTATTGCTTCGATTTTCCAGAAATGGCTTCTGAAATGTTCGTAGAAGGTTCTGTACTTTAAACGCTCATAACTTTCTCATACTAAGTCGGATTGACCCGAAACTTGTTTCGGAGCCTTCGGGTGTCGGAAAGTATACGTGTCCATCGAGTCTTGGAATGGACACATTATAATATATGGATCGGACCGTACGTTCCACAGCATTATATTAACACATTATGATATATGGATCGGGTCGTACGTTCCACGACATTATATTGATACATCACTTTCATTTTTGATTTATGCTGATGACATACATGATTTCCGTTTTAAAAAGGCAAGTGCTTTGATGTTTTTAAAGATCATGCTTGATTCTGGTAAATCTCTGTTTCAGTTATGATCCTTAAGTGTCAATTTGCGCACCTATCTATCGAGTCTTGATTTGTATGCATATAGTTTCTCACGACTCTGTTCGTGCAAGCCTCAACATGTCTATTCACCGAGTCCCGAGCCGGGTATGTTATCGTGCGCACTCCACTGCATTGTTCATCGAGTCCCTCAATGGAGGGCCGGGTACGGTATATGCATATAATGATATGATGAGATGATGATATGTTATGGTGGCCAGGAGGGTGTACGATGATCTGATTCACTGAGTCCCTCACTAGAGGGCCGGGTACGGTATGTATATATGTATATGCATGATGGTATGATGGCATACTGATATGATGATATGACTTCACTTACCGAGTCCCTCACTAGAGGGCCGGGTACGATATATATATATGATATATGATGTGGACATGCATGACTATATTCACCGAGTCCCTCACTAGAGGGCCGGGTACGGTATATGTATACATGCATTAATGATGACATAATGACATGATTTCATTCACCGAGTCCCATAATGGGCCGGGTACGGTATGTGGTATGAAAATGTTTGATTCTGTTCCGTACTACACAGGTATAGTGGTTTCTTTATTATGAAACTTGACTCCCGGAATCTCTATGGTAGTTATGATCTTTCCAGTTGTATTTCATGCCTTACATACTCAGTACATATTCCGTACTGACCCCCTCTTCTTCGAGGGCTGCGTTTCATGCCCGCAGGTACAGACGTTCGTGTGAGTGACTCGACAGCTTAGGCTATCTGTTCTGCTGCCTTGGAGTGCTCCCTTGTTCTGGAGCCCATATTTTGGTATAGACTCTTCCGTTATATATATGTATGTGTATATTCAGGGGTACGGCGGGGTCCTGTCCCGCCATATGATTTTGTTGTGTTTGTTAGAGGCCTGTAGACATATATGTGGGTCATGGGTCGCTATTCTTCGGTTATGTATGTGATTTGCGTCTAAGCGGTCCTATTTGCTATGACAGCCTTAACGGCTTGTATGTATATATACTTATGTATATGCTTTGGACGATACGTTCTACGACAGCCTTGGGGGCTCCTGTATGATGTGCTTGATATATGCGACCGCTTAAGATAACATCTGCCCTTAATATCTGTAATAATTCATATATGTTGGATATGGATAAGTCGTTGATATGCTGATTTGGTAAGTAAGTGTGTATGGTGTCCAGCTCGGGCACTAGTCACGGCCCACGGGGTTGGGTCGTGACAAAAGTGGTATCAAAGAGGTTTGTCCTCGGAATGTCTACAGGCCGTGTCTAGTAGAGTCTTGTTTATCGGTGTGTGGTGCACCACATCTATAAACAGGAAGCTACAGGACATTTAGGATGTTACCTTTCCTTCGCTCTTAGATCGTGCGATAGAGCTGTATTTATTAGTATGGTTCCCTTCCAATGAATTGCTGTGTCTACAGCGAGGCTCCAAAAAGAGTGATAGCGTCAGTATTTTGGGAAAATATTTCTGATCCTCTTCCTGCAGGTGATTGTAGATTGACGAAAGATGAAGAGGATAGCTTCTGATAGTGGGGGTGCTAAGAAGGCCCCTAGGATATCTCCAGGACCGAGTAAGAGGAGCCTCAGCTATTAGATTGAGACTGATCCTTCGGAGGACCTAGCAACAATTCCTCCAGAGTTTTTGACCCCCAGGGAAGAGGACCCTGCGGAGGGCAGTTACGATACAGATCCCTCGGAGGACCCGGTGACGATACCTCCAGAGTTTCTTACCCCTAGGGAGGAGGATAGTTATGGTACAGATCCATCAGAGTATTCTTCTGGGACACCGGAGGAGGAGATTTCTGGGGCCATGCCAGCTGCTCCTGTGGTGGAGCACTATGTTAGACAGGCCTCCCCGGTGAGTGTTACAGACTACTCCAGTCCCTTATCCTGGCCGTCAGTAAACCAAGAATTTCCTGGTTATCTATACTCCTCTAATTCAGATGCGAGCAATGACGGAAGTCAGATGAGCGGATGGCAGACAGACGATGATGAGGTGCACACTTCACATGGCAGCTCCCCAGATCAGACCCGAGACCAATCGGCTACAGGTATATGAGTTTTCTTGGAATTTTCTATGTATGCGTAACTTCTGTAGAGTCTCATTTAAGGACGGCAAACGGAAATTTAAAGGGGCCAAAGACCCAGTGGTTATAAGTAACGGCGATTGAGATGTCTCCGCCACCAGTGAGAATCTAGGAACCCCGGGTGAAAGGTAATCATATGTACAGATGGAAGTGAATATTGAGGATTCAAAAGGGCAACACGGTAATTGCATGGTCGGAAAAGTAAAAGGATCCTTTCTAGATCGGAGTGGGACCCGCTATGAGAACCTTTTGAAAGCTGTTAAGACCCCGACTTGCTTTAGATTACGTGATAAAGGTAGTACGGGGAAGTGGATATAATTATACCAGCATTAACGCATCAAAATGCATTAAAGTTTCAAGGTTAAGCGTGCTAGGGCCAGAGCAATTTTGGGATGGGTGACCCCCCTGGGAAGTGTACTAAAATTTTCACAAATGTAGATATAAGAGACAAATGGGAATTTGGGGTAACCTAAAGGAAATTAGAGTATGTGGAGTGGTTAGAAACCTTATAGAGGTCGCGTAGGCTGAGACAGACTAGATTGGTGAAAAGGAAGAAAGAGCAACGCAGCTCTGGAATCAGAGTAAGTTTGAATAAGTGTTTGGAAGTGTTTTGTAAAAGAAATGGCAGTAATGTATATGTATGCATAGGACATCCCATTTATGACTATATCGATCGATAGGTGGACCCTAACAACCAGTGTTGCAATGTATGGAAGACATTAACTGGACGAAATTCAAGGGACAAAGCGAAAGGTATGGTATAGATGTTATGAGATAAACTGATACTGATTTCACTACAGGTTAAGATTGGAAAATTCTAATACAACGATATTTGGAAAAGGAAGAGAGAGAGTAAATGGAAGATAAGGAGATCAAAATGTCGGAAAAAGTGAAAAAGTAAGAAATATAATTAAGCAAAGCCTCTAAAAGAACCGACGGGCAAAGCATGGAACTATTCGCGTAGAAATTTAGGGGACAGGTCTGTAAAAGGACTAGAATGTGATAGTATAGGACAAAAAGGGAAACAAACTTGAGGAAGGTTAACAGTGGAAATAGGACAAGTATATGGGAGTACGGAGGATATTTTAATAAGTTGGCGATAGCCGACTGACCACTTATCAAAGGAAGGATAATTCCACAGCCATGTTGGTATAGTTGATTTGAACATAGAGAAGCCTTTCTGGAGGGTGACTTAAGAATGGAACCGATTCGCACGAATAAAAGTAATATCTTACGAACCTCAGAGCCGATGCTACAAACGATAAGAGAAGGGAGCTACTCCCTAAGAAGGATTACAGATACCGATGGCTTGATAGAAGGAAAGGGAGAGTGGTTAGGAAGAAAGTGACTGGAAACGGATATGCAGCAAAGAGGTTAGTGACATTTTTAGACATAAGGGATAGAGGTATGTCAAAATGGAAACAAGTAAGCGCCAGAAATAGATGCTCTTATGAGTATTCTGACTAAATACGAGAACGTAGTTAACAAGGAGATAGACGTGACAGACTCCGTGATGGAGGAGCTTTAAATGTAAGGAGGATCGCGGAAAGCGATGGTTACTTAACGGGCACAAACATATATAGACCCTCTTAATAAAGGGGGGGGGGGGGGGGAGAACATACTAGATTTGAAATGAATTATGATGATCTAAGTCCCGGAAGAAAGCGATAAAGAGAGCAAGAAAGGTATACAGGCTAAATCCACAATGTCAATAAAGAGGATAACAGATCCAAGAGACGCCTCGGGTGACAACAGTTATAATGAAGTAGCAACAGTTGGTAGTTGATAACTTCCCGAAGAAAGGAAGCGCACTGTTTATATGAATAAAAGATAAAAGAAGCCACCGAGTATTAGAAGATAGTTCATGGACCATGAATCATACTGAACATGGGGGTATACGCTAGGGAATTGAAAGAATAATTAACATGAAGCTATACCCAATTACAATTATAAGGAGTCCACGCCGGAGAACCAATCACCAATACAAGGAAGTTATAGACAAGTATACTGGCATCGAGGAATGTGAGGAAAGGAAACAAGGAAAAAGTTGCGGCAAGAACCCAAAGATGTTGCGAGTTAAGAAATTAACTGAACTCGAATCATAAGTTGCCATGAGTATAGTTGAGCTGCGAAGGATAAGAAATGGCAAGGAAATATCACGTATATACGTTTTGGGTACTGATAAACTGGCCTTGGAAAGAAACATAACCATCATGTTCATTAGCGACAAAGTCATGACTGGATAAACATTTAGAATGTAGAATTTGGAGGGAAAGCCCGAAAGGGATACCAAAAAGATAAACACAAGAATATGTCATATATGAGCAGGGTAATTTCCCATTAGCAAACAACAAGGAGTGAGAAAATAAGAATACTTAAAGACCGAAAATCGACGTCGACACTTAGAGTTCCAGATTGGCAAATGGCTATTACTGAAGACGCCACCTATGGGAAGTATAATGAGATTCGAGAGGAAGGGAAAGCTCAATCCAAAATACAGTAGACCTTATCAAATTGTTTGTACTATTGGTAAAGCCACCCGTGAATCAAAGTTGCCACCGAATTAGAAGCGGTACGTCCTGTTTTCCACAAAGGAGACCTCCTTGAAGTACTGTGATACACCATGAAGCCAGTTCAACATTCGAGGACGAATGTTCTAAAGGGGGGGGGGGGAGGATGTTATATCCCGCATTTTACACATTCAGAAAATTTGTGATAATTGTGACTGTTAAGAGATAAGGCAATATTTGTGATCTTATTTAATACATAAGTTGTTCATGAAAATATTGATGCGGGAATATTGAGGAAGGCTAAGGGAAAAATTTGAAATTTGGAAAATAGTTTCATGAATTACAAAATTTAGTCATGAAATAATTGGGCTTGGAAAAAAAAAAGAAAAAAAAAATCCCAAGGTGGCCGGCCAAAGGGGGCATGGGCCAAGGCCCATGTGAAGGCTAAATTAAGTAATAAAAGGAGGTGAGCCATTGTTATTTGGTCATCTCAATTCAAGAAAAGAAAACTTGAGAGAGAGTGAGACAAAGGCCATTCGGCCAAGAGCAAAGGAAAAGAAAAAAAATTTGGAGCCTTCAATCTTGATTCAAAAAATATATTTTTCTAGTATTCCTACTAATTCAAAGGTCCTCTTTAACGTGGTATAATTGTTGAAGCAAGAAAGCTACTCTTTGTTGCAAGTCCAAAATTCTAGTCAAGTGGAAAGTTAAGGAAAAAGGTAAGATTTAATCTTCTTTTATATGTTATGGAAGGTTTGTGTATGTTGTAGTATGTAGAAATGAATGAAATTCATGAAAACATGGAAGTTGTGTGGTGGCCGTGTGTGTGGGTGTTGGCCGTGTATGTATTGTAATGTGTAGGGATGATGAACTAATTTTATCTAGTATTTTGGTTGTTGTGGTCATGAATTCTATGATGAAAATGAAAGTTTAATGATTCTAGAGAAGTTGTAATGGTTGGAGAGTTGTTTTAGAAGTTAAGGTGATTTGAATATAGCCTTCTTGTAATTATGGAAAACAATGTTGTTGGTGTGTGAATTGTTGGTATAATTCATGAATTTGAAAGGAGAAAATGTGTTGTTGTTGTTGTTATTGCATTTGGGAAGTTTCAGGTGGAATGGCATATTGGTTGGATTATTTTGAATATAGTACGGATTGTTTGAAGTATCCTTGAATATTGTTTGAATGGTTTCAGATTAATACTTGAATATGTGAGCAATTATGAATTGAACGTAAATGGAAAGTCGTCAAAGTTTGTAGAAAGAAGTTGCTAATGTTAGTATGCGTTTTGAATCGATTGTGGATATTGCTAGAATAATCGTTGGTATTGTTGTTGATAATTTGTCCAAGTTAAATTCTCGGATTTGTTGTTGATGATATAGCCGAGTTGGATTCTCGGGGATGGTAGTATTTATAGGGGAAACGCTGCCGAAATTTCTGTAGACAAAGTGTTAGTTAAAGATGAGATTCTTTGATATCTATAGCTAATGTTTGTTATTCACTAACATTGTTATATATTTTGGAAAGGCCAAGACCTAAGTTGGATTAGCTAAGGAAGCGGGCAAGGTATGTAAGGCTTACCTTTCTTTCTTTTGGCATGATCTTTATGAATGACGTATATATATGATTTCAAAGAAACTCCTATTCTTAGAGCCACTAGGATGGCTACTATCCTTGATTTCCATAAGCTGTTTCATATGATTTTGATGCGTATCTATGTTGTCCGAAGATCTACTTGATATGTTTCCGAATTGGTATTCGAGAGATAAGCGATATGGCTGATGTCTTGATTTTCAAATGATAGCACGTCTGACTATTCCGTTAAGTCCTTGATACACTTTGATACGTACATATGATTTCAAAGGCTATATTTGATTTGATCCATACGATATCCGAAAGGTACTTGATAAGATTATTGCTTCGATTTTCCAAAAATGGCTTCTGAAATGTTCGTAGAAGGTTCTGTACTTCAAACGCTCATAACTTTCTCATACTAAGTCGGATTGACCCGAAACTTGTTTCGGAGCCTTCGGGTGTCGGAAAGTATACGTGTCCATCGAGTCTTGGAATTGACACATTATGATATATGGATCGGACCGTACGTTCCACAGCATTATATTAACACATTATGATATATGGATCGGGCCGTACGTTCCACGACATTATATTGATACATCACTTTCATTTTTGATTTATGCTGATGACATACATGATTTCCGTTTTAAAAAGGCAAGTGCTTTGATGTTTTTAAAGATCATGCTTGATTCTGGTAAATCTCTGTTTCGGTGATGATCCTCAAGTGTCAATTTGGGCACCTATCTATCGAGTCTTGATTTGTATGCATATAGTTTCTCACGACTCTGTTCGTGCAAGCCTCAATATGTCTATTGACCGAGTCCCGGGCTGGGTATGTTATCGTGCGCACTCCACTGCATTGTTCATCGAGTCCCTCAATGGAGGGCCGGGTACGGTATATGCATATGATGATATGATGAGATGATGATATGTTATGGTGGCCAGGAGGGCGTATGATGATTTGATTCACCGAGTCCCTCACTAGAGGGCCGGGTACGGTATGTATATATGTATATGCATGATGGTATGAGGGCATACTGATATGATGATATGACTTCACTTACCGAGTCCCTCACTAGAGGGCCGGGTACGGTATATATATATGATATATGATATTGACATGCATGACTCTATTCACCGAGTCGCTCACTAGAGGGTCGGGTACGGTATATGTATACATGCATTCATGAAGACAGAATGACATGATTTCATTCCCCGAGTCCCATAATGGGCCGGGTACGGTATGTGGTATGAAAATGTTTGGTTCTGTTCCGTACTACACAGGTATAGTGGTTTCTTTATTATGAAACTTGACTCCCGGAATCTCTATTGCAGTTATGATCTTTCCAGTTGTATTTCACGCCTTACATACTCAGTACATATTCCGTACTGACCCCCTCTTCTTCGGGGGCTTCGTTTCATGCCCGCAGGTACAGATGTTCGTGTGAGTGACTCGACAGCTTAGGCAATCTGTTCTGCTACCTTGGAGTGCTCCCTTGTTCTGGAGCCCATATTTTGGTACAGACTCTTCCATTATATATATGTATGTGTATATTCAGGGGTACGGCGGGGCCCTGTCCCGTTATATGATTCTGTTGTGTTTGTTAGAGGCCTGTAGACATATATGTGGGTCATGGGTCACTATTGTTCGGTTATGTCTGTGATTTGCGTCTAAGCAGTCCTATTTGCTATGACAGCCTTAACGGCTTGTATGTATATATACTTATGTATATGCTTTGGACGATACGTTCTACGACAACGTTGGCGGCTCCTGTATGATGTGCTTGATATCTACGACCGCTTAAGATAACATCTGCCCTTAATATCTGTAATAATTCATATATGTTGGATATGGATAAGTTGTTGATATGCTGATTTGGTAAGTATGTGTGTATGGGTGTCCAGCTCGGGCACTAGTCACGGCCCACGGGGTTGGGTCGTGACATTTCATGTTTGGGCTTGAGAGGAATGAGACCCATGAAATAAAAACTGAATTCCCATCTTTTAATTGGCGCAGTCGCGGCACTGTTACGGACCGTAACACATGTTACTGTCCAGTGTTATTGACCGTAACGTGTGTCAAAATTCCAAAGAGGGTCTAAGTTCGAGGTTGTGCCACGGACACGAGATACGGTTCGTATCTCGTGTTACGGTCCGTAACGATGAACCGTCCTTTGGTCACAGTTACGAGACGGTGATTTTTCAAAGCCTTACCCATTACTATATGAACGACGGTCTGTAACACATGTTACGGTCAGTCCCTTAAAGCGTAACGCTGGGTTTTCTGAACTGAAACATATTTTCTATTCCAACACTCTCCTTCATGGGTTTCTAACCTCCTGAGTCAAGAATATGGTTTAGTACGGATTTACGAGGTGTTACATTTTTGATGCCTTTCCATATCTTGGCGAGTAGCTTATCCCTAGATCGACTCTTTTTCTTCTCTTTATCAAAGTCCTTCCGGAGCTCCACATGGGCCTCAGTCATACAAATGTAGACGCCCTATAGAGTGTCCACTGACTCCTGCATCTTCTTCTGAGCCGCCATATACGTTTTCACCTTATCTGGGGTGAAACCACCTGAACCAGCAGCACTAGAGGACCTAGCCTCCATAGAAGGCCGGGCCCAGCTCATCATCACGCTTTTCATTGATGCCATCTCGGTCTCTATCCGCTCAAAGGGCCTTGATGGTGTGAAGTGTCGGCTACATCCTCTCCCTCCATACGAGTCAACCTTCTTTTTCTTGCCTCAGCTATTCGAACCCTTCACCCTTAATGAGTTAAAGTTAATATCGGAATTGACCATAGATCAGTGGGCTCCCTAGGCACCCAAGCTTGCGTGCACAATGAGGTAATAAAAGAGGAGAACATCAAACTCGGACCACTTTTGGCTAGGAAACTCCTCCACTCCAGGATCACTTGCCTACCCACGTTCACCGGCACACCATCCAACACACAAGCCACCACAAGTGCCCAAGGGTAGGTAACGTCAGTAGTGTTACTCGAGAGGTGAATTCTGTGGGACACAATGTTCAACCACCTGCGGGCTTCAGCGGAAAAGTAAGGCTGTTAATCCCCGTCTGGTTGTGGACCCAAGTAATCTTACCCTTCTTTCCCTTCTGCACTAACATAGACACCAACTAAGGTCTATTTCCATCGTAATCCTTGGTGTTCATCTTATCATCCGGATGGTTGTCCAGCTCATAAATCTCATCTATCACATCCACCCCAATCTTCACCTTGATGCCCTGAATCTGAATCTCCGGGTCCGGAGAGGAAAAATCCACAGTGGGGAGCATAGCATAAAACTCTCTGACCCAACTCGCATTGTGTTGGCCGGGATCCTCAACCCATTTGTTCCACCCAATAGCTTGTAGGCGGTTATAAAATTTCGGGGCAGGTTTATCCACCCAATCCATAATGAAGCCTCTCACACACCACAACACCTTGCTTTTCTACTCCAAGAAGCGTATTTTGCATTGTGGGGTGATGAACCTTTCGTAATCGAGAGCTCCTTGACTTTTGGCCGTGATGTAGTGAAAATGTGTATCTATGGAAAGAAAAAGCATTAGTTCAGTAGTACACCGAGTTCAGTCTGCAGTAAAATGTTTGCAGACCAAGGAAAACCAACAAAAATCAACGTAGGTGTGAAGTTACTAGTGTTTTGTTTCTGCCTCTACGTCGCAGTGCTATCAGTACTGTGGTAGCAAGCACGCTACAGAGATCCCGTGACTACCGCAAAGTTCTTCACTCTCTGTGATTCTGTACCGGCGCCCAAGTAAGCGCTGTGGTGGGTCCTCTCCATAAAATTTTCACTGCAGCGAACCCGTCTTCTTCAGCGAAAAACCCTTATTTTCTAAAAAATGGTGCCTTAAAATTTTAGCAAAATTTCAACAGATTTCGACATAGATCGGGTAATATGTTAGCTTGCATGTCATTTACATCCCATAGGACATCATCTTGACAATAAATAGGCCTCTGATTTCGAGCAAATATTAAAATCCCTCTACCAAATGTACCTACCACCCCAACAAGATTTTACCCCCATTTTAAGCAAATATTAGGTAATACACGATTCTAAGACTTTGTGAACGTAAATAACATGCTACGATTCGGATTCTCCCTTCCCCAATGAGTCAAAAAAACCCTATCCCAAAACCCCAAAATTCATACAATATACAACCATTTAGACATGAAAATATGAGAGTAAAAGCTCCTAATAACGATATTGAGTAGGGGGGGGGGGTGTGAAACATACCTTGAATTAGAAGAAAGCTTGTGAAGATTGCCAAGCAATTGACCCTTGCTGTTGCACTAAAATATTGCCTTTTCTTTTCTTTTGTTTGAAGTGTAGTTGGGAATGAGGAGTGTAGGCTGTTTAAATGGGATGAAGGGGGAAGAGTAAGAGACTGGGGAATTGAATGAGGGGAGAAAATTGTGGGGAGTGGGGAAGGAAAAACGGATAAGGGAGAGAGGTTAAGGGGGAAGGTGAAATGAATCACCCTTCCCATTTTTAATTCTGCCTAGGTAGTTCCGCTGCAGCGGCCCTTGATCTACTGTAGCGGTATTGCTATAGTTGGAATCCCATCCACTGCAGCGGCCCGTGATTCCTTTCAGTTCTCCAGCCGCGACAACAACTCGTCGTCCCGTCTTTTCAATCGTATTGTTTTGTCTGTGTTGTGCGTTTTAAGTCTGCTTCCTGAATTGTCTGTACGACCTTAAAAGTCCTAATAATATTAAGAGGAGTATGGTACCTCATTCCTTTCTTAGGTCGGTTGGTTTAGTAAAGCCGTTTTCAGGTAGCACGAGGTATTAATGTCCGTTAGCGGGTGATTTCCAGTACGAACTCGAATAATTTCTAGTTAGTGTACGGAGACCTAGACTAAGGATTTTGGGTATCACGATTTTAGTATAAGCTTTATTAAATTTTCAGTATTCTGAATGATATGACCGTTTAATCCCATACCACCCTAAGCCATTTGAGGATGAATGGTTGTTTAATTGGCATCTGATGTAACGACTCATCTGGTTGTTATTACACTTTTTGTAGTCCATGTATGAGAATCAAGTTGATTTGTTGTATGATTAGTCCGCGAGGAAGTTTTACGTGTGATTTTAACTATAGTCGAGTCGGTAAAAGTTTAAAGTTGTGGGGCCGGATAGAATCACTTCGCCACGGCAAGTCTGCCCCAACAGATAAGTAGACCTCTGCAGCGATAGACGCGAACTAGACCTAGTATTAAAAACCTTATTCTAGGATTTTACCCCACTTTTCCACAAAACCTTATTCTAAGCAGTCCCTTGGAAGGATTTCTGAACAGAGCACCCTGAGGCATGAGAAAGGTAAACCGTCAAACATCCTTCAAGCTATCTTCTTTAAAGATAATTCTTCTTCTGCTAAGATTTATCTCATAGGATTAATAAATATGGGGTCCTTATCATTGTTTCCACCCTAGAAAAGTGTAACTGGTAATCTTGACTAGAAATCTTGTACTTTTGAAAAGTTCACATAGATTCTTGTTTTAGGATGATAAACTAAACACAAATAATGATTCTTTTAAGATTTAGAGAATGGATTAAGCCTTGACCTATTGAATTGGGAACATGAAGGGAAGGGTTATTTCCTAAGAATTATAAAGAATAATAATTATGGAGTCTACGCTACTACGTATGCATAAATTTGACTCTCGTTCTCAGGTTCGTGATATTTCGAGACGTCTCTGTCATAGCTTTTGGTTGGAAATAAGAAGGTGAAAATTCCATGGACGTTCATGACAACTGCTCAGCATCGAGGTAGGTTATGGTTTACTTGAGTTAGACTTTGATTAGTGAGTCTATAGGATTGACGGGTGAAAGCATGATTAGGTCTTCAGACACGGCGTTCGGTTGAATACTAGTTAGGTCGGTATTAATTATAGAGTTATCTGGGCTTGTGGCTATTAAAAGAAGTAGTCAAACCAGGTGTGTAGTTGTTATGTTACAAGGGAGGTGGTAGAGTATGTAAATCCTCTTGGTGTTGATTTAGTTGAAGAATGGGATTTGTATTACTAATGAGTTGGCTAATATAGAGTCTTGCTATATCATATGCTAGAGCGATTCGCACGTAGAGCGTAACGGACTTCATGTTGTATTTCTTGCTGATTGTTAAATTGAAATATTTGAGTCTTGTTACGACTTGCGGCATGGCTCCTTGTAATTCTTGACATGAACGTATTGACTGATCATATTCCCTATTGACTGTTGCACTGGAAATAAGTTGGAATTCATATTGTGATCAGGGGTGTATGTATATATATATATATATATATATATATATTAGGAGAGAGCGAGAGGCACATTTGATAGGGGTGAGGATGTGGCCTATTTAATTGTGATCCGAGGTTAGTTCCGAAGCGAGTGGTATATGGACACCATGGGTTCTCTACAGGTCATGGCTAATTGAGCAAACATTACCAATTAGCATGAGTGTACACGGATGTAAAATTATTATTATTGCATTGCATTGCATTGGACTCATATTATTACTGTGTTTGGTTGATGACTGGATTTGTCATATCCCTGTGATTGGTTGATGGTTGATCCTGTTTGATGATGTAATTTTTGGTATGGGCGGTTGTGTTTACGTGTAACTTCATGGCTCCATTAACTAATGAGGAAAAGTGGTGTTGGAGTGATTCCATTTAGCATGACTCAGATTTAGAAGTACGGTTGAGATACTGTCATTGGTTGTATTGTGTTTGCTTAGTTTTACTTGTATTTGATAAGTGATTAAGGACTAATGTCTGATGCGGGTTGTTGTGTCTATTTTTCAATTTACTAGTTTCTCAAATTATGGAGGAAAGGGGTAAGGATTAGTGGTCCCACTTAGTATTGGTTGGTATGGAGGCTTGATGTCTGTTCTATATTAATTGATGTGGATCAATTGTCTAGGAGTTTGTCTTGAATATAATTGTTTGTTTTCTTTTAGTCCTCACTTCTTGTTGTTGCGTCGACATGGGAATGGTAAAGGGATATGAGTATGTTTATGTCGAAACTGTTTAAGTATGGGTAGGATTTGAAAAGATGTTGCGACTGTACTTATCTGTTTATTTGACTGATTCTATATCGCATTACGTAAACTAATCTTAGTGGGCCTATGATTCTTACCAATATGTGTGGTGTATTGATGCTACTCTTGCTACATCCTTTTCGGGGTGTAGATATGTTTTAGGTTATGGCTTGAAGGTTTCGACAGCGGAAGCGGCATAGATCTCTCTACAGCTTCTGTGTATCTTATTCCAAGGCTGAAGTTGTGTCATTTTATTTTGAGTTTACTCCTCTGTATTGTAGAAGCTCTTGTACATGTCTAGACTAGGTCCCGGGAAGTTGTAATTTTTAAATTTATAAAGAGTGTCATTTATGTTTTCTTACTTAATGTTCTTCCTACCGATTGTTAAATTAAAAATGAGTTCTAATAACGGGTTGGTTGGTAAGGGTTCTCCTACTAGGTGAGAATAAGGTAGGTGCCCGCATGAGCCGTAAATTGGGCCGTGACAGGATCCTGGGTAAATAAGGACATTAACATCAAAAGTGAAAACTGTTTATGTACCCGTGACAACTTCTGCACGTGACTCTATATCCTAATGACATGCTAATGCATACAAGCGGTTTCGACCTCCGCTTGTATTGCCAGACTTAGCTGCACCATGCCCTGATTGGGCTAAAGAGTTCCGATGAGCTGCTGAATTCGTGGATTGAGCCATATTACCACCGGTACCCTGTCTGGCTGATGGATAGTTCCTCTGGAAATAGTCCTCCTGGCCACACCCATAACATATATCCATGCCCATGCGACACTCCCCTGTGTGTCTCTTACCACACTTACTGCAGACCGGATTATTATAAGTCTTCTGACCCACACTAGCCTAAGAATAGGAGTTTCCTAGCCTGAAATTCTATCTCTTCTGATCATTCCTATGCTTTGAGGTTGGGGCACTGGCTGCAGATGGAGCGGGTCCTGATGACCTGTTCTTGAAGAATTTTCTGGCTCCACCTTCCTCATGACTGAAGTTACCTGCAGACTTAGCTCTTATATTGAACTCTCTTTCCTTCTCTTTCCGAAGTGCTTCCTCTTTCTTCATTCAGTCCTCATTACCCTGAACAAAAGCAACCATCTTGGTAATGGTCATTTCTCTATTTTGAGCAGCAATATATGCATCAACATACAAGTCGGGTATAAGGCCCAACACAAATCGCCTAACACTTTCCCTCATATCAGGGACCATGTGAGGAGCATACTTGGCCAAAGAAACAAACTTGAGATAATAATGATTCACGCTCATATTATTTTGCCTGAGCCTCTAAAATTCATAGGCCTTTGCTTCCCTCACCTCAAGCGACTGGAAGTGATCAATGAAAGCATCATGTAAATTCATCCCAAGCTGTTGGAGATGCATCTTCCTCAGGAGACTTGTTACACCTCGGAAATTTCCCCGTGAACGTGCAGTGAAAAGTTGCAGAATTTTCACTTCGGCCCAGTGGTCGTAAAGTGGAAGACATCCCATAAAGTAGTTTACGGACCGTAAACTGCTGTCGTCCTCCAACCTTCCAAGATTTCAACTTTCTGTCGAATGTTGAAATGGTAAAATACGACTCAGTTTACGGACCGTAAATTGAAATACGGCCCGTAAACTGTGACCGTAAACCACCATGATCCTAGCAGACCATTCTGTTTCTGATATGCTTAAGTACGGCCATGAAGGACGGACCGTAAACCACTATATAACCCGTAAACTGGGTTTACGGCCACTATACACCCCGAATACTGTTCACAAAAATTAGATTTTTAAGTTAAGTATAAGGGACCCCAAGCTCGTTTTATTTCATTTATTTCAAGAACTCTCTAGAACACTTCAAAGCACTTCATCCACAATAATTCAAGAGAATAAAAGGAAAACCAAGATCAACGACACATAATCCATGAATCAAAGTGTGTGAAACTCAAGAAAAGTTCATCTTCCTCAAGAAAACCAAAGGAGGTGAGCTAGGGCTTTGGTGCTAAGAAGAGAAACTCCACTCAAGACTTGTTCAACTATCATCCAAAGTAAGTTTCATGACCATTTTATGTTGTTTAAGGTATTGGAAGGTTAAGATACCCGAATTGTAGAAGAACATAGCAAATGGGTCTTTCAAGAGTGAATAGTGTCATGAGTGAGTGGTAGTTGAATTGAATCATGAATGTTAGTGTGTTGTGAGTATGAATATGTTATAAATGACCTGTAGACCATGAGATAAGTGTGATACATGGGAAAATACGATAGCGAACCCAAAACCATAAATGTGGGGAAAAATGAAGCGAAATGGTAGATCATGGCCATTGTATATGAATGATACTTGTGATTTGCTATATTATGATTGTTATTGTGGGTGATTGGGAGTTGATATGGAATACGGGAAAATTAGTATAAACAAAGGAAGTGCTGCCCATTTTTCTCTAGAAATAGTAGTGCCTTCTTATAGTTGGTTAACTAACGATCGTACGAATCCTCTTTTTGAAGGTAGAGGCGTGACATTGAAGGAGAATAAGAAAATGCTAAATTTCTTAAACGACAAAGGTATGAGAGGCTTAACTCTTTTTTCAAAAGGCATGAATCATTCAAGCTTTCCACAAATCCTTCCGTAAGATGAAGCTTAAGAGTCCTTCTATGAGCATGATAGTGATGACAATAAGCTAGAGTCTAGAGACTCAAGAAATTGTGGCATGATGTTCCTACAATGCTAATGATGCTATTATTGTTAACACTCGCCTTACGTTTTCTTCCCTTCAAGGCGAGGCATGATACTCATAAATGTCCATAATACAATCGGGGGTTCACGACCTTACGTCACCCCGACATAGTATGGTTGTCTTAAAGCCTATTGAATGCTCTTAATGTTAATGTATGTTATGACAATAAGATGATGAATATTGCTAACTTGTAATATAACTATGGGGTACATGGAACACTAAGAAATGATAACATGATGCTATGCCTTGAGATGTATAATAATGATGTGTTATGATTGTTGTTGTGATGATAAGATTCCACCGCGCCTTTATGGCCGGGCATGTCACCGCTACTGCGGACTGCGTATGATTCCACCGCGCCTATATGGCCGGGCATGTCACCGCTAATGTGGGCTGCAATGTTTACACCTAGTCGAGAGGGCCGGGCATGATCACCACTAGTGGGCGGCATATGAGGGTTACCCGGACGCGGGTAACGATACAGATTATAATGTGATGATGTATATGATGACGTACGTGATGATATATGGGATGTGATAACATGGGTACTATGATTGTGTAAAATGTGAAATATGATAATAATACGATTGCCTATGACATGTGTGCAGGTTATATCTTTGTCCCATAACTCATGATCTTTCTATTTTGTTTGTTTGTTTCATTCCTGCCTTACATACTCAGTACAATATTCGTACTGATGTCCTTTTTCTTTGTACGCTGTGTTCATACCCACAGGTAGACAGGGAGGAGATCTTGCTTCGGATTCTTAGAGGCTGCTAGCTGACTGAAAACCCTCCATTGTCCCGGAGGTGCCTATGATGATTCTTTTTTGTACAGTTGTAGATGTCATCTCTTAGAGGCTCGTAGATACTCAACGTGGGTCGTGTGGTTTTATGGCATAGTCATTATGTATATATATATATATATATATATATATATATATATATGTGTGTGTGTGTGTGTGTGTGTGTGTATAGTATTTTGCTAGCCTAAAGGCTCGTATGTATAAAAGCATTTTGTTTCTAAATGAAAATGGATTTTATTATAAATTGAGCATGAATCGAATAAATGATTGCTAAATAAGCTTAAGAAGTGATGGCACGAGCAGTGCTCGGTGATTAGCCCCGGGTATCCGTCACGGCCCCTAACTGGGTCGTGACAAAAGTGGTATCAGAGCAGTTCGGTCCTAGGAAGTGTCTACGAGCCGTGTCTAGTAGAGTCTTGTTTATGGTGTGTTGCGCGCCACATCAATAAACAGGAGGCTACAGGGCATTTAGGAAGAATGACCATCCTTATTCTTAGGGAATCGTGCGATAGAGCTATGTGTAAGATTTTATCCTCCCTAATAATGTGTTATGGTTTCAGAATTCCGCCAAAGGGAAAAGCTACCGCCGCCTAGAAAGGCAAGATTACAACAAAGAGGCAGGTAGAAAGAGAGCCTCCGATGAATGTAGAGGAAGGAAAATCACACAACGAGCCCTTGTCAGATACATCTTCTACACCGCCTAATGTGGGAGAGCAAGGAGGAGCCCCAGCTCCAATTCCTCCACCGATTGCTTCGGGTAAACAAAAGACCGCGACTATTCAGTTATTGACCCAATTGGTTGCCGCACAAGCACAACGACAAAATGTGGGTTCAAGTGACCGGGCAGCAAGTACAAAGGCCCGTGATTTTATGAGTCTAAATCCCTCGAAATTCTTTGGGTCAAAGCCGGAGGAAGACTCACAAGGTTGTATTGATGAAATATTGAGGACGTTGAAGATTGTCCATGCCTCCGAAACCGAATCCGTGGAGTTGGCATCCTATAGACTCCGGGAGGTGGCGGTGTTGTGGTACAACAATTGGGTGTTATCAAGAGGGGAGAATGTGCCTCCTCCGGTTTGGCAAGAGTTCGTAGATGCTTTCATTCGCCACTATTTGCCACCCGAGGTCCGCCGAGCTAGAGCAGATAGATTTCTGAATTTGAGACAGGGAAGCATGTGTGCCCGGGAATATAGCATGCAATTCAACTCTTTGGCTAGATATGCTCCGACTATGGTGGCCGACATGGGAGATCAGGTACATAGATTTGTGAGTGGTTTGGGACCGCATTTATTTAGAGATTGTCTGACGGCTTCCTTGCAAGACGGGATGGACATTTCCTGGATACAAGCCCATGCTCAGAATTTAGAGGGGCGACAACAAAGGGACGATCGCGACAGTGATAGGAGGAAAAACAAAAAGGCTAGATCTGAGGGCACAGGTGGTGATTATAGTGGGGGACCGAGGCAGGGTTATTCCCGACATTCAGGCTAGTCAGCGACTAGCGCACCTCCCCGGTTCGCAGATAGGGGATTTGATCGGTCTTTTCTGTCGGGACAGGGTCAGAGCTCGAGAGCTCCGGGTTCTCAGTTTGGGGCTGATTACAGTCAGAGACGACCGCCGGTTCCACGATGTAGTCAGTGCCGCAAATTACATTTAGGGCCGTGTTGTCAGGACACTGATGGTTGCTATGTTTATGGGCAGACTGGACATCTGATGCGAGATTGTCCCTCGCGATATGGTAGAGGTGGGGTTCAGCCCACAGGCTCAGCAACGGGTTCCTCGTCAGCACGCCCCGCAGGGCAGACTTCTCAGATGACAGCAGGCCGAGGCAGAGGCCAAGGGGCAGCATTTAATTCGGGTGCCATTTATCCCCGTGTATATACTTTAGCGGGATGACAGGATATCGAGTCCTCTCCCGATGTAGTCACAGGTATATTGTCTATATTCTCCCGTGATGTGTATGCGTTGATAGATCCGGGTTCTACATTTTCCTATATTACTCCGTATGTTACTGGTTGTATTGGGGTGAAACCCGAGTCGATTAAACCCTTTGAGGTACTCACTCCAGTTGGTGAACCTGTGATAGCAAGACAAGTGTACAAAAATTGTGTTATTGTGATATGCGATCGTCAGACCTAGGCAGACTTGATTGAGTTAGAAATGGTAGATTTCGATGTAATCATGGGTATGGATTGGTTGGCTTCGTGTTATGCAAATGTTGATTGTCGCACAAAAGTGGTTCGATTCTAATTTCCAGGAGAGCCCGTGCTTGAATGGCAGGGTAATACAGCATCTCCGAAAGGTAGGTTTATTTCCTACCTCAAGGCAAGGAAGATGATAGCCAAGGGCTATATTTATCACATAGTTTGGGTTCGTGATACCGAGGCAAAGCCACCAATTTTCCAGTCAATTCCGATGGTGAATGAGTTTCCAGACGTATTTCCAGATGAACTTCCAGGTCTTCCTCCAGAAAGAGAGATTTATTTTTCCATCGATGTGTTGCCGGATACCAAGCCTATTTCTATTCCTCCTTATCGAATGGCTCCGGCAGAATTAAAAGAGCTAAAGGAACAGCTGAAAGACCTGCTCGAGAAAGGATTCATTAGACCCAGTTCATCGCCATGGGGAGCACCGGTCTTGTTTGTGAGAAAGAAAGATGGATCTCTATGAATGTGTATCGACTACAGGCAATTGAACAAAGTGACGATAAAGAACAGATGCCCTCTTCGAAGGATTGATGATTTATTCCACCAATTTCAAGGTGCCAAGTGGTTTTCGAAAATAGATTTAAGGTCGGGCTACCATCAAGTGAGAGTTAGGGAAGCGGATATTCCAAAAACATCCTTCAGAATGAGATATGACCACTATGAATTCCGAGTGATGTCATTAGGGTTGACTAATGCTCTGGCTGTATTTATGAATTTGATGAACAATGTATTCAGGCCTCTCTTGGATCTATTTGTGATTGTATTTATTGATGATATTCTGATATATTCTCGCATGGACTCGAAACATGCAGATCATTTGAGGATCGTTCTTGGTATTCTTCGATCCCGGGAGCTATATGCAAAATTATCGAAATGCGAGTTTTGGCTGAATTCTGTGACATTTCTGGGCCATGTTATTTCCAATGACGGTATTCGATTCGACACTCAGAAAATTGAAGCAGTAAAGACTTGGCCAAGGCCTACAACGCCAACAGAAGTTCGTAGTTTTCTGGGTTTAGCAGGCTACTATAGAAGGTTTGTAGAGGGCTTTTCATCCATTTCAGCCCCATTGACGAAGTTAACCCAGAAGTCGGCTAGATTCCAATGGAATGACGCTTGTGAACGTAGTTTCCAAGAGTTGAAAAACAGGTTGACCTCAGCTCCAGTTTTAACACTTCCAGAAGGCCAGATGGCTACGTTGTGTATTCTGATACTTCCGGTGTGGGATTAGGATGCGTGTTGATGCAACATTGTAAAGTTATTGCATATGCTTCGAGACAATTGCAGAAACATGAAAAGAACTATCCGACGCATGATCTTGAATCGGTTGCGGTTATTCATACCCTAAAAATTTGGAGGCATTATTTGTATGGTGTGCATGATATCTATACAGATCACAAGAGCCTCCAGTACATTTTCAAGCAAAGGGAGTTGAACCTGCGGCAGAGGCGGTGGTTAGAATTATTAAAAGATTATGATGTTAACATTTTAAACCACCCCGGGAAAGCGAATGTAGTAGCCGATGCACTTAGCCGTCGATCAATGGGCAGTTTATGTGAAATCCCTCCGGGGAGGAAAGAGATGGTTCAAGAACTTCATCGAGTGGCTAATCTTGGAGTGCGTGTAATTGATTCAGGTGATGCAGGTATTAGTATCAAAGATTCCGCAATTTCGTCCTTGGATCTGGAAGTGAAGGAACGGCAGTATGAAGACCCTCAGTTATGTCATTATAGAGACGCATCGCATGGAAAGGAAAAGCCTCCGTTGGAAATTTTTAGTGATGGAATTCTTAGATACCGAGGCAGGTTGTGTGTGTCGAATGTGGTGGAATTGGACCTGCTGTAAACTTGTCATGTCATACATCAAACGAACCTATCTCTTGAGAAGCCACAACTAACCAAAACATAACAAAATATGCAAGCCGACAAGGCTGCCACTATACACGGGGAGATCCGAGATGAACTACATCGATATAGATGACCAAAACATATATACACAACCCACATATGTCTACGGACCTCTAAGAGTATAAAAAGCCTATGTCAAAGGATCTGTACCAAAATGACTCAAGCTACGGAATAATAGAGCTCTCCAAGCGGCCGAGCAGAAGTCCTAAGCTGGCGGATAGCCAAACTGAGTGTCTGTACTTGCGGGCATGAAACGCAGCCCCCGAAGAAAGGGGGTCAGTACGAAAAATGTACTGAGTATTTAAAGCATGGAATACAATAAGGAAGATCATTACTGAGTAAAAGATGACAGGAGACAAGTATGATAATCAAGATACCAATGCATCTGTGCCTTATGAGATAAGAGTCGTGCATATATAATATACCCTACTCGCCCCTCTAATGAGGTACTCAGTGAAATAATCATATATATACCTTACCCGGCCCTCTAGTGAGGGACTCGGTGAAATAATCATATATATACCGTACCCATCCCTCTAGTGAGGGGCTCAGTGAAATAATCATATATATACCGTACCCAGCCTTCTAGTGAGGGACTCGGTGAATAATGCAATGAAATTGTGCACGAGTAGAGTATTAGGAGCAATCATGTACAAAATGAATCATCATCTGAGACTCGATAGAATAATTAGAATGAACCAACACTTGAGAATCAAAGACAACTATCATGTCAAGTACCACTGAGGATTAGAATTCATTAGAGTCATGTATGTTCGTTGTTCACTGAGTTTATGTAATTCATGCCAAAAAGAAAGGAGGGTAACTTTACATACTTGCTCACTCTCCAATTATCTACACCTGTTCATCCTAGCTCATGTGTCTACATTTAAAAGGATTCACACTATCGTTAGACTCATCATAGTATACTTGTGTTAAGCTTTCAAGTAAAAATTGTTCTATATCCTGCCGAAAATAGGGTAGCATCTCCCCTGCTTATATGCCTAGCCCGAAACCTCAACTCAACAATCAACAACAATAACAACACCAACATCAATAACATCATTTCCAACAACAATAGATACCATAAAACAGCCCACACGCTGTTTTTCATAACTAATCAACTTACTAAACAATTATCTAAACACTCTATCTTCATGAATAAATCGGTATTAATGTAAATAGAAAGAGATCCATACCTTATTCTTACTAGGACAACAATATCTTCAGTGTTCGCCTAGAATTCGAATCGAATCCACCGCAAAACAAGACTACTAACACAACTGCGCGCTATCCAGACCTATGCTAATATTCCACTGCTTGAAAGTTGCTCACTTTTTGGTACCCTCACTCTCCATTCTGATTTCTGGAAATTTCTGGGCTAAAATCTGGTGAAAAGGGGTTATTACCGTTTTTATAGGGGTCAAATTCGGGTCAGGTCACTGTAGCAGTAGTGTAGCACGCATTTCTGCTTTGTCAGGCGAACTTGTAACGTCCATAATTCTCTACTCCGTTGTCCTATTGACGAGTGGTTTATTAAGTTGAAAACTTGACTCGACGAACTTCATTTTAGGCTTTTTGTTTCACTTCAAAACACTTCATATGTTAATAAATATTCTTCCCTCAATTTGGACCAAAATATTCACACAAAACTTCACCAATCCTTTCTCCAAAGTCGTGCCACTCCATTTCTTCCACTCATTTCCTTATAAAACCTTCCGGTTTACCTTATATACATCATTCACTCATTAAATATACTTAATAATGCTTGCTCCTTACATTCCAAAGTGGTTTTGCATAACCATAACTCAATGTACTTATGTTTCAAATTTGATAAGTGCTTCTTCGAAGATACGGGGTGTAACATTCTCCCCCCTTAAAAACTTTCATCCTCGAATGTTTTAGTGCACCGATCCTTATTGAATTTTTGTTCGATTACCATATACTTATACTATAATTTGGTTAGTTTCGTCTTGTTCTTTCTTAGCTCTTTATCAAATTCATTTGTGAGTCGTACAGTCCTCAATCCTCATATATATGATCACAAGTCAACTAGTATTCTGTTCTCATTCTATCTTCATTCCTATGGTTTAACTAGCCACGCCACGGCTACTCGCCGTCCTGCGAACGTCCTTCCTCTTCGTTCTTTGTTTCTTTATTAACAGATAACTCCCTTGCTCGAATACAACGATTTCTTTTGTTGACTCCTCCGATGTTATCTTTGCTATCCTTACTTGTACTTGTTGAGCTTAGATACGTGCTAGATTATCCCCTTGTAATTCATAAGCTCTCTGATTCATAGTAATTTTCTTATACTAATGTCCGTTGCTTGTTCAGCGTTACTCTGCTACTGAAAAAAATCCTTACTCTTAACAGTTACGTTTCTTCAACCGTTCGTCTTAATTCCTTTCCATGATCAGTTATAACCATATCCTCAATACAATTTCTTAAATACGTACATTCCTAATGTTCCGTCACCATCTCTATTATTCCTAGTAGCAGGATTATATGTTGCGATGAACCAATAATCATAGTTCAAACTGATCTATAGCTTAAAATATCTTTGAGTTCTTGTCAAAACTCTCTCTTTAATTCCTTTGTCTCAAATCTTGCAATATAACTTATAATTAGGAAGTTAGGGCAATTCTTACTTTACCACAGCTTCTTTTCCAACATCAGTATGGTATACTTACCCTTAACTTCCTTATTCCAGTGATCACTTAGTTAGCTGTCATTCCTTGTTGGCTTTCCAGTGTGTCCATTCCCATCTACGGGACATAACCTTACGCTGATGGTTCATATAATTCCATAATACATACCCTTATGCTCAATATGGTTAGTGACCTCTGATATACTTTCTAATTTCTGGTGACGCTGCTGCCTTTCTATTTGCACCCACATCATTCTTCCACTCTTTTATAGATCGCCACACTTCTTATCGTTACTCCTTTTGTTAAGATTCTCATATTTTTCCTTTCCTTTCAAGATTGTCTTTCATTGCAACCCAAAGTGTCCTTTGTACTCGTCATCCATTTCGTCATTCTCTTTGTAGTTAGCTTGCAGAGCTTTCTTACTATTTTTACTACTCTTTAGGATACGTCGCTGCCTATTTAGGTGCGGTACAAATTTCCCTGGTCGAGAAATATCATATCTCAGTCCGCATGAAGTATTCTCTTGATCCATTTTAATTCCTTTTCATACCTGCTTTGTGGTATGCTTATCTTTAATTCGTTCCTGCTCCCTCTCAATGCATTCTTGATATGCCACTACGTCCCGAATTTTGGCCTTCTTAAGTTAACCTCATTCTTTCTTTGGAATTTTGACAATGCCATACCATACCTCATTTCAGGACTAGATCTGCTCTTCCCCCCTTTTAAGGGTGTTCTTATACACTAGTAACTCCTGAATATCAGTAGTCATTGCCCAACCTTAACGATCCTCCAACTCCTTTGGTCTCTTAAAATACCGGAATACTCTCATCATATAGCTTGACTTATTTTCCTTTCTGCTAATCGAGGGCTTTTCATTTGAACGAAGCGCTTATGCATTACAGATCCATTCTCGTTGCCTTCTTTAAGGCCTTTCTACTTCTACCTTTTATGACTGAACATTTCCCGAATCAACTGGTTAATGGGAACATTGGAATCCATCAAAACATTTTACGGAACGTTTTGTCACACTTTGCTCTTTTTATGCCTCGTCTTCCTCCACGACTATTATCACTGAAATTCTTCTTACTCTGAGTTTTTGGTTTCACTTTACGTCTACAATATATCATTGAGAGTTAATATGCAACACTCTTCCACTTCCACTATCAATCATTATTCACTTAGCTCACTTATCCTAAATTTTCCTTAACTACTTATTTTTGTCCAACCTATGCGTTATAGTTCTTCCAGGGTTCTGCCACTTCTTGTTCATATCGTGAAATCCTTGCAAATATACGCTCTTTTTTCTTCTCCTTCCTGCCACCAAGGCTAGTCCATACTCATGAATATTTCCCATACATCCTTCTATTTCCCTTATAATTAAATCTCAGTATTCCTTATCCTCATCCCATGTCATTTGTAACATCCCGTAAATCCGAGTTAGGTGGGAGTGTATGAAAACCAGTATTAAGTTGATATTTTTACCATATGAATCCATTCGGGATGAATTCGGGTGATAAACGGTCGTTTTGAAGTCCAACCAAAAAGTGAAGTTTTTAAGGCCTTCTAAATTCGTCGAAGTCTGAGACAATCTGTAATTATGGCCAGTTTTCGGGTATTTGCATTAGGAATTTGAGAAAACTCAAAACATAAAAGTTGTAGATATTTGAAATGCCTTTCCAACCACATATTATGGAGCTCAAACGGAGCTCTTTACTAGTAGTTATACCCGTTTTACTAGACGTTGTGCAGTCTGCGCGAAGTGCTCCGCGAAGCGCCCTTCAGGTGCCGATCGCGCACCAGAGGCAGTGCTACTTCCTTCGCTGCACGATTAGCTGCACGAAGTGGGCTTCCAGCTGCACGACAACGCACCTAAAACGTTGTCTTAAAAGCCTAACTTCGTTATATTCATTCCCACTTCATTTTAAACCTATTTTTGTGAGGAAAAGAACACCAAACAAGTCTCTCTAACCCTAAGGTGAGTCTATACTCAATCTCCATCAATCACACACAAAATTACATCTCTTCTTGATCATAATCATCTCTCCAAACCCTAGGTTCTTGAAAATTCAAGAAGAGGAAGAAGAGAGGTGTGTGGGATTCGTCTAAAAGGTAAGACTTCTATGTTTTCTAAGTTTATTGTTGAGTTTGGGTTAGAGTATAAAGTTTTACAAGATAAGAATCTGCTAGTGGTTCATGGAAGTGTTCAAGAACACGTTCTAAACATGAAAACCCTAGTTTTTCTGTAAAGGGGGTATATGGGTAGAATTAGATTAAAGCTTTAATCTTTCTCATCTAAATCCATTGTAGATTGATTGCTGAACCTTGAGAATTCCGTTTTGCTTGCTTTTAGCGCGATTTAAGGTATGTCTCTCTTTTGAAAACTTATTTTGCATGAAAATCACTTTTTGAAACTATTGTTGGAAGTAAAAATTTCATTCAAGGTTCTTCAATGAATGAAAAGAAAAGTAATCTTTCCATGTTTCTTGAACCCTAATTCATGTCTAAATGGCGATTAATGTGTGTGAGGGGACAAACCCACATTAAACCTAGATTGTAACAAACCCTATATATGTATATGATATTATGAACGTCTTCCTCTATAAGAGATCCTTAATAATGATGGTTAAGGGTTGGTAATGATATTCTCAGTGATGAATTAGGACATGGAAATCTTTCGTAAAGAAGTTAAACGTTTTCAAAACATTGATTGAAATGACATATTCTTTCAATATGGCATAATGAACCTCAATTACAATTGATGATGTGACTACATTACAAATGAATTATGAATTGGCTTCTATGCTATGAAAACTGGTTGTTGTGTTTTGCCTAGCTACTCGGGAGGAAGGGTGGCCACTATAGATCCTACTGTGATAATGCCTAGCCATTCGGGAGGAAGAGTGGCCACTTCCGGGTTTGCTACCTGAGGTGTGATTATGCCTAGCTATTCGGGAGGAAGGATAGCCACCGCTGAATATTATATTCTGGTGTGGTGCGCTGTGACAAGGGAACCTCTACAGTCACCCCTTCGATGTACTTGATTCTTGGACCTGTATTGGCATGTGTGATATTCTTATTTTCTCATAAAATTGTTGTTGTTAATTATGATCAATTAAAAGGCATATTTGAAGTTGTGTCTTGACAAGAGGCCTTATAATCAGTTTTGATAATTCATATTGAGATACACAAACTGAATAACTATTCTTACATTGGTTTCACATGATTTTCAGGACTGATTTCTTTATGTATTATTGTCTTTATTTTCATATTACTTGTTGTCCCCGAAGCACTCACTGAGTACGAAGTACTCAGGCATACCATTGTTGTTTTTGATGGTATGTTAGGTAACGGTGAAGAGCAGGTTCTTGATACTCCGGGCGTTTAGGAAGGACTTGCGGTTGCTACTGATTTGGTGAGCCCACACATTCATTCGTGGGACACTCTATTTATTTAGTTCCATTTAATTATATTAGTTTTCGGGCTGCGTCCCGATGGGTTAGACATCATTCCTTATTCTTAGAAGCTCCTTAGTATACATTCGAATGTGGGTAGAAGAAGAGTTGTTGTTTAACTCTTTCGAGCACACTATCATGTTTTGGCTGAATTGTTTAAATTATAAAGAATTTCGCTAATTTAATCCATATACTTATGATTTGTTTACCTTTATTTTATAAACTGTTGGAGGCGAATGTTGAACCTGGCGGGTTCAAGTGTTATTATTGTGTCGTTTAGGTTCTTCCGATGTTGTTCATGACGTCGGATGCCAGTCACGTCTAGGGTGGGTTTCGGGGCGTGACATCATTGATGTACTACCTCCCGATTATCTTTGTTAGTTCATTATCCTCTCGCTTGTCCTTGGTGATTGCTCAATTTTCCTTTTTTTTCTTTCTTCTTCTTTCCTCTCCTTTTGACCAGCCCATTAGTGTACCTTCCTTGAGTTCCTTCCTCCCCAAGCGCCCTTCTCCACTTGTTATTTTATAGTATTGACCCTGAAGTTCGTGAAATATTCCTTTAAACGTGCAAATCCGTTCTATTTTTAAATCATCTTCTAGGGAAGCTTCTCCGTTTCCGAGGCAACCGTGTCAGTATGACTACATATTTATCCCTCTATACACCTCTCGAGAGCTGGATATCTCTTAGTATCGTTGCAAGGCCTGATCATTCTCTCTCTTACTTCACATCCCTATTTGTGATTACTATCCTTTAGTCCCACTTATCGAAGTCTATTTTCTTACCCCACACATTCATCTTTTGTTTCACACTACCATACTTTATCCCTTTCACATGCCTACCTTCGAATTTTTATCCAAATAGTCCCTTGTCTTGCTCATCGTCACTCTTGGAAGCTTCACTCACCCCCCGTTTCTTACACTTTACTTTCTATATACTCTCTTTCTTCCTTTCCCTGATGTTATTGCATTAGGACTTTCCAACTCTAACCTGTGGTGAAAATATCATCAACCTACCTTGTAGCATCTATCACTTCAACTTCACTACCCTGTTCGATTAATGCCTTCAGTATACCGCAACGTTGGTTGCTGGGACCCATACACCGGTTGGCGCAGCCACATATGGGATGTCCAACCCGTACATATATATATGTTTACTAACGCCTCGCTTACAAAGTACTTCCCAATACTATTCGAACTTATCCTAATTCTAGAGCTGTGATGCACCTTCTTTCTCTTTGCTGGTCTAGTCCACCTCATCTTTTGTGATCTTTTGGGGTTTCCAACCACTCCGTATACTCTAATTTCCCTTAGGCAACTCTAGCTTCTCATCTGTCTCTTATGTTTAATTTTGTAGGACTCTTAATATACTTCCCAGGGGGTCACCCATCCTAGTATTACTCTCACCTCAGCACGCTTAACCTTGGAGTGCTGATGGGATCCGGTGCGTTAGTGCTGGTACGATTACATCCACCATACTGCGTGACCTTTATCGCATGACCTAGAACCAGTTGAAGTTCTAACGAGCCCCAATAAATTCTCGTAATGCATCTCCCTCCAGATTAAAAGGATCTCTTACTCTTCCGACTAAGCAAATGCTATTTTGGCCTTTGAAATCCTCAATAATCACCTTCAATCTGCATGTATGACTACTTTTCATCCTAGCTTTCAAGATTCCCAATGGTGGCGAAAGCATCTTAATCGCAGTTACTTATAAATACTCTAGTTATTGATCACTTAAGGATTTCCGCTCATCGCTATTAAGTAATAATCTACAATAAATGAACACACATAGGAAATTTCCATAAAAAACTCATATACCTGTAGTCGATCGGTGCTTAGACTAATCTGGTGGGCTATCGAGTGAACTGTGCTCTTCATCCTTGTCTTCCCACTGTCTACTAGTCTGGCCTAACATAATGTTGAAACGTAGGGAAAACTAGATGTGCCAAACTCTGTACTTCCTCAATTACGTCTTCGTCCACAGGAATCTCGTGAACCCTTAAACAGGTCTTTGTCATATGATTTCTCAGTCGGGTCTCCTTCTACTAGAGCCACATCCTCCGATGGGTCTGCCTCAATGGAATAGCTGATGCTTTTTCTTATACCTCTTGACATCCTCGATCCTGAGTCGACGGGTGATACGGGTCTCATATCCCCCTACAGAGCCTCACTTACGCTCCCATTAATTGAACTTGTCCTCTTCTCTAATACAATCCTCCAATTTAACAAAAATCGCACCAAGAACGAGCTTTCCTATCATTGGCTCTGCTACACGATCTATGATCAGAAAGAAAGATAAGATCCTAAATGTCCTGTAGCTTCCTGTTTATAGATGTGGTGCACAAAATACCGATAAACAAGACTCTACTAGACATGGTCTGTAGATACTCTGAGGATAAACTGCTCTGATATAACTTTTGTCACGACCCAAACCAATGGGCCATGACTAGTGCCGTATACGACCTGCTAGATATAATCAAACTGAAACTAACACAATATGCCAATCTGTAAAAGCATGTTGTAAACACGTCATGTCATACATCAAAAGAACCTGTCTCTTGAGAAGCCACAGCTAACCAAAACATAACAAAATATGCAAGCCGCCAAGGCTGCCACTATACACGGGGACATGCGAGATGAACTATATCGGTATTGTCACACCCCGACTTTACTAGGGTGTGATGGGCACCCGACTCCATATCTGGAGCCGAGCGAACCCGCTGACTCTTGTTACATATAGAAACTCTTGAATCAATTAAGAAAGAAATACATAGTAAGCTCTCCAATTTTTCTTTTCTTTTCATAAGTAAACTCTGACATCATGTAAGACTCGTGACATGAAACATAATAGCATATCGGCTGCTGGAGCCGCTTACAGACTGACAACCCAATACCCATGACTCTGTCTGCAAAGTCTCTAACATCAAACAAACATCGTGGCTCAGACACTCAGACTCGGCAGCACTCCAGAACAAGTGGAGCCTGCCAACTCCGCTGGAACATCTTCTATGATAGCTGTGGCTCATCTGGTGTACCTGCGCGGCATGAACGCAACCCCCGAAGAAGAGGGGTCAGTACGAGTAATGTACTGAGTATGTAAGGCATGAATAGTGACATAATAAAGGAATATACCGTATGATTAATAACGGAATAGACATATGGAGATTATCTTGGACAGAAGTAACTTGTACATATGAATGCCTTTCAGGAAGATGCCATGCATGCTTAGTCCCTTTTTCAGAAAAACAGTACTTCTTACTTACATGTACATAAAACAGAACATTTCAGAAAACGGTATCCTTTATTCACATTTACAGACGCCGAGTACATCGGCTCTCCCACCCCCCTCCCCAACAGTGTCCCAACATATTATATATAAATATATATATCACATATACAGACGCCGTATCCGGCTCTCCCATATCCCGAGTCCGGGCATCCCGCGTCCGGGACGAAATCCAGCTGAATCAGGTGGTGATATAACAGTGGCCCTTCCCCTTTCCCCATATACATATACATATACATATTCACATTCATATACATATGTCATACAATTGGTATGCATGAGAGCCCAAAGAAAGTCATGTGTCCATCGGAGTGACGTAAGGTCGGTGACCTCCGATTACATTATGGAACAATCATGGTCACTTTGTCTCACCTTGAAGGAACGAGTATTTTAAGGCGAGACTGCCAACGAAAAACAGCCTTAAGAGGGAGCATAGAGTGAAATCACGGACATTATAACCGCCAATTCATATGTTTTGAAGTCTTTTAGAAACTAGTGTCATAGCTAAGGAATAGAGTTGAGGTTCAAGAACTAGTATAACATTCTCGCATTCACTTTAAATTCTTAGCTCAAGGCTCTTAGTTATGGAATCATTCTTATCGTACTTACCATAGGCACATTCTCTTTCTTAACATCATCATTATCATTGTCATCATAGGAGTATCCTCGTTAGCATAGTTACGGTACTTGTCATTCGATGAACGGAATAAGGATCAAAAGTTTTCTTTGGGTTCTGCTTCAAAGTAGATCAAAAGGAACAATAAGGAAAAGCCGGGGACAATGGGCCCACCTCGGGTCAAATGAGGTGGCGTACCAAATTTACGTACATTACATTTCATGACGTCACTTGTGAGGGTTTTAGGGTAGTCGGATCACATTGGTGCAATTTCTAGCTGTTTAGGTAGTTTCTCAACATTTGATAACATTTTGAGTTCAATCTTACTGAATGAAAAAGGGCCAAACTCAGTTTTGGATTTCTAGGGATAGGATCGTCCCCGAGGCCCGTATCCAATCCTATTACATCTAAGACATGCCAAAGAAAGAAGGGTAAAGCCTTACATACCTTTTCTGCTTCTTATGCAACTCCAAATTGACGTTCCAAATCCGCCAAAATCTACAAATTGTTCATGTTTACCAAAACTTAATTAGGGCATTTAGAAGTTGATTCTTTAAGGTAACACTTTGTCTGCCGAAATTTCGGCAGCATTTCCCCTGTAAATGTGCCATCCCACCAAGTTCAACTTGGCCAATTCTTAATCAATAACAATCCCGGGAATTCAACCCGGCCAAACTATCAACAATACCAACAATTCTTATCAACAACATTAACATTCCATTCAACATACATTCCAACATTCAATTCAATTCATTTCACACAATATTCCAACAACTTAATCAACATACTATTTCCTCCGAGACCTTCAACTTCAACCTCAACCATACATTTACTTATCATTAGTATTCATTTACTTTGACAACACCCTTCATTCAATATCACATAATTCATAACGGCGACAACTAGAATATCAAATTACACCAATCAACACCATTCTCGACCACAATGACTTCTTACACATTTTTCATATAATTTCATCCATCGCTACACATAACACCAACACAAACATGTTGAATACCATTGATTCATCACTCCAACCCCACTTTGCATACACATTACTAAACACACACATGCACGGCCAAACACACATAACATCATATTTTTATCACTTTCATTCATCCCTACATACTACAACAACCATAACATTAGATAAAATTTATTCATCATTCCAACATAATACACAATATACACGGCCATACACACCATATATATATCTCACGGCCACACCCCTTCATCCGTTTTCTTCACGAATTTCACTTATTTTCATATGCTACAACACACACAAACATTCACAACATATAAAAGAGGATGAACTCTTACCTTATTCCTTGGTTCTTCACTTGGCTAGAACTTGTATGAATATGAGTTCTTTTTGCTCCCATGAACACTCCACGTTGTAAAGGACTTCCCACTTAGTAGGAAAACTAGGAGGAAAGAATTTTCCATGATCAAAATTGAGGGGCAAGTTTCGGCCAGCCCCTCTCTTTAGCCGACTGCCCCCTTTTTTTTTTCATCTTTCTTGAGTTTTCTAGACTAGGCAACTAATGAATTAACCTTCCTTTTATGACTTAGTCTCATATATATATATATATATATATATATATATATATATATATATATATATATACTTTCCCCCATTCTTTCCATATTTATGCTTTAGTCCCTCAATTATGGCCTTATGTCCCTTTCCTTCCCTCTCTAGAGTTTTCCACCTTTTTCTTGATTTTTCTTGAAATTAATTCAAAAGGCCAATTGTCTTCTCTTGCAAGCCTCAAACATGCACATACAAAATTACCCTTATTAATTAATTAAATATGGCATACACCACACACCATGTGACCATGTGGCCCTCTCTTGAATTTTCATGAACTTGGCGGAATTCCCATTTTACCCCTAGCCTTCCACATTATTTTCATTGACCACTTTGCGAATTTCCCTTTTACCCTTTACCTTTCTCAATATTTCCATACTACCAATGTTCGTAAATAATATTCACAACAACTTATACATTATAATAAATTTTTTTGAAAATGGTCATTCCCTTTACTTCGTCACGACCACTTTGGGATATCCGAACGTATAAAATACGGGACATAACAGGTATAGATGACCAAAACATATATACACAACCCACATATGTCTACGGACCTCCAAGAGTATAACAAGCCTATGTCAAAGGATCTGTACCAAAATGACTCAAGCTCCGGAACAATAGAGCTCTCCAAGCGGCCGAGCATAAGTCCTAAGCTGGCGGATCACCAAACTGAGTGTCTGTACCTGCGGGCATGAAACGCAGCCCCCGAAGAAAGGGGGTCAGTACAAAAAATGTACTGAATATGTAAAGCATAAAATACAATAAGGAAGATCATGACTGAGTAAAAGATGACAGGAGACAAGAATGATAATCAAGATACCAATGCATATGTGCCTTATGAGATAAGAGTCGGGCATATATTGTTACACCTCGAAAATTTCCCCGTGAACGTACAGTGAAAAGTTGCAGGTTTGCACTTTGACCCAGTTGGTCGTAAAGTGGAATACGGCCCGTAAAGTGATTTATGGACCTTAAACTGCTATCGTCCTCCGACCTTTCAAAAATTTCAACTTTCTGCCAAATGCCTAAATGGTTAAATACGACCCAGAATACGGACCGTAAATCGAAATACGGCCCGTAAACTGTGACCGTAAACCACCATGACTCTAGCAAACCTTTCTGGTTCTGTTATCTTTAAATACGGTCGCGAAGGACGGACCGTAAACCAGAATACGGCCCGTAAAATGGGTTTACGACCACTGTACACCTCAGTCACTGTTCATTCCGGATTAGATTTTAAGTCATTACAAAGAGACCCAAGCTCATTCAAATCATTTCACCTTCACGATATTTCTCTCTAGAAACTCCTAGAATACTCTCTACTCTTCATCACAAGAAAACCAAAGGAAATTAGTGATCAACTACATGAAACCCACGAAATCAAGTGTAAGAATCACACTAAAGTTTATCTTTCCCAAGAAAACTCAAAAGAAGTGAAGTAGGGTTTTGGTGCTAGAGGAGGAACTCCACTCAAGTCTTGTTCAACCATCATCCAAGGTAAGTTTTATGACCATCTCATGTTGTTTAAGGTGTTGAAAGGTTGAGATACCCGAATTGTAGAAAAGTATAGCAAATGGGTCATAAATGAGTGAATAGTGCCATGGTTGAATGGTAGTTGAATGGAATCATGAATGTTGATGTGTTGAAATCATGAATACGTTATAAATGAGGCTTAGACCATGAAATAAGTATTATACATGAGAAAACGCGATAGTAAGCTATAACTATGAATATGGAGAAATTGAAAAGGAATGGTGGATCATGGTCATTGTATATGAATGATGATTGTTGATGGCTATATTGTAATTGTTGTTGTGAGTGTTGGGAGTTGATATGGAATATGGGAGAAGTAGTATAAACAAAGGAAGTGCTGCCCAATTGTCTCTAGAAATAGTAGTGCGTTCTTATAGTTGATTAACTAACGTTAGTACGAATCCTCTTTTGAAGGTAGAGACGTGACATTGAAGGAAAATAAGCAAACGCTAGATTGCTTAAACGAGAAAGGTATGTAAGGCTTAACTCTTCTTTCAAAAGGCATGAATCCTTCAAGTTTTCCATAATCCTTCTATAAGATGAAGCTTATGAGTCCCTCTAAATATCGAATCACCTATAAGCATGATAAAAATGACAATGAGCTAGAGTATAGAGATTCAAGAAATTGTGGCACGATGTTCCTACAATGCTAATGATGTTATTATTGTTAACACTCGCCTTATGCTTTATTTCCTTCAAGGCGAGGCATGATACTCATAAAATGTCCATAATACAATCGGGGGTTCACGACCTTACGTCACCCCGACATAGTGGAGTTGCCTTAAAGCCTAATATATGCTCTTAATGCTAATGTATGATCTGACAATAAAATGATGAGTAATGCTAACTTGTAATATAACTATGGGATGCATGGAATACCAAGAAATGATAACATGATGCTACGGCATGAGATGTGTAATAGTGATGTGTTATGATTGATTTTTTGATGATATGATTCCACCGCGCCTATATGGTGGGGCAGGTCACCGCTAATGCGGGCTGCTATGTTTACACCGAGCCTAGAGGGCCGGGCATGATCACCACTAGTGGGCGACATATGAGGGTTACCCGGACGCGGGTAACGATGCGGATTACGATGTGAGGATTTATGTGATGACGTGTATGACGTGTATGATAATGTATGTGATGATGTATGGGATGCGATAGCATGTATACTGTGATTATGTAAAATGCGATATATGTAGAGAGTATGTTGTACATGATATACATTCAGGTTATATCCTTCTCTCATGATTTCGGATCCCTCAATTATGTTTGTTTACTTCATTCCTGCCTTACATACTCAGTACAATATTCGTAGTGACGTTCGTTTTCTTTGGACGCTGTGTTCATGCCCACAGGTAGACCGGGAGGAGATCTTGCTCCAGATTCTTAGAGGGCGTTAGCTGACTGAAAGCACCCCATGTCCTGGAGGTTCCTATGATGATTATTTTGTGTACAATTGTAGATGTCATCTCATAGAGGCTCGTAGATACTCAATGTGGGTCATGTGGTTTCACGGCGTGGTCATTGTGTAAATATATACATATGTATTATTTTGCTAGCCTAATGGCTCATGTGTATAAAAACATTATGTTTCCAAAGGAAAACGGGTTTTCTTATAAATCGAGCACGAATCTGATAAATGATTGTTAAATACGCCTAAGGAGTACTAGTGCGAGCGGTGCTCGGCGGTTAGCCCCGGGTACCCGTCACGGCCCCTAGCCGGGTCGTGACTAAAGTGGTATCAGAGCGGTTCAGTCCTAGGAAGTGTCTACGAGCCATGTCTAGTAGAGTCTTGTTTATGGTGTGTAGCGCGCCACATCAATAAACAAGAGGCTACAGGGCATTTAGGAAAAATGACCATCTTTCTTCTTATGAGATCGTGCGATAGAGCCATGCATAAGATCTTATCCTCCCTAATAGTGCGTTATGATTTCAGAATGCCGCCAAAGGGGAAAGCCACAGCCGCCCAGAAGCGCAAGACTAAGACAAAGAGGCGGGTAGAAAGAGAGACTCCAATGAATATTGAAGAGGGTGAATCGCATAACGAGGCCTTGTCTAATACTTCCTCTACCTCGCCCAATATGGGAGAACAAGTAGGAGCTCCAGCTCCAATTCCTCCCCAGGCTGCTTCGGGTCAACAAATGACCGAGGCCATCCAGGTATTGACACAATTGGTTGCCGCACAAGCACAACGACAGAATGTGGGTTTAAGGGACCGGGAAGCAAGTACAAAGGCCCGTGATTTTATGAGTCTAAATCCACCGGAGTTCTTCGGGTCAAAGCCGGGGGAAGACCCACAAGGTTTTATTGATGAAATGTTGAGGACTTTGAAGATTGTCCATGCCTCCGAAACCGAATCCATGTAGTTGGCATCTTATAGACTCCGGGATGTGGCGGTGTTATGGTACAACAATTGGGTATTATCAAGAGGAGAGAATGCGACTCCTCCGGTGTGGCAAGAGTTTGTAGATGCTTTTATTCGTCACTATTTGCCACCCGAGGTCCGCCGAGCTAGAGCGGATAGATTTCTAAATTTGAGGCAAGGAAATATGAGTACCCGGGAGTATAGCATGCAATTCAATTCTTTGGCTAGATATGCTCCGACCCTGGTGGCTGACATGGGAGATCGGGTACATAGATTTGTGAGTGGCCTAGGGCCACATTTATTCAGAGATTGTCTGACGGCTTCCTTGCAAGACGGGATGGACATTTGCCGGATACAAGCCCGTGCTCAGAATTTGGAGGGGCGACAACAACAACAAAGAGGTGATCGCGACAGTGATAGAAGAAAAAGCAAAAGGGATAGATATATGGGCACGGGCAGTGATTATAGAGAGGGATCGAGGTAGACTTATTCCCGACATTCAGGCCAGTCAGCGACTAGTGCACCTCCCAGATTTCCAAATAGAAGATTTGACCGCTCCTTTCGCTCGGGACAGGGTTAGAGTTCGAGGGCTTCAGGTTCCCAGTTTGAGGGTGATTATAGTCAGGGAGACCCCCAGTTACACGATGTATTCAGTGCCGCAAATTACACTCAGGGCCATGTCGTCAGGACACTAATGCTTGTTATGTTTGTGGGCAGACCGGGCATTTGATGCGAGATTGTCCCTCGCGGAATGGCAGAGGTGGTGTTCGACCCACCGGCTCAGCAGCGGGTTCCTCATCAGCACGCCCAGCGGGGCAGACTCCCCAGATGACAGCAGGCCGAGGGGCAGCATCTACTTTAGGTGCCACTCAGCCCCGCGTATATGCTTTAACCGGACGACAGGATCTCGAGTCCTCTCCGGATGTAGTTACAGGTATATTGTCTATATTCTCCCGTGATGTGTATGCATTGATAGATTCGGGTTCTACATTCTCTTATATTACTCCATATGTTGTTGGTTGTGTTGGGGTGAAACCTGAGTCAATTAGACCCTTTGAGGTACTCACTCCGATTGGTAATCCCGTGATAGCAAGGCAAGTGTACAAAAACTGTGTCATTGTGATATGTGATCGTCAAACCAAAGCCAATTTGATTGTATTGGAAATGGTAGACTTTGATGTAATCATGGGTATGGATTGGTTGGCCTCGTGCTATGCCAATGTCGATTGCCAGATGAAAGTGGTTCGATTCCAATTTCCGGGAGAGCCCGTGCTTGAATGGAAGGGTAATGCAGCATCCCCGAAGGGTAGGTTTATTTCCTACCTTAAAGCAAGGAAGATGATAGCCAAGGGCTATATTTATCATTTAGTTTGGGTTCATGACACCGAGGCAAAGCCGCCAACTTTCCAATCAGTTCCAGTCGTGAATGAATTCCCAGATGTATTTCCTGATGAGCTTTCAGGTCTTCCTCCAGAAAGAGAAATAGATTTTTCTATTGACGTGTTGCCGGACACCAAGCCTATTTCTATTCCTCCTTATCGAATGTCTCCGGCAGAATTGAAAGAGCTAAAAGCACAGCTGAAAGATCTGCTTGACAAGGGGTTTATTAGACCCAGTTCATCGTCGTGTGGAGCACCAGTCTTGTTCGTAAGGAAGAAAGACGGATCTCTACGAATGTGTATCGACTACAGACAATTGAACAAAGTAACGATACAGAACAAATATCCTCTTCTGAGGATTAATGATTTTTTTGATCAGCTGCAAGGTGCCAAGTGGTTTTCCAAAATAGATTTGAGGCCGGGTTATCATCAAGTGAGAGTTAGAGAAGCGGATATTCCTAAAACAGCCTTCAGATCGAGATATGGCCACTATGAATTTCGGGTGATGTCATTCGGGTTGACTAATGCTCCAGCCATGTTTATGAATCTGATGAATAATGTATTCAGGCCCCTCTTGGATCTATTTGTGATAGTATTTATTGATGATATTTTTGTGTATTCTCGCACGGAATCAGAACATGCAGATCATCTGAGAGTTGTTCTTGGTATTCTTCGAGCCTGGGAATTGTATGCAAAATTTTCAAAATGTGAGTTTTTGCTCAACTCTGTAACATTTCTGGGCCATGTTATTTCAGATGATGGCATTCGAGTCGACACTCAAAAAATTGAAGCGGTGAAGACTTGGCCAAGGCCTACGACGCCTACAAAAGTTCGTAGTTTTCTGGGTTTGGCAGGGTATTATCGAAGATTCGTAGAGGGATTTTCGTCTATTTCGGCCCCATTGATGAAGCTAACCCAGAGGTCAGCAAAGTTTCAATGGAGCGATGCTTGTGAGCACAGCTTCCAGGAGTTGAAAGGCAGATTGACCTCAGCTCCGATCTTAACACTTCCAGAAGGGCCAGATGGCTACGTGGTGTATTGTGACACTTCCGGTGTCGGATTGGGATGCGTATTGATGCAGCATGGTAAGGTTATTGCATATGCTTCGAGACAATTACGGAAACATGAGAAGAATTATCTAACTCATGATCTCGAATTGGCTTCGATTATTCATGCCCTAAAAATATGAAGGCATTATTTGTATGGCATGCATGTTGATATCTATACGGATCATAGGAGCCTCCAACACATTTTCAAGCAAAAGGAGTTGAATCTGCGGCAAAGGCGGTGGTTAGAATTGTTAAAAGATTATGATGTGGACATTTTGTACCACCCCGGAAAAGCGAATGTAGTAGCCGATGCGCTTAGCCGGCGATCAATGGGCAGTTTATGTGGAGTTCCACCGGAAAGGAAAGAGATGGTTCAAGAACTTCATCAATTGGCTAATCTTGAAGTGCGTGTAATTGATTCTAGCGATGCTGGGATTAGTATAAATGATTCCACAACCTCGTCCTTGGATACGGAAGTGAAGGAACGGTAGTATGAAGATCCTCAGTTGTGTCGTTATAGAGACGCATCTCATGGGAAAGAAAAGTCTCCGTTTGAAGTTTCCATGGATGGGATTCCTAGGTACCGAGGCAGGTTATGTGTGTCGAATGTGGCGGAATTGCGCCGACGAATTTTAGAAGAAGCACATTGCTCTAGATATTCTATTCACCCAGGTGCAACCAAGATGTATCATGATCTCAAGATGATATATTGGTGGGATGGCATGAAGAGAGACATAGCCGAATTTGTAGCACAATGTCCAAATTGCCAACAAGTAAAAGTTGAACATCAGAAGCCAGGAGGCTTATTGCAAGCAATAGAGATACCCACCTAGAAATGGGAAGTGATCAACATGAATTTCATCGTGGGATTACCTCGTTTCCGTGCCAGGTATGACTCTATATGGGTGATTATGGATCGATTGACGAAAGCAGCCCATTTTCTTCCAGTTAGAACTACATACTCAGCCGAAGATTAAGCGAGGTTGTATCTCAGAGAAATTATGCGACTCCATGGAATTCCATTGTCTATTATCACCGATAGAGGAGCACAGTTAACAGCTAAGTTTTGGAAGTCTTTTCAAGAAGGTCTAGGCATGCAAGTAAAGTTTAGCACGACATTTCATCCACATACCGATGGGCAAGCCGAGCGCACTATTAAGACCTTGGAAGATATGCTACGAGCGTGTGTGCTGGATTTCGGTGGTAGTTGGGATGATCATTTGCCACTAATTGAGTTTGCATATAACAACAGCTATCATTCTAGTATACAAATGGCTCCGTATGAAGCTTTATATGGAAGGAAATGTAGGTCGCCAATCCGAGACCGGTTGTTGACAGCTCAAAGCCGGAAAAAATCTTAGGCGGAAAATCGCCGACGAGACTTGGAATTTCAGGTCGGTGATTGCGTATTTTTGAAAGTATCTCCAATGAAAGGGGTGATGAGATTTGGTACAAAAGGGAAGCTAAGTCCTAGATACATTGGACCCTACAGAATCATCCGCAAAGTGGGCCAGGTAGCCTATGAATTGGATTTTCCTTCGGAGCTTGAATCAGTCCATCCAGTCTTTAATGTTTCGATTCTCCGCAAGTGTATTAGAGATCTTACAAAGATTGTCCCGATAGATGATGTGCAAGTAACGGAAAGGCTAACCTATAAAGAGGTGCCTATTGCCATCCTAGATAGGCAAGTGCGAAAGCTTCGAAATAAAGAAGTAGCGTCAGTCAAAGTATTGTGGCGAAACAACAATCGGAAAGAAATGACTTGGGAAGCGGAAGAGAATATGGAGTCCAAGTACCCACACTTATTCCAACCCCCAGGAGAGATCCAAGATGAAACACCAACAATATAAGGTATGTATGCTTCATCTTTATGCTCTTGGTCGTGTGTGGCCATAAATATATTGATATTATGATGTAGCCCTATGAGGCGATGACATTATGGGTTGTTGTGATAGGTTGGTAGTGCCAAATTATAGGGGAACCTCTAGCGAAATTTTCGTAGAATCCTGAGTGTTTAACATTCGAGGACGAATATTCCAAAAGGGGGGAAGAGTGTTACACCTCGGAAATTTCCCCGTGAACGTACAGTGAAAAGTTGCAAGTTTGCACTTTGACCCAGTTGGTCGTAAAGTGGAATACGGCCCGTAAAGTGATTTGACCGTAAACTGCTATCGTCCTCCAACCTTTCAAAAATTTCAAATTTCTGCCAAATGTCTAAATGGTTAAATACGACCCAGAATACGGACCGTAAATCGAAATACAGCCCGTAAACTGTGACCGTAAATCACCATGACACTAGCAAACCTTTCTGGTTCTATTATGTTTACATACGGTCGCGAAGGACGGACCGTAAACCATAATACGGCCCGTAAAGTGGGTTTACTACCACTGTACACCTCAGTCACTGTTCATTCCGGATTAGATTTTAAGTCATTACAAAGAGACCCAAGCTCATTCAAATCATTTCACTTTCACGATATTTCTCTCTAGAAACTCCTAGAATACTCTCTACTCTTCATCACAAGAAAACCAAAGGAAATTAGTGGTCAACTACATGAAACCCATGAAATCAAGTGTAAGAATCACACTAAAGTTTATTTTTCCCAAGAAAACCCAAAAGAAGTGAAGTAGGGTTTTGGTGCTAGAGGAGGAACTCCACTCAAGGCTTGTTCAACCATCATCCAAGGTAAGTTTTATGACCATCTCATGTTGTTTAAGGTGTTGAAAGGTTGAGATACCCGAATTGTAGAAAAGTATAGCAAATGGGTCATAAATGAGTGAATAGTGCCATGGTTGAATGGTAGTTGAATGGAATCATGAATGTTGATGTGTTGAAATCATGAATACGTTATAAATGAGGCTTAGACCATGAAATAAGTATTATACATGAGAAAACGCGATAGTAAGCTATAACTATGAATGTGGAGAAATTGAAAAGGAATGGTGGATCATGGTCATTGTATATGAATGATGATTGTTGATGGCTATATTGTAATTGTTGTTGTGAGTGTTGGGAGTTGATATGGAATATGGGAGAAGTAGTATAAACAAAGGAAGTGCTGCCCAATTGTCTCTAGAAATAGTAGTGTGTTCTTATAGTTGATTAACTAACGTTAGTACGAATCCTCTTTTGAAGGTAGAGACGTGACATTGAAGGAAAATAAGCGAACGCTAGATTGCTTAAACGAGAAAGGTATGTGAGGCTTAACTCTTCTTTCAAAAGGCATGAATCCTTCAAGTTTTCCATAATCCTTCTATAAGATGAAGCTTATGAGTCCCTCTATATATTGAATCACCTATAAGCATGATAATAATGACAATGAGCTAGAGTATAGAGATTCAAGAAATTGTGGCACGATGTTCCTACAATGCTAATGATGTTATTATTGTTAACACTCACCTTATGCTTTATTTCCTTCAAGGCGAGGCATGATACTCATAAAATGTCCATAATACAATCGGGGGTTCACGACCTTGCGTCACCCCGACATAGTGGGGTTGCCTTAAAGCCTAATGTATGCTCTTAATGCTAATGTATGCTATGACAATAAGGTGATGAGTAATGCTAACTTGTAATATGACTATGGGATGCATGGAATACCAAGAAATGATAACATGATGATATGGCATGAGATGTGTAATAGTGATGTGTTATGATTGATTTTGTGATGATATGATTCCACCGCGCCTATATGGCCGGGCATGTCACCGCTAATGCGGGCTGCTATGTTTACACCGAGCCTAGAGGGCCGGGCATGATCACCACTAGTGGGCGGCATATGAGGGTTACCCGGACGCGGGTAACGATGCGGATTACGATGTGAGGATGTATGTGATGACGTATATGATGATATATGTGATGATGTATGGGATGTGATAGCATGTATACTATGATAATGTAAAATACGATATATGTAGAGAGTATGTTGTACATGATATACATTCAGGTTATATCCTTCTCTCATGATTTCGGATCCCTCTATTATGTTTGTTTACTTCATTCCTGCCTTACATAATCAGTACAATATTCGTACTGACGTTCGTTTTCTTTGGACGCTGTGTTCATGCCCACAGGTAGCCAGGGAGGAGATCTTGCTCCAGATTCTTAGAGGCTGTTAGCTGACTGAAAGCACTCATTGTCCTGGAGGTGCCTATGATGATTCTTTTTTGTACAATTGTAGATGTCATTTCATAGAGGCTCGTAGATACTCAATGTGGGTCATGTGGTTTCACAGCGTGGTCATTGTGTAAATATATACATATGTATTATTTTGCTATCCTAAGGGCTCATGTGTATAAAAACATTTTGTTTCCAAAGGAAAACGGGTTTTCTTATAAATCGAGCATGAATCTGATAAATGATTGTTAAATAAGCCTAAGGAGTACTAGTACGAGCGGTGCTCGGCGGTTAGCCCCGGGTACCCGTCACGGCCCCTAGCCGGGTCGTGACATATATAATATACCGTACCTGGCCCTCTAGTGAGGGACTCGGTGAAATAATTATATATATACCGTACCCGGCCCTCTAATGAGGGAATCGTTGAAATAATCATATATATACCGTACCCACCCCTCTAGTGAGGGACTCGGTGAATAATCATATACATACCGTACCAACCCTCTAGTGAGGGACACGGTGAACAATGCAATGAAACTGTGCATGAGTAGAGTATTAGGAGCAATCATGTACAAAATGAATCATCATCTGAGACTCGATAGAATAATTAGAATGAACCAACACTTGAGAATCAAAGACAACTACCATGTTAAGTACCACTGAGGATTAGAATTCATTGGAGTCATGTATGTTCATTGTTCGCTCAGTTTATGTAATTCATACCAAAAAGAAAAGAGGGTAACTTTACATACTTGCTGATTCTCCAATTATTTACACCTATTCGTCTGATCTCGTGAGTCTACATTTAAAAAGATTCACACTATCGTTAGACTCATCATAGTATACTTGTGTTAAGCTTTCAAGTAAAATTGTTCTATATCCTGCCGAAAATCGAACAGCATCTCCCCTGCTTATATGCCTAGCCCAAAACCTCAACTCAACAACCAACAACAACAACAACACCAACATCAATAACATCATTTCCAACAACAATATATACCATAAAACATCCCACACGCTGTTTTTCAACTTTCATAACTAATCAACTTACTAAACACTCTAACTTCATGAATAAACCGGTGTTAATGTAAATAGGAAGAGATCCATAGCTTATTCTTACTAGGACAACAATATATTCAGTGTTCGCCTAGAATCCGGACCGAATCCACCGCAAAACAAGACTACAAACACAACTGCGCGCTATTCGGACCTATGCTAATATTCCACCGCTTGAAAATTACTCACTTTTTGGTACCCTCACTCTCCATTCTAATTTCTGGAAATTTCTGGGCTAAAATCTGGTGAAAAAGGGGTTATTACCCTTTTTATAGGGGTCAAATTCGGGTCGGGTCACTGTAGCAGTTTACTGTAGCAAGTCGGTTACTGTAGCACACTTTTCTGCTTTGTCAGCCGAACTTGTAACGTCCATAATTCTCTACTTTGATGTCCTATTGATGAGCGTTTTGGTGCGATGGAAACTTGACTCAACGAACTTCATTTTAGGCTTTTGTTTTACTTCAAAACACTTCATATGCTAAGAAATATTCTTCCCTCAAGTTGGACCAAAATATTCAAACAAAACTTCACCCATCCTTTGTCCAAAGTCGTACCACTCCATTTCTTCCACTCGTTTCCTTATAAAACCTTCTGTTATACCTTATATACATCCTTCAATCATTAAATATACTTAATAATGCTTGCTCCTTACATTCCAAACTGGTTTTGCTTGACCATAACTCAATGTACTTATGTTTCAAATTTGATAAGTAGTTCTTCGAAAATACGGGGTGTAACAATTCTGTAATATACTATAAGTTGGTTTGGGGTTTTAGTTGTGATCCCTTAATAGGGAATGTCTAAAATGAATAAGATTAAGGATAGCATTATGCTAGTTTAATCTAATAACTTCTTTTACTAAGATAGGCCACTAAGAGTACTCCTTAAGGATAGCCAATGCTAAAACTTAAAAGGATTAATAGTGAATCTTTTGTTAGAAAGTCAAACCATTGACTCAAAGTGTTTTATTCCTTTGGAATTAGGCTCATAATCTAAACATTTTGAGAGTAGGATGGAACCTATCTGTTTAGCTTGCCTTTCCTTCTTATTTGTGATACTATTCCATGGTTTTTTTCATCATGAGTAGGGCTCTAGAGACAGCCTAAGCTTACCTGAGATTGCTCCTTTGTTTCTACTTAACATGGTTACCCTAATGACTAGATAAATTTCCCTTTTTTGCCCTGGATATTTGTTTCTATATTTATGTGAAAATGAACTGCTAAGCACAAATCAAAGCATGACCTCTCTCTTTCCCACCTCACCTTGCTAGTTCTATGTTTTACTAAGCATGAGGTTGTATTCCTGAGAAATGAGTTCTTATGTCCTCTCTTTCTATAAATGATCCATCATCCTATCATGAATTTTTTCAACATTAGTTTTATGAATATGAAGCATGACATGAACTTATGTGATCCCTCATAATTTGATTATGAGCATTTGAAGCATGAAAACTTAAATTCTTCGTTTAGACAATTGGTTGGATACTATGATTATGTGTAGAAATTCTGAAGTTCCAAAAACCAAAAGAAGAAAGATTTATTGTTCTTGATTACCTGTTTGTTGAACTGGAATGAGGTGTTACACACTTTTGGAAGGCATTGAGTTGATGTCCCAAAGATATGAGCTCAAGATGAGGCTTTGAATACTTCTACTTAACCTTGTTATGGTTTGCTCTGGTTTAGGGTTTCCTCTTTGACATTTTTTTAAGCTTGTGGGGCCCTCTTTGTACGTATTTATGTGCTAAAACGAACTGAAACCCCCTTTTTTTTTTTTGAAAACTAAAAGATAGCCGATCTTTTTTCTTTGAACCTCCGGAGATTCTTTAAAAGAAGAAACACACCAACCTTGATTAGGTTAAGTTCAGAATTGATTTGGTCTATTATTCTACTAGTTTGGTTTTTTTCTTTCTTCTTCTGAAATCATATGGATTTCTTCCTTTAGTTTCTCAGTGCTTGGCCTTTCATTGTGAGACCTGGATACATCTGGTTTAAGTGTTTGTTATTTTTCTCTTTATCATGGTGAAAGTGTCTTTGATTCACCTAGCTTCCTGTGTATCATTAAACCTTGTGGGAATCATGCAGTGTCCTGTTCATACTTACAACAATAGGATTGAGTATATTAAATGAGTAATTCCCTCTGTCTCATTTAAATCTGTTCACTTCGATGGTGATATTTCCTTTTAGACTCATGAGTTGATACACAAGTTTGTTTGATTTCTTTGATTGTCTTCTCTCCTTCTCCCAAACATGCTCACCTATGTGTATTGTACTCCCTTTCAAGATGGCATGAGTTGCCCCTGCTCATTCTAGGAAGGGGACATATGTGTACTTTAGCATTCTCTAAAATTTGATAAGCATTTGCTTTCCTTTTATTTTTTAATTGAATTTTGCCCAAACGGGCCTTTTATTTATATGAAATCAAAATCAATCTAACAAAAAACGCAAGCCCAAGTCGGGTCCAGCCAAAACAAAATTAAAAAATGAAAAGATACACAATCTTAAAACTTGTCCTAAAATTAAAATTGGAAAGTAGCAACAATATCAACAATATGATATTGTTGCCCTAAATTCTCGCAATTTCTCTTTTTCTTGCTGCTTTTCTCTCTTCATCGACGATGCAAAGATGATGAAGTAGCCAGAGTTTGATGTCAAATTCAACTTCGTGACAGGCTTGAACTGATTTGCACTTGTTGATCAATTCGAGTTCCTTCTGCTTCAAAAGTACTGGGTAAGCTTCATCTCTTGTTCTTGTTGCAATTTTACTGATTTGTTTCATCAAATGTTTGACCTCTGCTCCGCATGTGTTATACATGTGCTGAATCTCCTCTACCTGTGGTTGTTTCTTGCTGAATCGTGATCGAAATGTGTTAGTCATACCATGAATGACTGACCTCTCTCCATAGTTGCACAAATTAGGAAAGGTATGATTTCCATTTCAGCTTCACCTGTTTTTCCTTCTTCTGCTTTGTTTCAATTCGATTGCACTAATTTCTTGCATTTCTATGTACCTCTATTGAAAAAACCTCTGCATATGTTGATTTGGACACTCTACCCATCTTATTGTACTCTCCAACTGCACCTCTCCACTATTGGTTAAGGAGTCGTTGACTCACATTGAAACTCTTACTCGGTAAGCTTCCCTTCTTCCCTCTCTTTGAAGTTTTGTTAGTTCCAGATCTGTTATGGGATTAATGTTGCTTGTATTTTTTATGTGTACCTTTGTGTTTCCTATTTGTTGCTGTTGTTGAGTGTTCTTTCCTCTTTACATGACTTTGTTTCTTTTATACCCGTATACCAACTTTTCTTTCCAACTTTATATAGCTCTGATTCTCAGATAAGGAATTTGAATTTTATCACTGTTGAGTATCTTCCTTAAGTCCACCTCGAATTGCCGAAAACTTTGGCATTGAAGGGACCCTTTATCAAGGGCCTGATTAGCCAAAGCATCAACAAGTTGATTTCCTTCTCTCATAATGTGAGTGAACCTTACCTCCATTTATGTATCCAATTCTAGGATCTCTTCTACCCATATTACAATGTTCCATCGTGGTTTCCACCATTTTAAGAGTATTTTTTGGATCATTTGTGAGTCAATTTGAACTACAATATGGTCCAATTGCTTCTCTCTACAGAAATCTATGGCTTCCTTGGTAACCATTGTCTCAACCACTGTGTTGGTATTAATTCCTATATCTTCTGCTTGAGCATGAATCAGATTACCATCTGAATTTCTCAAGCGGAATCCATATGAACTTCTACCTGGATTTCCACTGGAAGCACCATATGTATTACAAACTAACCATCACATTGGAGGAAAATCCCAAACCATTTTGCTAATCTTCAAATGAGCTCTACCACCTTCTAGCATTTGGATCAAACTATCCCATCTATTAGGCACTTGTCTAATTTAAGTATTTTCTTTCCTCTGAACTTATGATGGATGAGTATTGTTGTTAGTCCTTGTTTGACCCTTTTTCCACTCCCCCTTTATTGGTATTGATAAGTATGTAGTCTGGTATACATTGAGGTATAGACAAATATATAGAGGTATATACATCTTGTATATTCTATATACCACTGAGTATATGGGTGTATATACATAATATATCTCTTGTATATAGTGTTTATTACATTATGTTTGCTCTTCTCGGATTATACTGCCTTTCCCCTTTTCTCTCTCCTTCCTTGTTAATGCTGAGGTATACAAATCTAGCATGCCTTGAACACTCTCAAGTATACAGAGGTGTATACACTTGATATACTTCAAGCATACAAGAGTATACCTACTGTATATAATTTAGTACATAAACATAATAGGTTGTACTAATTGTTCGAGTAATGGACTTCTTTTTACTTCATATTCTTCTTTGAAAAAATGATATACAAGTAAATATACCTTAAGGGGTTGCTAATTTGTAACTGTAACTCGTTACACACTTGTTGTATATCTGGACTGCTTTATGTGTTATTAGATAATAATATACGTTATCTTCTTAGTACATTGATTGCCAAGCATGGGTGCCTTCTAACCGTCATCTCCCTTTTCACCTTTCCATGACTTACCCACCCGAGAATCCAAGTAGACTCTGCCAACATCATTTCATAGTCTCGTCGGGCCCAAAGGCCCAACATAGCATTAAATCAAGTCAGCTGTAGCACGAAGGCTCAACAATGGGTGGAAATTGTTGATATTTACGCCGATAGGCTTAGTAAACTCATCAGCCCCCTTTGCTATTGTTTATATTTATACCTACCTGAATATTTGTGAAAACTACTTGTGTATTGTTGAAACCCTTAGGACCTAATTGAAAGCTCGAGTAGGCAAAGGATTCTAAGATAGTATGGTAGATGACCCGTTTTCGAGACTTAACTCAACTTTCAAAATCATTGTCTCAAATTAACATAAACATTTTCATTTTTATCATAAACGATTTTCAAGAATTTCATGAAAGTAAAAACAATGAGATTTCCATATCATTCATATATTGAAAGAGTTTAAACAGTAGCATTCCAACGAACAAATAGACTGGTAGGATTTTTAGTTTGAAACAGTTGACTCGAAAATGAACCAATTATTGGTTCTTTTTTCCCAGAAGAGTCCCAAATACCAAAATTTCTTCCAAAGTAACAACTTGTGGAAAATAAGCTAAGATTTGAAACAAAAGGAAATGTTGATTAAGACTTGCCATTATTTGTAAAAACCATGGCTTTCAAAGAAAAAAGGCTATACCAAAATCATTTCACGAATTACTTCAAAAGAACAACTTACATTAGTTTGGGTCAAGAAACAATAAAAACTCTACTCATGACTTTGCGTGTGTCTTGGCCTAGTATAGGTAATAAAGTCGTAATCTCTTTTGAGTTATTCGAGTAAACTCAAACAATTTTTCACAGACAATCAAATGATCTTCTTATTTCTTTAATTAAACATTTCTTTAAAAATGAGCCATGGATAAAACAAGTAAAGGCAAGACTTTACTAATTCTTCTATACATATCCCTTTAGACACGCTTTTAAGCAAATATATACTTTTCAGCAAAAATTTTAAACCCGCAGGTCAACCGCATTGTGCGTATTCCTTCTGAGGTGCCTAACACCTTCCTCAGGAAATCACCAAAACCCTTACACGAACTTTAATACTTTAAGAAAGTTTTTCAAGAAGACTACTTTAAGAAAGTTTTTCAAGAAGACTAGCATGAAAACAAACGGTTTTCCTAATTCCCAAAATTAATTCGGTGGCGACTCTGTTTAACAAACAAAGAGCCAAGTTATGATAGAAGCTTTTATGACCGCATAAAAGTGAACTATAACAGTAAGAAATATGATTCAAATGGTGACTGATCCTCATCAATCTGTGTAACGACCCGCTAGGTCGTTATGGAGTGACTTAGTAAAGTAGACCTTCGTTGGAAATTTCGAGGCCGCGGGTGAGTCTGTAATATGTTTTTATGTATATGTACGAGTTTAGTTTGTGTCTGTAGGGCCTCGGATTGGTGTCGGGATTTTTGGGTGAAAAACTGGTGGAACAACCAGAGCTACTGTTCAATATGGACCACTCCAGCAGTTGTGGTACAACTGTAGCGAGTCCGTCGTAGCGGGTAGGTGGCTGCCACCGCGGGAGCGGGAAAAATTATTAAGGTCTGCCATAGACGGACCTTTGCCGCTATAGCAGGACCACCGCAGCGAGAAATCAACCCCTACAACGGTCGAAGGGAGGCAGAATCTGTCATGCCCCAAAACCCACCCTAGGAGTAACAGGCATCCAATGCTATGAACAACACCGAAAGGTCAAGCAATGATTTCAACAACTACCCACAGAAATAACTTCTAAGATGATAAATAAAACATAATCTAACTTCGGGACGCAGCCCGGAAACTAAAACAATAACTAAGATAGGATGGTGCCCTACGAACAAGCATGTGGGCTCACCAAATAGTCTAGAAACTAGCAAGCTCTCTTAATCCGGGTGCGTATCACGAACTTGCTCCTCAACATTACTTAACACACCATAAAAAAAACAATGGTATGCCTGAGTACTAGGTACTCGGTGAGTGTCTCGGGGACAATACTTAATATAAAAAATAATATAATAAGAATCAGTAAAACGGTGTCAATAAAAGTAGTTTAAATTCAAAGATAGAATCACCAACCTTAGTAACACCATTAATGAAAATCGTTAAAGAAGAAATAAATTAATTTCAACTCGTTATGTCGTTTATCATGTTTAAGTCTTTCAATCATGAATATAAGATTATCAACAAGCCACTCATAGGCAACCAAAGTATAACACATGCCGATACAGGCCCAAATCAACATAAAGAAGGGACGACCATTTAAGGTTCCCCAAACCGCATGAAGCACCATATCGGGGTTATCAACCCCAATGGCTACCCTTCCTCCCAAATAGCTAGGCAGAGACCACATCGGGATTGCGATTCCTCAATGGCCACTCTTCCTCCTGAATGGCTAGGCTAACCCCACTAGGATCCATAGTGACTACCCTTCCTGCCTAGTAGCTAGGACAAACCCAAACAATATAAATCATGGAAAAAGAGCTGAATCACCATCCTAGCATAGAAGCCGAATCACTCAAATCATGGTATGGAAGCTAAATCACAAGTCATATCATGATAATCACATTATTCATTAAGGATTATGTTCATCATCCCATTATGGGGGTACATCAAGTCATTTTAGTTTTGGAAACTGGGTTCACTTCTTTAAACAAGTTTCATGTTCAACACATTCCATTAAAGAGCAGTCACATGAGATAGTCAAGCTTTTCAATTATCAAGTTTAAACATCCCTTATGGGGTAATTCAAGTTCGAATACCAAAGCTTTATATCTCAATCTTCAATCTTCCTTTAGAAAGGAAAACAATCATGAGTACGTATATATAATACAGTACAAACAAGGTTTAATGTTGGCTTGTCCCTAACGCACACAAACCACAAACAAACAGTTCATAAAAATTGACCGAAAGAGTATGTTCAAAAGATACATACCTCTAATCTCGCTATAAGCTAGAAACTGGATTCCTTCCAAGTTCAACAATCACACTACTAATGGTTATTAATAATAAAGTTTAGAACTTTAATGTCACACCCCAAACCGATGCGTCGTGATGAGTGCCCGATCTCTACCGATCAAACACCCCTAAACTCGTACCATAATCTCACCAAAAAGCATGGTGGCCCATATATACCTTATAGCTGACTATACACATCTGTAGGGATAACATAATAGTCTTTACATCAAGAAATCACAACCAACGTATATATACACATATGTGCAGAAGATAACAGTGTAAGCCGACTAGGCCACTACATACGTTGTACAACAAAATAAGAGCCGACAAGGCTACATAGCTTCCCAAGTACATAAAACTATATACAGACCTCTATGGAACACAACTGTAGATTGGATAGAACAAGGCCCCGTCATACCTATAAATACATATCGAAATAGCATACCAAAAGGGACTGCAGCTCCGAACAAAGTGGAGTGCACTGACTGTAGCTGAGTGGAAGTCCTACTGAGTTGGGCCGCCTGTCTGGCTACCTGAACCTCCGGGTATGAACACAGCGTCCCCAAACAAAAAGACTTCAGTACGAATAATGTACTGAGTATGTAAGGTATGAAAAAAAACATAACAAGAGGTATGGAGCATAATATAAGATAAAAAGATAACCTGTATATTTGATTGCCTCGTAAGGAGGATATCACGCATGCTTAGCTTTTTAAAGAAAACACTTTTCCTGCATATCAAACATAATATCATCATTATCCCGCGTCAGGGATAACCATCGCACGCCGCCCACTAGTGGTGCTGCCCGGCCATATAGGTACGGTGTTATCATCGTTGTCCATAGCCACCCACCGAAGTGGTGCTACCCGGCCATATAGGCGCGGTGTTATTATCATAATCCATAGCCACCCACCATAGTGGTGCTGCCCGGCCATATAGGCACGGTGTGAGAAACTACTTATATATATATAAAGCATGCATGAGAGCCCAATTAAAAGCTACAACTCTATCAGGGTGACGTAAGGTCGGTAACCTCCGATTTATATTATGGAGCAATCATCATCGCTATATCTCACCTTGAAGGAACAATTATCATAAGGTAAGATCAACAACAATGAATAAAATTAAGAAATTCATGAAATAAACTCAATAATCTCATAATAGCATCAAGACTGTAAACTTTGATATCTCTAGAAATGGGATCATTATCATTATCATTATCATCATGGAAAACATCTATCTTTAGCAATATAAGAACTTTGAGAATCATGAAATTCTAGATTTTTGGGAATAAGGATATTATGGAAAACATGTATGGGTTCATAAGAAAAGAATAATGCCTTTAGAAAGAAAGGGACTAGCCTTAACATACCTTTTCGGTCGCCTTAACTTTAACTACTTAACGCCTGTCTTCCCAAGCTCGTAAATCTACATTCAAAAGAATTCATACTATTGTTAGGCTTATCATCATATGCTCATTTTAAGCCTTCAAATTAAATCCTCTTATAATCTCCCGGAATTCGGGCAGCATCTCCCCTATTTATATCCCTAGCCCGAAATCACAATATAAACAAAACAACAACAATAGCAACACTAATATCAACAACATCATCATCAACCTCAATATGCTCAATAAAAAATCAACCAATCACTAGACTCTACGAAGCTTTAACAACTAAATTTCCATAATACAATTCATAATACCCATAGTAAAGAATATCCTTACCTCAATCAGGGTTGGTAGAGCTTGAAATCTTATTTATCTTCGGTGACCTCCATTGATTCGTCGAGATTCATTATTTAGAACAAGAACTACAAGACCTTATATGCTTCCTGAGCCTAAATCCTGGGGTTTCACTTAATTTGGGCTAAAATTTTATAGAGGAAGTTGGGAGAATGTTCAAGGGGTTTAGGGAAGGTTTGGGGAGGTGGTTGAATGAAAATAAGGGGTAAATACCCGTTATATATTGTTCTAGGGTCGGTTTGCACCGACCTAGAACTTTCCACGCACTGTAGTGCGAGTGTCGCGCACTGTAGCTGCACGTTTCTGCTCTGCCAACCTGACTTGTAACATCCATAATTCTCTACTCCAATGTCGTATCAACGAGCGGTTTGTTGCGTTGGAAACTAGACTTCATGAAATTCACTTTAGGATTTTGCTTCACTTCAAAACTCCTCATATACTAAAAGATATTCTTTCCCCAACTTGGCTCATACTTTATTTTTCAAAATAACGCTCATCTTTTTCCAAAGTCATACTAACTCAACTCCTTCCACTCAATTCCTTATAGGACCTTCCAGAATTCCTCATATGCATCCTTTACTCATAAAATGTACTTAATAATGCTTTGTCCCTTATACTCTAAAGTTGTTTTACTTAGCCATAGCTCAACATACTTACGCTCAAATTTGATAAGTGCTTCTCCGCATGTGCGGGGTGTAACATTTAACCAATTATAGAGATTTCTACCCTTATTCGAAAAACTAGGGTTTTTTTAGCCTTAATACCTGTTCTTGAATCCTTATGTGAATCATTAGTGAATTTTAATCATGTAGGATGCTCTATACCAATCCAAACCATATTACTAAGCTCAGAAAATCAGAAGTCTTACCTCTTAGAAAAACTCCACAAGACCTTATCTCCTTCTTCTTGAGTTTTCAAGAATCTAGGGTTTGGAGAGATGAACTAGTGTCAAGAAGAGGTGAATTTAGTGTAGAATCGATGTAGATGGAGTAATAACTCACCTTAGATATTTTGGGAGGCCTTAGGATTGATTTTTTGTGATTAGAGATGTTTAGGAACTAACCCCAAGCTTAAATATAAGAAATAAATGTGAAAAATCGACTTTTGACCCGAAAACCGCCGTTTCGATGATGGGTCGGCGATACGTGCCCATCGCAGGACCCCCTACAGACTTGAGATTCAGAAAGGGAATTTTTTTGCATTTGTCCTGAGATGTGGGCACATCGTACGCACCCTCACATGCGCGGAGCGTATCCATCGCGCGGCCTGTGTCAGTTTCTGCGCAGTGTTTGGTAAATTGGACATAACTTCTTGTACAAAGCTTCGTTCAGCCTCCATAATATATCGTTTGAAAGATATTTCAAAGACCTAACACTTTTAAGTATTGAGTTTTCCCAAATTCGCAACAGAAATATTCAAAAACTGGACATAACTGAAAATTATCTTAGACTTAGACGAATTTCAGGATTTCTAACGAACCTCCTTATCTCGTTTGATCCTGAAAAGATCATTTAACACTTGTACCCATCCCGAAGAGATCCATATAGCTAAGATGACATCTAAATCTCAATTATTTCACATTCACACCTAATTCGAATTTACGGGATGCTATAGAATTAGCGTTTTATATCCTTTATTCCGAACTCTTTCCCCCACATAACACCAAAACAGTTCCCAAGAAAACTTGTGGAAATTTTCTAAGGCTAGGGCTAAAATACTCCTGAATGGTAAGTCGCAACCCTTTACTTTGTGAATTCCATCATCATCTTAGGTTTCCCTGATTAGTTTAAGGTTCTGTAATGGTGAATGAAGGGTATAAATCCCTAGAACTTGAGAAATCCTTGAATAATGAATGGGTTAGAGATTTTATTGTTGTTTATTCATCTAAGGTTATATATTATCACTTCCTAGGGTGGGAATTCAAGTTCTAATGGATGAGAATGATGCATTGAGACTTAGGGTTTCATAAAGGTGGTAACTTTAGCATAAAAACTACTTGTAAAAGAGTTGAATTGATTACAAACCCATGAATTAGAATAGTATGATCATTAGGAGAGTGGTAATGATGAGTTCACCATGAGTGATAGTTCAACCAATTGGAAAGAGAAGAAATAAGTGGGTTTCCCTTTTCAAATTGTTGTATTGTTTGAGCAAATGATTCGAATACTCATGTAGCACTACATTTCTAGAGTTTAAACATTCTGAGGCATCGTGGAAAGGAAAGGGTCGCGTAGAATAGCTTGCATTGTTCCAGTTCTGCGTTGAGGTAGGTTACGGTCTACTTGATTTAGACTTTGATTAGTTGGTTGTATATGTTATGAAATTGATAGGAGAAAGCATGATTAGGGTTTCGGACATAAAGTGTGGTTGGAAATTCCTATGTTTGATATTGATTGATTGATTATGTGATGAACTATTATAATATAATAAAGAAGAAGTTAATGAATATGATTCTTGTTGACTTGGAGTAATCCCTTATTCATTGATTGTTGAGTCTTGAGTCTTGATATGACTTGTGGCATGGTGACTTATGTTCCTTGATATTGATTCATTGATTGTTCACATTCGTTGTTAATTGTGGAACGAAAATACATTGAGGTGAGAAAGAGCATATAAATATGAAAAGGCACATTTGATAGGGGGTAAAGATATGGCCTAGTTATGGGCTAGTGATTCAAGGTTAGTTCTGGAGTGAATGGTACATGAACACCATGAGTCCCCTGCAGGTCATGGCTTTGTGGGCAAACAATATCATTTAGCATATGTATACGGATATGTGACAAAGTTGAGATAATTCATGAGTTACGGTTGTGTTAGTGATTACATGGGTTGAGTTACTTTCATTGATTTCTATTTGTGTGGACTTATCTTATTTCGGTGTTGGATGATTCTTGTTGATAATTTTATATGGTTATGTGTTGTTGTGCCTATCTGTCTATTCTATTCATTTGTGATTTTATGCATGATACTAATCTTAGTCGGCCTATGATATCTACCAATATATAGTGTTTGTACTGATACTACCTTGCTGCATTCTTTTGAGTGCAGATTGTGATCCAAAGACATCTACCAAACCTCGTATTTAGCGTGAGGCTAGTTTTCGATAGATTCGAGGATGAGCTCCTATCCATGCCAGCCGCCTTAAGATCTTCTCTTATTGATGTCTATTTCCATTCCAGATATTACTTATGTTATTTCAGACAGTTGTTATTTCCTTAGACAGTTTAGGTTTTAGAGTCCTTATACGATGACTTTCAGATTTTGGGGTTGTAATAGTTAGACTTCCGCAATTGACATTTATTTATGGCATGACTAGATGTTTTGGTGATTATTATATTTGTTATATCCTTGACTTGCCTAAAAGTTGTTAATTAATTGGTAATCGGTTGGATAGTTGGTTAAGGGGATGGTTCGCCCACTAGGAGATTATGTGGGTGCCACTCACAGTTACTTGGGTCGTGACAAAGATGGTATCAGAGCCCTAGATTCGTCGATCTCTTTGCACAAAGACATGTTTAGTAGAGTCTTACGGATCGGTGCGGAGATGTCTGTACTTATCTTCGAGAGGCTATGGGATACTAGGAAAATTCAAGTTCTTTCTTATCTAGGAAAATTCAAATTCTTTCTTTCTTTTATGCTACTTGATTCTAATTGGTATCTGGATGATTCAAATTGGTATCAGACTTTTCTTTTTATTCTCAGATAGATGGTGAGGACTCGTGCAGCAACAGCAATAAATGAGGCCAGGCCAGGGGTCGTGGCCGTGCCAGAGGTAGGAGAGCAGCAGCACTAGCCAGGGGCGGGGCTCCTACGGCTTGTCAGGCCCGCGCTGAGTTCCCTGAGCCTCACAAAATTCCTGATGAGGCAGTAGAGTTTGTAGCAGCACTAGCTCAGCCAGATATTATAGCTCCTCCAGTGTTATCAGACGTTATGGTTAGAGTGTTGAACCTGCTGAATGGTTTGATAGAGGCAGGTGTGCTACCAGCCGTTCTAGGTGCTCAGGGTGCCAGAGTAGGTGATCCAGCTCCGGGGTTACAACATGCTGCAACTGTGGCTCCTTCTGTGGATGAGGCTCCAGGACTAGAGGTATTTCCTAGACTAGTAGGAGGTCCGATGTTGACGGGAGATGAGCATGATTTGTTCTGGACGTTCACTAAGATGAAGCCTCCAAAGTTCTTTGGCACTGAGGTTGAGAATGCTTATGAGTTCACCATGGACTGCCATGAGAGGCTCTATAAGATGGGGGTAGTGGAGAAGTATGGTGTTAAGTTTGTGACCTTCCAGCTCTTGGGTGATGCTAAGTTATGGTGGAGGGATTTTGTAGAGTGCAGGCCAGTGGGATCCCCTCCGTTGATATGGACTCAGTTTTATTAGGTGTTCTTAGAAAAGTAAGTTTCTCGTACTTTGAGGGACCGCAGGAGTGATGAGTTCAGTAATATTAGGCAGGGTAATCTGTCTGTGGCTGCTTATGAGGCTCTGTTCCATTCGTTGTCTTGCTATGCCCTCCAGCTTGTACCTACCGCGGAGGAGAGGGTTAGGAGATTTTTGAAAGGGTTGAACACTGCTCTCTTGTTATCAGCTCTTCAGCTTGTAGAATCAGGTGCTTCCTTTCAGGAAGTGGTGGATCATGTTAGGACTATCGAGTGTCTTAGGCAGGACAGTTATAATAAGTACACGTAGAAAAGGCCCGAAAGGGCGGTAGTTTCCATGACTCTTTCTCTAAGGGCCAGATTTCCCAAGTCTATTCGGGACGCCCTGTTCAGTCAACCATGTAAGCTTAAGTTGGAGGTCCGTCAGGGGCCAGTCAGCACTATTCTAGTCAGCCAGGGGGTTCATAGGCTAGAGATCCAGATTATGGTGGTTATTAGGCTTCGTCCGTTTCTCTTCAGCTTCCGATGCTAGAACGCGGATTCTTCGAGTATGGTGATACGGGGGCATTTCAAGAGAAATTATCCCAGACTTAGGCAAGGTGGCTAGGGTACTTAGTTTTCGGCTAACAGAGCTCCAGTATCAGGTAGAGGGGAGGATCTTATGGGGGAAACCATGCTTAGACTGGACGTGGCGATCACACAGTTGGTAGAGGTGGCACCCTGCCTAACAGATAAGGGTTTCATTCTAGTAAAGGTAGACATCAGCTTGGCTGGGGCGGAATCAGACAAGGAAGGTTGATCATAATGGTTCACACACTACTAGCGGACGAGTTCATTGTTATGCCTTTCCTGGCAGGACAGAGGCTGAGGGCTCAGATACAATTATTACAGGCAACATCTCAGTCTATCACCGGATGGGTTTTTTATTGTTTGACTCGGGTTCTACATTTTCTCATGTGTCTACATATTTCTCTATGGGTCTTGATATGGTCTATGATTGACTTCATGCCCCTATTCATGTATCTACTCCAGTTGGAGACTCTATGGTTATAGATAGAGTTTTTCGATCTTATACGGTCACACTTATAGGGTATGGCACCTAGGTTGACTTAGTGATTTTAGACATAGTAGATTTTGATATCATCCTGGGTATGAGTTAGTTAGCTCCTTATCATGAAATTTTGGACTGTCATGCAAGACAGTCACCTTAGCTATATGCCCGAGGTGCCTAGACTTGAGTGGAAGGGTAACCTTAGTCCCTTCCCAAAGAAAATAATTTCCTTTATTCGTGCAAAGAAGCTAGTTGACAGGGGGTGTTGGGCATATTTGGCATATATTCGTGATACTAGTGTTGACGGTCCATCTCTGAAGTCAGTCTTGGTAGTGTGTGAATTTGCAGAGGTGTTTCCCGCGAACTTGCCCACCAAACCGTGATATTGATTTCTGCATTGACTTGGAGCTAGGGACCTGCCTTATCTCTATTCCGCAATGCCAGATGGCACCAGTAGAGTTGAGGGAATTAAAACAACAACTTTAGGATCTTCTTAGTAAGGGTTTTATCCGTCTGAGTGTCTCCCCGTAGGGCGCTCATGTGTTGTTCATGAAAAATAAAAATGGGACTATGCGGATGTGCATTGATTAGCGCTAGTTAAATAAATTCACCATCCGAAATAAATACCCCATCCATCGTATTGATGATTTGTTTATCAGCTTCAAAGGGCTTCTGTGTTTTCGAAAATTAATTTGAGATCGGTTTATCATAAGTTGAAAATTCGGGCAGAGGATATTCCTAAGACGGCTTTCCGGACTAGGTATAGGCATTATGAGTGTCTTGTTATGTCTTTCGGGCTTACTAATGCCCCAGCTGCTTTTACGGATTTGATGAATGGCATTTTTAAGCCATACTTAGACTTCTTTGTGATAGTGTTTATTGATGACATCCTGCTTTATTCGAAGAGTAAAGAAGATCATAAAAAACACTTGAGGGTTATTCTTGGGTTGCTAAGAGACAAGAGGTTGTATGCCAAGTTCTCTAGGTGTGAGTTTTGGCTTGGGTCTATGTCCTTCTTGGGACATGTGCTTTTGAAGGAAGGGATTATGGTTGATCTTAAAAAGATTGAAGCAGTGAGAGATTGGGCTAGGCCTACGTTAGTGATAGAGATTTGCAGCTATGCGGGGTTGGCCAGTTATTCCTATCGGTTCGTGAAGGGATTTACTTATATTGCTACGCATTTGACCCGTTTGACTCAGAAAGAGGTACTTTTTCATTGGTACGATGAGTGTGAGGAGAACTTCCAAAAGCTCAAGACTCTATTGACAACAGCTCTTATTCTATCTTTTCCTGTGGAGGGCAAGAAATTTGTGGTTTATTATGACGCTTCTCATTCTGGTTTGGGTGTTGTTTTGATGCAGGAAAAGAAGGAGATTCCTTATGCTTCTAGGCAGCTGAAGATTTATGAGAAGAACTATGCTACTCACGACTTGGAGTTGGCAGCTGTGGATTTTGGGTTGAAGATATGGAGGCACTATCTTTATGGGGTCTATTGCGAGGTATTTACTGATCATCGCAGTCTTCAGCATGTGTTTACTAAGAGGGATCTTAATTCTAAGCAGCAGAGATGGATGGATTTACTTAAGGATTATGATATCACTATCTTGTATCATCCTGGTAAGGCAAATGTGGTGGCAGATGCTTTGAGCAGGACATTAACTAGCATAGGTAGTTTGGCTCGTTTGATTAAGTCAGAACGTCTGTTGGCCAGGGAGGTTGAGACTCTAGCTAACTGTTTCATGAGGCTTGATGTGTCTGATTCGGTTAGAGTGTTGGCTTATGTTGAGGCGAGATCATCGTTTCTGGAGCAGATAGTTTGAGGATGTGAGTTTGAGTAAGATTCGCGATAAGGTCTTGCGTAGAGTTGGCAGCTGTGGTTTTTTGCGTTGAAGATATGGAGGCACTATCTCTATAGGGTCCATTGCAAGGTATTTACTGATCATCACAGTGTTCAGCATGTGTTTACTAAGAGGGATCTTAATTCTAGGTAGCGGACTGTCACGACCCGACTAGGGGCCGTGACGAGTACCCGGGGCTAATCACCGAGCACCACTCGTTCTAATACTCATCATACTTATTAAACATTCTTTTATCAATTTCATACTCAAATCATAAGAAAATCATCTTTCATTTGAAAACATAAATACGTTTATATACATAAACCTTTCGGCCATCAAAATAATATATATACACATAATAGCAACCTCGTGAAACCATATAACCCACACTGCGTATCTACGAGCCTCTACTAGAGTACTAGACATATGGGCGGGACAGGACCCCATCGTGCCCAAAATATACATCTGTACACTAAAGAATAATCAAGGCACCTCCGGAACAATGGAGTGCTCTCAAATCAGCTACTAGTTCCTACGAGTCTGGATCAAGATCACCTCTCTGTCTACCTGTGGGCATGAACACAGCGTCCAAAGAAAACGGACGTCTGTACGAACATTGTACTGAGTATAAGAGGCATAAACAATAATTATACGTCACTAAAATAAAGGAAACATCAATAAGGAACATATGTATCTGACTGTCACTTATAAAAGAAATAACACATGCTGGCCTACTTGATAATCATCATCATATCATATATGCAAAAATGTATAAGTTGCCCGTCCATATCGGATCGGTGTGATAATCATTAGCCTGCGTCCAGGCCTCCCGCGTCCGGGGTACCATCTCATGCCTCCCACTAGTGGTTTCTGCCCATGCCATCTGGATATGGTGTATACGCTACTCGCCTTAGCGGTGTCTGCCCGGCCATATAGGCACGGTGTGATAACATCATGTACATAGCATAGCCATATCATGCTCTCATCATACTATTACCATAATGCATGTCTGGAAGCTTAACACAATAATACTCTATCGGGGTGACATAAGGTCGCGAACCCCCCGATCCCATTATGGAGCATTTATAAGTATTCTCCCTCACCTTGAAGGAAATAATATATAAGGTGAGTGTAAACAATAAATGACATCACTAACGTTATAGGAACATCATATCATGAACTCTAGAATCTCTATACTTTAACTTTGTCATCATCATTATTGGGCTCATAATATATCTCTTATCTCATATAGCTATTCATGAACATAGGCTCATAGTATTTCCGGAATGTAGGAAATCATGAAGAGGAAGGAAAGTCATGCTATAGGATTCATGCCAGAGAAAGAAAGGACTAGCCTCACATACCTTTTTACGTTTAACTAATCTATCGCTTGCTTGTTCTCCTTCGATGCCCACGTTTCTACCTTCAAGAGAATTCACATTAACATTAGTTAATCGGCTATAAGATCGTGTTACTATTTCTAGGGAAAATTGGGTAGCATTTCCTTTGTTTCTACTACTTTTCCCACATTCTATATCAACTCCCAAACGTTCATAACAACATTCATAATATCGCAAACAACGATCATTATTTATCTACATTTCCCACAATTTACCATTTTCTTTCAATTTCTCCACAATTATGGTCATAATCCATTTTTGCATATTCTCACATATAATACTTATTCCATGGTCTAAATGTAATTCATAACATATTTACAATCATAACACACCAATATTCATAATTCAATCCAAACCTTCACCCAACAATGTCACTATTCACACTTTCATGACCCATTTCCTATATCTTTCTACAATCCAAGTGTTTTCAACTTTCAACACCTTAAAAAAAAATAATGATCATAAAACTCACCTTAGATAATGGATGAACAACCCTTGAGTGGGAATTCTCTTCTTGCACAAAACCCTAGCTCACTTCTTTTGAGATTTCTTGGCTTGGAGGAACCCTAGTGAGCTTCCTTGAACTTGATTCACCTGAATCTATGGTGTAAACCTTTGATTTCCCTTGTATTATTGTAGATGAAGTTTGTGGAACCTTCTAGAGGTCTTGAGAGATGAAGAAGTGTGTGGGAATTGAAATTAATGAAGTGGGATCACATATATATAATTGACCTAACTCAGCCCGTCGGGACTTCCATGGACACTTGTACGGTCAGTCGAATATTGTACAGCTCGTACAAATAGTCGTGGATCACCACCATGAAATCATCATCTTTTCTGGGTATTCTACGGACCAGTATACGGCCCATGGAAAGTTTCACGGTCCGTGGGTGTGGTCGTGGAACTCACAGCTTTTCCGAAGTTGTCCGCGTCGTTTCGTTTGATCTCCAATTCTTATGGAACCTTCTTAGCACTTGTTTAACACTTCATTACCAATCTAAGGAACGTTATAGCTCTTCTCCAAGACACTATTAAGTCATTATTAATTTGATGCTCATAATTCTCTTCCAATACACCACCTATACCTCGCTCTCTTTAACCACTTTCTTTCCTTACCTCAATGTCATTGAAATATCGATTAGGATCATCAAATGCTATTTCTTACTTATCAAAATGTCATATACGTCGAGCTCTTTGCTAACCTATTCACTGTATGTTAATGGGGAATTTTCCAAGGTGTAACACGGATAAGGATGGATTTGCTTGAGGATTATGATATCACTATCTAGTATCCTCCTAGCAAGGCAAATATGGTGGCAGATGCTTTGTGCAGGAAATTAGCTAGCATGGGCAGTTTGGCTCGTTTGATTAAGTCAGAGCGGTTGGCCAGGGAGGTTCAGACTCTAGCTAACAGTTTCATGAGGCTTGATGTGTCTGATTCGGGCAGAGTGTTGGCTTATACAGAGGCGAGATCATCATTTCTGGAGAAAATTTAGGCCAGACAGTTTGAGGATGCGAGTTTGAGTAAGATTCACGATAAGGTCTTGCGTAGTGAGCCAAGGAGGTCGTGATTGATGATGAGGGTGTCTTATGAATCAGGGGCATTTTTGTGTTCCCCGTGATGACGATTTGATTAAGACAATTTAACAGAGGCTCATAGTTCTAGATATTCCATTTATCCTGGTAGTACCAAGATGTACCACAACTTGAGGCAGCACTACTAGTGGGCTAGGATGAAGCGTGATATTGTTGAGTTCATTGAACAGTGTTTAAATTGCCAGTAGGTGAAGTATGAGCACCAGAGACCCGGGGGTACGCTTCAGAGAATGCCCATTCCAGAGTAGAAGTGGGAGAGAATAGCGATGGATTTTGTGGTTGGTCTTCCGAAGACCTTAGGTAAGTTTGATTCGATTTGGGTCATTATTGATAGATAGACAAAGTCTGCCCATTTCATACTGGTTCAGATTACCAATACTGCTCAGAAGTTGGCCCATATTTATATCCGTGAGATTGTTCGTCATCATGGGGTTCCCATTTCCATCATATCCGATAGAGGCATGATGTTTACATCCCGATTTTGGAAGACTTGCATTCTGAATTGGCCACTAGATTGAACCTTAATATAGCTTTCCCCCTCAGACAGATTGCCAGTCTGAGCGGACTATTCAGGTCCTAGAAGATATGCTCCGAGCTTGTGTGATTGACTTCAGTGCCCATTGGGATCAGTTCTTACCATTGGCAAAGTTTGCGTATAACAATAGTTACCACTCGAGCATTGATATGGCCCCATTCAAGGCTCTTTATGGGAGGAGATGCAGGTCTCATTTCGAGTGATTTGATGCATTTGAGGTAAGGCCATGGGGTATTGATCTTTTGAGAGAATCATTAGATAAGGTTAAGGTGATTCCGGAAAAGCTCTTGGAGGCTCAGAGTAGACAGAAGGAGGATGCGAATCGAAAGGTCCTAGATTTTGAGTTTATGGTTAGAGAACAAGTCTTGTTGAAGGTCTCACCCATGAAGGGTGTGATGAGGTTTGGGAAGAAAGTGTTACACCTCGAAAAATTTTCTGTTCATGCACAGTGAATAGACTAACGAAGGGAATGAGTATATGATGTTTCGATAAGTAAGAAATAATATTTGACGATCCAAATTGAGATTTCAAAGACATTCGGGGTAAGAGAAGAAAGTTTGCCAGGAAAAGCAAGGTATATGCTATGTATTGGGAAGGATGTACGAGTGACGAGTTAGTGATGACTTAATGATGTCTTGGAGAAGATTTATAACGTCCCTTGGATTGCTAATGAGGTGTTAAGCAAGTGTTAAGAAGGTTCCATTAGGATTGGAGATCAAACGAGTCGACGAGAACGAATTCCGGAAAGTTGGGCAACATACGGTCCAACATACGAACCGTATAAAACATACTAGCCGTATGTTAGGCCGTATTTTCTTCCTAGAATGGGGACCTTCTCTGGACCAAACATACGTCAGACATACGGCCAGTATAAAATATGCGGACCGTATGTTGGTCCGTATGTTCATGTCGGGACAGATTTTAAAATTTGATATAAGGACCTAACCTCATTTAATTCATTTCATTCTTTCTCTCCACACTTCAAGAACACTCTAGAAATCTCTCCACACTAATTCCGTAAGAACTCAATAGAGATTTTTGATCAACTTCATCAAACCAAGGAAATCAAGTGTAAGAAACTCATTAGAGTTCATCCAAGTCAAGAAATTCCGTTGGAAGTGAACTAGGGTTTTGGCTCAAGTGAAGTCTGTCGGCTCAAGGCTCATTCCCACACTATCTAAGGTAAGTTTTATGATCATTCCATGTTGTTTAAGATATTGAGAGGTTGAAAGACTTAGATTATGAAAGGAGATAGAAAATGGGTTACAAAGAAGAGAATAATGAGATTTTGAGTAGTAGCTTAGGATAAGTCATGATTCTTGATATATTGTGATTATGATTATGTTATAAATGATATTAAGAACATGGGATAAGCATTATATGTGAGAAAATGTACTAGTGTACTACGACCATGATTATGGATGAATTGAAGTGAAATTGTGAAATGTGGGTAATGTAGATGAATGAAGATTGTCGTTATAATGTTGTGAATGTTATTATAGATATTTGGGAGTTGATATATGATATGAGGAAAGTTTTATAAACAAAGGAAATGTTGTCCAATTTTCTCTAGCTTTAATAAGCACATTTATATAATCTATTAGCTAATGTTAATACGAACTTTCTTGAAGGTAGAAACATGAGCATCGAAGGAGAAATATCAAGCAATAGGATAGCTAAACGAAAAGGCATGTAAGGCTAGTCCCTTCTTTCTAAGGCATGACTCCCATGGCATAATTTTCCCTTACTCTCCATGACCCTCTTACATTCCAAAAATTATGAGTGTATGTTCATGAAGAGCCATATGAGATAAAGATAAGAGATGCGTTATGAGAATGATAATGATGATGCTTATTGTATACACTATCCTTATTTGCTAATTCCTTCAAGGTGAGGCAGAATGCTTATGAATGCTCCATAATGGAATCGGGGGTTCACGACCTCATGTCACCCTGATAAGGTATAGTTGTCTTTGAGTTCCTATGCATGCATTATGATAAGAGTATGACAAGATTATGATATGCCAATGAGATATACATGATGATGATGATATTACACCGCGCCTATATGGACCAGCAGACACCGCTAAAGCGGGTAGCGTATACTCCATGTCTAGATGGCATGGGCAAACACCACTAGTGGGTGGCATGAGATGGTTACCCCGGATGTAGGAGGCCTGGACGCGGGATAATGATGATCACACCGTACCTATATGGTCGGGCAGCTTATATAGATATGCATACATGATATGATGATGTTTATGAAGTGAGTTAGCATGTTTTATTTCTATCAAAATTGACAGTCAGTTACATATTGTTCTTCATTTGATATCTCCCCATTTCATTGATGTGTTAGTATTGTTTATGCCTTACATACTCAGTACAATGCTCGTACTGACGTCCTCTTTCTTTGGACGTTGTGTTCATGCCCATAAGTAGACAGGGAGGTGATCCAGATTCATAGGAGCTATTAGCAGACTTGAGAGCACTCCATTGTTTTGGAGGTGCCATTGCTTATGATTTTGTATATATATATTTTGGGCAAAACGGGGTCCTGTCCCGTCAATATGTCTAGTACTCTAGTAGAGACTCGTAGATACGTATGTGTGGGTCGTATGGTCTCACGATTTCCTATATATTTTGTATATATATTATTTTGATAGCCGAATGGTTTATGTATATAAAGGTAAATATGTTTCAAAATGGAAAATGGTTTTCCTATGATTTGAGTATGAGAATAATGAATGAACGCAGGATGAGTACGATGGGTAATAGTATGATTGGTGCTCGGTGGTTAGCCCCAGGTACCCGTCATGGTCCCTAGTCGGGTCGTGAGAAAAGTGGTATCAGAGTAGTTCAGTCCTAGGAAGTGTCTACAAGCCGTGTCTAGTAGAGTCTTGTTTATGGTGTGTTGCGCGCCACACTTACGAGGCTACAGGACATTTAGGAAAAATGACGATTCTTCTTCATATGAGATCGTGCGATAGAGCCGTGTTATAAGATTTTCTCCTCCCTAATAGTATGCTATGATTTTAGAGATGCCGCCAAAGAGAAAAGCTGCAGCCGCCCAAAAGGGCAAGAATACGGTAGAAAGGCGGGTAGAAATTGAGCCGCCAATGAATGTAGAAGAGGGAGAATCACATAATGAGGCTCCATCTAATACTTCTCCTACTCCGCCTATTATAGAAGAACAAGAAGGGGCTTCAGTTCCAGCTCCTATGCCTCCAGTTCCTCCCCAGGCCACTTCAGGTCAACAAATGACCGAGGCTATTCATCTATTAACGCAGTTAGTTGCCGCCCAGGCACAGCGGCAGAGTTCGAGTCCAAGTGATAGAGCAGTTAGTATTAGAGCTCGAGATTTCATGAGTTTGAATCCTTCGGAGTTTTTCGGGTCAAAGCCGGATGAAGACCCGCAAGGTTTTATCGATGAAATGTTGAGAACATTGAAGATTATCCGTGCCTCCAAAACTAAATCCGTGGAGTTGGCATCTTATAGTCTTTGAGATGTGGCGGTCTTATGGTATAATAATTGGATATCATCAAGAAAAGAGAATTCACCTCCTCTATTTTGGCAAGAATTTGTAGATGCCTTCATCCGCCACTATTTTCCACCCGAGGTCCGCCGAGCTAGAACGGACAGGTTCTTAAATCTAAAGCAAGGAAATATGAGTGCCCGAGAGTATAGCCTTCAGTTTAATTCACTGGCTAGATATGCTCCGACATGGGGATAGAGTGCATATATTTGTGAGTGGCTTAGGGCCACATTTGTTCAAGGACTGATTGACGGCTTCGTTGCAAGATGGGATGGATATTTCTCGCATTCAGGCCCATGCCCAGAACTTAGAAGGACAACAACATCCACAAAGGGGTGAGCATGATATTGATAGAGGGCAAAGCAAGAGGGCCAGATCTCTAGGGGTAGGTAGTGATTATAGAGGGGGATCGAGGCAGTCATATCCTAGACACTCAGGCTAGTCACCGAATAGTGCACCTCCACGATTTGTAGGTAAGAGATTTGACCGCTCCATTTCTTCAGGACAAGTCAGAGTTCAAGAGCTTCAGGTTCCTAGTTTGGGGGTGATTATAGCCAGAGGAGACCACCAGTACCGCGATATAGCCAATTGCGGTAGATTACATTCCGGACAGTGTTACCGAGGTTCAGATGCTTGCTATGCCTGTGGCCAGGTTGGGCACATGATGCGAGATTTCCCGTTGATGAGTGGTCGAGTTGGGGTTCAGCTCAAGGGATCAGCGGCTGGTTCTACTTCTGTGCGCCCGACAGGGCAGACTCCCCAGATTCCAGCAGGTCGAGGTAGAGGCTGAGATGGAGCATCTACGTCAAGTACCACTCAGCCCTGTTTCTATGCTTTAGCCGGATGACAGGATCTTGAGTCCTCCCCGGATGTGGTTACAGGTATATTGTCCATATTTTCCCATGACGTATATACATTGATAGATCCGGGTTCTACACTATATTATATTACTCCTTATGTTGCTGGTCGTATTGGGGTGAAACCCGAGCAGATTAAACATTTCGAGGTATCTACTTCGGTTGGTGATCCCGTGATAGCTAGACAAGTATACAAAAATTGTGTAATTGTGATATGTGACCGCCAGACTAATGTTGATTTAGTTGAGCTGGAAATGCTAGATTTTGATGTGATTATAGGTATGGATTGGTTGGCCTCATGTTATGCTAATGTTGATTGTCGCATGAAAGTAGTTCGGTTTCAATTTTCGGGAGAGCCCGTGATTAAATGGAAAGGTAATACAGCATCCCCAAGGGGTAGGTTTATTTCCTACCTTAAGGCAAGAAAGATGATAGCAAAAGGCTATATTTATCACTTAGTTTAAGTTCATGACACCGAAACAAAGTCACCAACTTTCCAATCCGTTCCGGTAGTGAATGAATTTCCAGATGAACTTCCAGGTCTTCCACCGGAAAGAGAGATTGACTTCGTTATTGATGTATTGCCGGATACTAAGCCTATTTCTATTCCTCCTTACCGAATGGCTCCTGCAAAATTGAAAGAACTAAAGGCGCAATTGAGGGATTTACTAGAACAAGGATTCATTAGACCTAGTCCATCACCTTGGGGAGCACCAATTCTATTTGTGCGAAAGAAAGATGGTTTCTTTACAGATATGTATTGATTACAAGCAATTGAATAAGGTGACGATAAAGAATAAATATCCTCTTCCGAGAATTGATGATTTGTTTGATCAATTACCGGGTGCCAAGTGGTTTTCCAAAATAGACCTAAGGTCAGGTTATCATCAAGTAAGAGTTAAAGAGGAAGATATTCCTAAAACAGCTTTCAGAACGAGATATGACCATTATGAATTCCGGGTGATGGCATTTGGGTTAACTAATGCCCCGACAGTGTTCATGAATTTGATAAATAGTGTATTCAGGCCTCTCTTAGATCTGTTCGTGATAGTGTTTATCGATGATATTCTGGTATATTCTTGGAATCCTTCAAAGTCGAGAATTGTATGAAAAATTTTCAAAGTACAAGTTTTGGCTGAATTCCGTGACATTTTTTGGTCATGTTATTTTAGATGATGGCATTCGAGTTGATACTCAAAAAATTGAAGCTGTGAAGACTTGACCAAGGCCAACAACACCTACCGAAGTCCGTAGTTTTCTAGGGTTAGCAGGTTATTATAGGAGATTTGGGGAAGGGTTTTCCTCTATTTCAGCCCCATTGACGAAGCTATCCCGGAAGTTAGCTAAATTTCAGTGGAATGATGCTTGTGAACGTAGTTTTCAAGAATTGAAAGATAGGTTAACTTCAGCCCCAGTCTTGACACTCCCTTAAGGGCCAGATGGTTATGTTGTATATTGTGATGCTTCGGGCGTTGGGTTAGGATGTGTATTGATGCAGCACGATAAAGTCATTGCTTATGCTTCGAGACAGATGCGAAAACATGAAAAGAACTACCTAATTCATGATCTCGAATTGGCTGCAGTTATTGATGCATTAAAGATGTGGAGACATTACTTGTATGGTGTTCATGTTGATATCTATACAGATCACAAGAGTCTTCAATACATTTTTAAACAGAAGGAGTTAAATCTGCGGCAGAGGCGGTGGATAGAATTATTGAAAGATTATGATGTGAGTATTTTATACCACCCCGAAAAGGCAAATGTAGTAGCTGATGCGCTTAGCCGCAGATCAATGGGCAACTTATGTGATGTTCCCCCGGAGAAGAAAGAATTAATTCACAAGCTTCACCAACTAGCTAACCTTGGAGTTCATTTAATTGACTCAGGCAGTGCAAGAATTGGTATTAATAATCCAACTGTTTCATCCTTGGACATAGAGGTGAAAGAGCGTCAATATGAAGATCCTAAGTTGAGCCATTATAGAGACACATTTCATGAAAAAGAGAAGTCTCCATTTGAAACTTCTATAGATGGGGTTCTTAGATACCGAGGCAGGCTTTGTATTCCGAATGTTGCAGAATTATGTCGTCGAATTCTAAGAGAAGCTCATTATTCTCGGTATTCTATCCATCCAGGTGCACCAAAGATGTATCATGATCTCAAGTTAATGTATTGGTGGGATGGAATGAAGAAAGACATAGCAGAATTTGTAGCTCAATGTCCAAACTGTCAGCAAGTGAAAATCGAGCATCAAAAGCTAGGAGGATTATTGCAAGAAATAAAAATCCCCACTTGGAAATAAGAAGTGATCAACATGGATTTTATTGTGGGATTACCCCGTTCCCGAAGTAAATATGACTCCATATGGGTGATCGTGGACAGACTCACGAAATCGGCCCATTTTCTTACAGTTAAGACTACGTACTCAGCAGAAGATTATGCAAAGTTGTATATCAAAGAGATTGTGCGAATCCATGATATTTCGATGTCCATTGTTACTGATAGATGGGCATAATTTACAGCTAAGTTCTAGAAATATTTCCCAGAAGGTTTAAGTACTCAAGTAAAGCTTAGCACGGCATTTCATCCACAAACTGATGGGCAAGACGAACGTACCATTCAAACCTTGGAGGATATGCTAAGAGCATGTGTTCTAGATTTTGGTGGTAGTTGGGATGACAACATACCCCTTATTGAGTTTGCATACAACAACAGCTACCATTCCAGTATTCAAATTGCTTCTTATGAAGCCTTATATGGAAGAAAGTGTAGATCCCCAATTGGGTGGTTTGAAGTAGGAGAAGTACAGCTAATAGGCCCTGAGTTGATTCAACAAGCAGTAGAAAAGGTCAAGGTGATTCGAGATCGATTGTTGACAGCCCAAGGTCGCTAGAAATCTTATCTGGACAATCGGCGACGAGACTTAGAATTTCAAGTTGATGATTGGGTATTCTTAAAGGTGTCACCAATGAAAGGAGTGATGCGATTTTGTAAGAAATGGAAGTCAAGTCCTCGATACATTGGACCTTACAAAATTGTCCGCAAGGTGGGTCAAGTAGCATGAATTGGACTTACCCTCGGAGCTCGAATCAGTCCATCCAGTTTTCCATGTCTCAATGCTCCGTAAGTGTATTGGAGATCCTACGAGGACTGTCCCGATAGATGATGTTCAAGTGATAGAAAGGTTGGCTTATGAAGAATTACCCGTTGCCATACTAGATAGGCAAGTACGGAAACTTAGAAATAAATAAGTAGCCTTAGTTAAGGTCTTACGGAGGAATAACAACTGATACGAAAAGACTGGGAAGCGGAAGAGAGTATGAAATCCAAGTAGCGGCACTTATTTCAACTTCCGGAAGAGATCCAAGATGAAACAACAAGATTATGAGGTGTGTATGTTTTCTTTTTATGCTTTTGGGACGTGTGTGGCCAAATTGTATTGCTACTATGTTATGGCCCTGTTAGACATTATTGTTAGGGACTGTTGTGACAGGATGGTAGTGCCATATTACAAGGAAAACTCTAGCGAAATTTTCATAGAATTCCAGAGTGCTTAACATTCGAGGACGAACGTTCCAAAAGGGGGGGAGAATGTTACACTTCGAAAACATTTCTGTTCATGCACAGTAAATAGAATAACGAAGGGCACGATGTATATGATGCTTCGATAAGTAAGAAATAATATTTGATGATCCTAATTGAAATTTCAAAGACATTCAGGGTAAAAGAAGAAAGTTTTCCAAGAAAGGCAAGGTATACGCTATGTATTGGGAAGGATGTACGAGTGACGAGTTACTAATGACTTAGTGATGTCTTGGAGAAAAGTTATAACGTCCCTTGGATTGCTAATGAGGTGTTAAACAAGTGTTAAAAAGGTTCCATAAGGATTGGGGATCAAACGAGTCGACGAGAATGAATTCCGGAAAGGTGGGCAACATACGGTCCAACATACGGACCGTATAAAACATACTGGCCGTATGTTAGGCCGTATGTTCTGCCCAGAATGGGGACCTTCTCTGGACCAAACATACGGTCAGACATACGGCCAGTATAAAAGATACGGACCGTATGTTGGTCCGTATGTTCATGTTGGGACAGATTTTAAAATTTGATATAAGGACCCAACCTCATTTAATTCATTTCATTCTTTCTCTCCACACTTCAAGAACACTCTAGAAAACTCTCCACACTAATTCCGTAAGAACTCAAGAGAGATTTGTGATCAACTTCATCAAACCAAGGAAATCAAGTGTAAGAAACTCGTTAGAGTTCATCCAAGTCAAGAAATTCCGTTGGAAGTGAACTAGGGTTTTGGCTCAAGTGAAGTCTTTCGGCTCAAGGCTCATTCCGACACTATCTAAGGTAAGTTTTATGATCATTCCATGTTGTTTAAGATATTGAGAGGTTGAAAGACTTAGATTATGAAAGGAGATAGAAAATGGGTTACAAAGAAGAGAATAATGAGATTTTGAGTAGTAACTTGGGATGAGTCATGATTCTTGATATATTGTGATTATGATTATGTTATAAATGATATTAATAACATGGGATAAGCATTATATGTGAGAAAACGTACTAGTGTACTACGACTATGATTATGGATGAATTGAAGTGAAATTGTGAAATGTGGGTAATGTAGATGAATGAATATTGTTGGTTATAATGTTGTGAATGTTATTATAGACGTTTGGGAGTTGATATATGATATGAGGAAAGCTATATAAACAAAGGAAATGCTGTCCAATTTGCTCTAGCTTTAGTAAGCACATTTATATAATCGATTAGCTAATGTTAATACGAACTCTCTTGAAGGTAGAAACGTGAGCATCAAAGGAGAACGATCAAGCGATAGGATAGCTAAACGAAAAGGTATGTAAGGCTAGTACCTTCTTTCTAAGGCATGACTCCCATGGCATAATTTTCCCTTACTCTCCATGACCCTCTTACATTCCAAAAATTATGAGTCTATGTTCATGAAGAGCCATATGAGATAAAGATAAGAGATACGTTATGAGAATGGTAATGATGATTATGATAATGATGATGCTTATTGTATACACACACCTTATATTCTAATTCCTTCAAGGTGAGGCAGAATGCTTATGAATGCTCCATAATGAAATTAGGGGTTCACGACCTTATGTCACCCCGATAAAGTATAGTTGTATTTGAGTTCTTATGCATGCATTATGATAATATTATGATTAGCCTATAAGATGTACATGATGATGATATTACACCGCGCTTATATGGCCGGCAAACACTGCTAAAGCGGGTTGCATATACACCATGTCTAGATGGCATGGGCAGACACCACTAGTGGGCGGCATGAGATGGTTACCCCGGACGCGGGAGGCTTGGACGTGGTCTAATGATGATCACACCGTACCTATATGGTCGGGCAGCTTATAAAGATATGCATACATGATATGATGATGTTTATGAAGTGAGTTAGCACGTTTTATTTCTATCAAAATTGACAGTCAGTTACAGGTTGTTCTTCATTTGATATTCCCATTTCATTGATGTATTATTGTTGTTTATGCCTTACATGCTCAGTACAATGCTCGTACAGGCGTCCTCTTTCTTTGGACGCTATGTTCATGCCCACAGGTAGACAGGGAAGTGATCCAGATTCATAGGAGCTATCAGCAGACTTGAGAGCACTCCATTGTTCCAGAGGTTCCATTGCTTATGATTTTATATATATATATAGGAAATCGCGAGACCATACTACCCACACATACGTATCTACGAGACTCTACTAGAGTATTAGACATATGGATGGGACAGGACCCCGTCGTGCCCAATATATATATATATATATATATATATATATATATATATATATATATATATTGGGCACGACGGGGTCCTGTCCCATCCATATGTCTAATACTCTAGTAGAGTCTCGTAGATACGTATGTGTGGGTAGTATGGTCTCGCGATTTCCTATATATTTTGTATATATATTATTTTGATAGCCGAAGGGCTTATGTATATAAAGGTAAATACGTTTCAAAATGGAAATGGTTTTCCTATGATTTGAGTATGAGAATAATGAATGAACACAGGATGAGTACGATGGGTAATTGCATGAGCGGTGCTCGGTGGTTAGTCCTAGGTACCCGTCATGGCCCCTAGTCAGGTCGTGACAGAAAGGCAAGCTTAGTCCTAGATTCATTGGTCCGTTTGAGATTTTTAATCGTGTGGGGGATATAGCCTATGAGTTGTCTTTGCCCCCAGGTTTCTTAGGTGTTCATCCAGTATTCCATGTCTCTATGTTGAATAGATATCATGGTGATGGTTCATTTATCATCGTTGGGATTCTATCTTATTGGATGAGAATCTGTCCTATGAGGAAGTGCCTATTGCAATTCTAGATAGAGAGGTTCGTAACCTGAGGTCGAAAGAGATAGCGTCAGTGAAGGTTCAGTGGAAGAACTGTCTCGTTTAGGAAGCCACTTAGGAGACCGAATGCGATATAAGCAATAACTATCCCCATCTTTTCATTGAGTCAGGTACCGTTTCCCTTGTTTTCCTTCCTTGTTCGTTTAGCAACGAATGAGTTTTAATTGGTATATGATGTAACGACCCGCTAGGTCGTTATGGGGGTGACTTAGTAAACAAGACATCTGTTGGATATTTTGAGGCCGTGGGTGAGTCAGTATTTTGTTTTTAGGTATATGTGTATGTTTAGTTTGCGTCTGAAGGGCCTCGGATTAGTGTTGGGATTTTTGGGTGAAAAACTGGTGGAAAAAAGAAAGCTACTGGTCAATATAGACTGCTGCAGTGGTTGTGGTACTGCTGTAGCGAGTCCGCCGTAGCGGGAAGGTAGTCGCCGCCGCGAGAGCGGGAAAAATAAGTAAGGCCCGCCATAGCAGGACCGCCAACGGTCGACGGGAGGCAGATCAGCGTTTTATATCCTTTATTCTGAACTCTTTCCCCACATAACTCCAAAACAGTTTCCAAGAACACTTGTGGAGATTTTCTAAGGCTAGGGCTAAAATACTCCTGAAAGTAAGTCTCAACCCTTTACTTTGTGTATTCCATCATCATCTTAGGTTCCCTGATTAGTTTAAGGTTCTCTAATGGTGAATGAAGGGACTGAGTCCCTAAAACTTAAGAAACCCTTGAATAATGAATGGGTTAGTGCTTTTATTGTTGTTTATTCATCTAAGGTTATAGATTATCACTTCTTAGGGTGGGAATTCAAGTTCTAATGGATGAGAATGATGCATTGAGACTTAGCGTTTCATAAAGGTGGTAACTTTAGCATAAAAATTGTTTGTAAAAGGGTTGAATTGATTAGAAACTCATGAATTACAATAGAATGATCATTGGGAGAGAGGTACTGATGAGTTCACCATGACTGATAGTTCAACCAATTGGAAAGAGTAGAAATAAGTGGGTTTCCTTTTTCAAATTGTTGTATTGTTTGAGTAGATGATTCGAAGACTCATGTGGTGCTACATTACTAGACTTTGAACGATCCGAGGCGCTGTGGAAAGGAAAGGCTCGCGTGGAATAGCTTGCATTGTTCCAGTTCTGCGTTGAGGTAGGTTACGATCTACTTGATTTAGACTTTGATTAGTTGATTGTATATGTTATGAAATTGATAGGAGAAAGTATGATTAGGGCTTCGGACATAAAGTGTGGTTGGACTATTATAATATAATAAAGAAGAAGTTAATGAATACGCTTCTTGTTGACTTGGAGTAATCCCTTATTCATGCTATTGATGAATTGATGCATGAGTCTTGATATGACTTATGGTATGGTGACTTATGTTCCTTGATATTGTTTCATTGATTGTTCACATTCCTTGTTGATTGTGGAATGGAAATACATTGAGGTGAGAAAGAGCATATAAATATGAAAAGGCACATTTGACAGAGGGTGAGGATATGGCCTAGTTATGGGCTGGTGATCCGAGGTCAGTTCCGGAGCGAGTGGTACATGAACACCATGGGTCCCCTGCAGGTCATGGCTATTTGGGCAAACAATACCATTTAGCATGTGTGTACGGATATGTGACAAAGTTGAGATAATTCGTGAGTTATGGTTGTGTAGATGATTACATAGGTTGAGTTACTTTTATTGATTTCTATTTGTGTGGACTTGTCTTATTTCGGTGTTGGATAATTCTTGTTAATAATTTTATATGGTTATGTGTTATTGTGCCTATCTGTCTATTCTATTGATTTGTGATTTTATGCATGATACTAATCTTAGTCAGCCTATGATATCTACCGATATGTAGTGTTTGTACCGATACTATCTTGCTACATTCTTTTGAGTGTAGATTGTGATCCAGAGACATCTACCAGACCTCGTATTTAGCGTGAGGCTAATTTCTGATAGATTTGAGGGTGAGCTTCTATCCATGCCAGTCCGCCTGAAGATCTTCTCTTATTGATGTCTATTTTCATTCCAGACATTACTTATGTTATTTCAGACAATTGTTATTTCCTTAGACAGTTTATGTTTTTAAGGCCTTATACAATGACTTTCGGATTTTGGGATTGTACTAGTTAGACTTTCGCAATCATTATTTATTTATGGCATGACTGGACGTTTTGGTGATTATTATATTTGTTATATCCTTGACTTGTCTAAAAGTGGTTAATTAATTCTTAATCGATTGGATAGTTGGTTAAGGGGATGGTTCGCCCACTAGGGGATTGTGTGGGTGCCACTAACTGCTACTTGGGTCGTGACAATATGGAAATGAAGAGCAGTCCGGATCTTGGTCCTAATGGGCAAAACTGGTGGAAAAAAATGGGTCCAAGGCCAGTACTCAAACCAAACACTAGCTCTAAGATATAAAAAATAGGTCCCTCACCAAAAGACCTTCTTAAAGCAAGATAAAGAGCTGATTCAGAGGTTAATACTCTGGGAACTAGCAACTGAGCAGCTCTACCAAGAAGATTAGAAATTATTTGACAAACATCTCATTGTTCAGTACCAAGAGTCTAGCATTAGATTTTTTTTTTTTTGATGTCTTAGTCCAGTAATCTCTCCAAAACAATAGATTAGTATCTATGGCTATAACTAGCATTCTATATGTAATTATATGTTTAGAAAGAGTTTTTACAACATTGTTGATGCATTAATGAACTGATTCTTGTTATTCGAATGTGTCTCTGATTCTAATATTGTGCTTAAGGATAATATTGCTGAACTTAACTATTGATGAATTACAATGATGCTAAAGACTATTTGTTAGTTCATGAAAATACATGTCTTTCAGGATGCCAAAAGGGGGAAAGTAATTTGATAGCAGGAAGACATGAAAATGATATACACCAGCAAACATTCCCCTCATACTACACAGAAACAGAAATAGGAAAGGAACTGGTCCTCTGGAACAGTAGCCGAGCAAAAATATATATCTATGATTAACTAGCTTAACGAGACATAGTAAAGGATACGGGTCTTACTCCTATAAGAATTCACTCCTATTTAGAAACATTGGCGAAAGAGAAAGAAGGATGAAAAGAAGAAAGCTACTCATATATATACATATACCCAGTTATATACATAAAATAGATTGATAACAAAGCTTACATGACATGCCCAGTTTCCACTTAGGAATTCATTGTCAAGGAACTATTTCTTACTTATAAAAGAATAGTCCTGATAGAAGGAACTGGTGAGGAGTTATAAAGAAGGAAGGAAATTAGAGAGATAATGTAGAAGAATTATGTCCTGAGCTAAAGAACTTGGTCACACATCATGGGATAAAATATCATCAATTCAGGTTTTCTACAACCTAGCAACCTAACAGGCTGGCAATGAGTGGAAGGAAAGTCCTGAGTAGATTAAGAAAACCATCATACTTTCTTAGACCTACTGCCTAGCCATCGAAAGGGATGAAAGGGACGGAAGGTTAGTCGCTACAAGAAGATTAAGTAATCCCTTTTACTTAGTCTAACCAACACAGAGAGCGTAAAAACCTTACTGAACTGGAGGGTGAACTGCTGATAGCTTACAAACCTCGTGTACTAAGTCTTAGTTGTATCAACACAAAGTTGTAGTGTTAGAATAATATGGAGCTGGTTCAAAGGGGGGAATATTTGTCACGACCCACCTACGGGGCCATGACGGGTACCCAGAGCTGACTACCGAGCACCACTCGTGCTAATCATCACACTCATCTTAATTGCATTTATTATTCTCAACACAACTAACCATAAGGAAACCTTTGTCACTTCCAAAACATATCTACAAACATATGCATAAGGCCCTCGAGCTATCAAATTAATATATAAATACACAAAGTGATCATCGTGGGACATCTACTACCCACACAGACGTATCTACGAGCCTATACTAGAGTACTAGACATAAAGACGGGACAGGACCCCGTCGTGCCTAAATATATATACACAAAAGAATATACCACAAATAGCACCTCCGGAATAATGGAGTGCTCATGTAAGTCCGCTGATCAGATCCTATGAACCTAGGTCACCTCCCTGTCTACCTGTGGGCATGAACACAGCGTCCATAAAAGAAAGGACGTCAACACGATAAATGTACTGAGTATGTAAGGCATGAATAATACTAACATAATAAAGAGATCATAAAACATGAGATGAGGATATAACCTGCTTAACCTTTAAAAGAAAACACATGTCGTACATATCACATATACCATCATCGTTAACCCGTGTCCGGGTAACCATCGCACGCCACCCACAAGTGGTGTCATGTCTGGCCCTCTAGGCACGGTGTATTCATAAGCAGCCCGCATTAGCGGTGACAAGCCCGGCCATCTAGAAATGGTGGAATCGTATGCAGCACGTCTTCGCGGTAACATATCCGACCTTCTAGGCACAGTGGAATCGTATGCACCCCGCCTTCGAGGTGACATGCCCGGCCTTCTAGGCGTGGTGGAATCATAAGCAGCCCGCCTTCGCGGTGACATGTCAGGCCTTCTAGGCACGGTGGAATGTCGTCATCATATACATCTCATAAAGCATGCAGAAGAACTTAAAGATAAACTATAACTCTATCGGGGTGACGTAAGGTCGATAACCCACGATTCGATTATGGAGAAATCATAATCATCATGCCTTACCTTGAAGGAACTAGCATTATAAGATGGGTCTAGCAACAATGAATAACATCAAAGAATCGTACAAGGAACATTAGCTTCGTGGAAGTCATATATAAGCTTTTGGATCATAAGATTTTGGATCTCTAGGCTTAGATTCATCATTATCGTTATCATGCTCATGGCATATCTCTGATATTTATCCCATAGGAAGCTCTCTATAAGCATCGACTCATATTTTTCAAAATGTAAGACGGTCATGGAATAATAAAGGAAGTCATGTCATAGGAATCACGCCTTAGAAAACAAGGGACTAGCCTTACATACCTTTACGTTTTGCCAACTTTATCACTTGAACGCTTCCCTCCAATATTCATGTTTCTACATTCAAGAGAGTTCGTAATAAAATTAGATAATCGAAAACATACTTAAGCTTAAGATAGAGCTAACGAAAATTGGGTAACATCTCATTTATTGCGATGACTTCTTCCACGTAATAAGCAACTCCTAACATCAATAAGAACACCTAAAATATTTTAATCAATAGCTTCATCAAGCTACACATTATTAAATCCTCAACATTCCCTATCAAAACCCTTCATAACTCTAGCTATGGCACCATACCATACCCACCCTCATAAAAGGCCTCTGTAATATCTTTAATACTATTCATAGCAAGGTTATACTCATTACATATCAAGAACTATGATTCAACAATATTACTAATTTCATATTTGCACTCCATATTCTCCTCCCTTCCATAATCCAAGTGTTTTAACCTCTCAATACTTTTAATAACATGAAATAAACATAAAACTCAACTTAATAACTTGGGAACAAGCCTTGAGTCAATTCTACTCCATTAGAATGAAATCCCCCACTTGTATACCAAAGAAATTCTTACTCTTCACAAACCCCAATAGGCTTCTTAGTATATGAATATCTTAATCTTGCTTTTGATTTTTGGTTTCTTGGTATAAATTTGTAGTAGAAATAGAGGGAGGGTTTTAGAGGGTTCTAGGGAGATATATGATCTGTTTTTGGGAAAATAATGAAATACAAATGTGGGATCTTATATTTATAACTAGGGCTAGAAAGTTCCAGATCCGCAGGTCGACGAGCAGGGTCGACGGTCCGTCGACATCCCCCGTCGAACTGCCGCCTGAAATTTCTGATTGCAGAACCTCATCGACGGTGCCAAATGATAGCTCGTCGACGTGTCAACGGTCGTCCCTTAGGTCATCGACGCTGACTGGTTTCAGCAGTTTTTCGAAATTGCTCATTTTGCTCCGATTCGATTCATTTCACTTCTAATTCCCTCGCAATGTCAAGAGTGCATACTTATACTGCTGTACACATACAAAGTTAAATATCTCATGTCCAAAGCTCTGGTGTGGATTACCGAACCGAAGGTACACACCACCAATAAGCCAAAAATTTCCTTGCCACCAAACGGGAGGTGTAACATTTTTCATCCTTTAAAAACATTCGTCCTCGAATGTTAAGTTCATGGGAATCTTACAGATATTTCGCCAGAGTTTCCCCTGTAATGTGGTGCTACAATCCTATCACAACATCCCATAATAACATTGCCTCACAGGGCCACAACACAATAGCAAGAAATTATGGCAACACACGACCAAAAGCATAAAGAGAAAGCATACATAACTCATAATATTGATGTCTCATCTTGGATCTCTTCCGGGGGTTAAAATAAGTGCAGGTACTTGGGCTTCATGTTTTCTTCTGCTTCCCAAGTCATTTCCTCTAGATTATTGTTCCACCACAAGACCTTAACTGAGTCTACCACTTTGTTTCTGAGCCTCCGTACTTCCCTATCTAGTATGGCAATGGGTATCTCCTCATAAGTCAACCTTTCTATCACTTGAACGTCATCTACCGGCATGATCCTAGTAGGATCTCCGACACACTTATGGAGCATTGATATATGAAAAACTGGATGGGCTGATTCAAGTTCTAGAGGTAAGTCTAGTTTATAAGCTACTTGACCCACCTTGCGGACAATCTTATAAGATCCAATGTATAGAGGACTTAACTTTCCCTTCTTACCAAATCCCATCACGCCTTTCATCACTGATATCTTTAAGAATACCCAATCATTAACTTGGAATTCTAAGTCTTGTTGACGGTTGTCCGCATAAGATTTCTGACGACTTTAGGCTATCAATAGTCGATCTCGGATAACCTTGACCTTTTCCACTGCTTGTTGAATCAACTCGGGGCCTATTAAATGTCCCTCTCCTACTTTAAACCACCCGAATGGGGATCTACACTTTCTCCCATATAAAACTTCATACGGGGCCATTTGAATACTGGAATGATAGCTGTTGTTGTATGCGAACTCAATAAGAGATAAGTGGTCATCCCAACTACCGCCGAAATCTAGCACACATGCCCATAACATATCTTCCAAGGTCTGAATAGTGCATTCAGCTTGCCCATCAGTTTGTGGATGAAACGCTGTGCTAAGCCTTACCCGAGTACCCAAACCTTCTCGAAAGGACTTCTAGAATTTAGCTGTAAATTGTGATCCTCTGTCCGTAATAATGGACACCGGGACGCCATGAAGTCGCACAATCTCTTTAAGATACAACCTTGTATAATATTCTGCCGATTATGTGGTTCTAACTGGAAAGAAATAGGCTGATTTCGTGAGTCTGTCCACGATCACCCATATGGAATCATACTTGCTTCGGGAACAAGGAAACCCTATAATAAAATCCATGTTGATCACTTCCCATTTCCAGGTTGGTATTTCCATGACTTGTAACAGTCCTCCTGGCTTTTGATGCTCAATTTTCACTTGTTAGCAATTTGGACATTGAGCTACAAATTCTGCTATGTCTTTCTTCTTTCCATCCCACCAATACATTAACTTGAGATTGTGATACATCTTTGTCACTCCTGGGTGAATAGAATACCGAGAGTAATGAGCTTCTACTAGAAATCGACGACGTAATCCCGCAACATTTGGAACACATAGCCTGTCTCGATATCTAAGAACTCCATCCGTAGAAACTTCAAATGGCGACTTCTGTTTCTCATGAAATGTATCTCTATAGTGACTCAACTGAAGGTCTTCATATTAGCGCCCTCTCACCTCCATATCTAAGGATGAAACAGTCGGGTTGTGGATACCCATCCCAGCATTACCTGAGTCAATTAGGCGAACTCCTAAGCTGGCTAGTTGGTAGAGCTCACGGAGTAATTCTTTCTTCCCCAGAGCAACCTCTCATAGACTACCCATTGATTTGCGGCTAAGTGCATTGGCCACTATATTTGCCTTTCCGGGGTGGTATAAAATACTCATATCATAATCCTTCAATAGTTCTAACCACCGCCTCTGCCGAAGATTCAACTTCTTCTGCTTGAAAATATGTTGGAGACTCTTATGATCCGTATAAATATCAACATGTGCACCATATAAATAGTGTCTCCACATCTTTAGTGCATGAATAACCGCGGACAATTCAAGATCATGGGTCGGATAGTTCTTTTCATGCTTTCGCAGCTGCCGGGAAGCATAGGCAATGACTTTGCCGTACTGCATCAATACACAGCCTAACCCAACACTAGAGGCATCACAATACACAACATAACCATCTAGCCCTTCTGGGAGTGTCAAGACTGGGGCTGAAGTTAATCTATCCTTCAATTCCTGGAAACTGCGTTCACAAGCATCAGTCCATTGAAACTTTGTTAATTTCTGTGTTAGCTTAGTCAATGGTACAAAAATAGAGGAAAAACCTTCCACAAATCTTCTATAATAACATGCCAATCCCAGAAAACTACGGACTTCTATAGGCGTTGTAGGACTTGACCAAGTCTTCACCGCCTCAATTTTCTGGGTATCAACTCGAATGCCATCAGCTGAAATAACATGGCCCAAAACAGTCACAGAATTCAGCCAAAACTCGCATTTTGAAAATTTTGCATACAATTCTCGAGTCCGAAGAATTCCAAGGACAATACGTAAATGGTCTACATGCTCTGTTTTTGTCCATGAGTATACTAGAATATCATCAATGAACACGATCATGAACAGATCTAAGAGAGGCCTGAATACATTATTCATCAAATTCATAAATACTGCCGGAGCATTAGTCAACCCAAAGGACATCACCCAAAATTCATAGTGGCCATATCTCATTCTGGAAAGTTGTTTTAGGAATATCTTTTCCTCTAACTCTCACTTGATGATACCGCGATCTTAGATCAATTTTGGAAAACCATTTGGCACCCTTTAATTGATCAAACAAATCATCAATCCTTGGAAGCGGATATTTATTCTTTATCGTTACTTGTTCAGCTGCCTATAATCGATGCACATCCGTAGAGAAGAATCTTTCTTTCTCACAAATAGGAAGGTGCTCCCCACGGTGATGAACTGGGTCTAATGAATCCCTTCTCAAGAAAATCTTTCAATTGCGCCTTCAATTCTTTCTACTCTGCAGCCATTCGGTAAGGAGGAATAAATATAGGCTTGGTGTCCGGTAACACATCAATAGCAAAGTCAACCTCTCTTTCCGGAGGAAGGCCTGGAAGTTCATCTGGAAATACATCCAGAAATTTATTTACTACCGGGATGGATTGAAAAGTCGGTGGCTTTGCTTCGGTGTCATGAACTCGAACTAGGTGATATATATAGCCTTTGGCGATCATCTTCCTCGCCTTAAGGTAAGAAATAAACCTGCCTCTTGGAGACGTTGTGTTACCCTTCCACTCTAGTATGGGCTCTCTCGGAAATTAGAATTGAACCACTTTCATTCTGCAATCGACATTAGCATAACAAGAGGCCAACCAATCCATGCCCATAATCACATCAAAATCTAACATTTCCATCTCAATCAAATCAGCAATAATCTGACGATTACATATTATCACCACACAATTTGTGTACACTTGTCAAGCTATTGCGGGATCACCAACCGGAGTAGATACCTCAAAAGGTTTAATTGGCTCGGGTCTCACCCCAATACGGCCAGCAATATAAGGAGTGGTATAAGACAACTTAGAACCCGGATCTATCAATGCATAGACGTCATGAGAAAATATGGATAATATACCTGTAACCACATCCGGGGAGGACTCAAGATCTTGACGTCCGGCTAAAGCATAAATACGAGGCTGAGTGCCACCTGAACTGGACGCTCCCCCTCGGCCCCTGCCACAACCCGCTGGAATCTGGGGAGTCTTCCCTATCGAGCGCACAGATGAGGAAGAACTATCTGTTGATCCTGTGGGCTGAACCCCATCTCTACCGTACCTCTAGGGACAATCACGCATCAAGTGCTCAGTCTGTCCACAAACATAACAAGTATCTGAACCCTGGAGACACGAACCCGAATGTAACTTTACGCACTGACTACATCGCGGAACCGATGGTCTCCTCTGACTATAATCACCTCCCAACTGAGAACCCGAAGCTCTCGAGCTCTGACCCTGTCCTGAATGAATGGAGAGGTCAAATATCCTGCCTGCAAACCGAGGGGGTGCACTAGTTGCCAACTGGCCTGAATGTCTAGAATATGACTACCTCGATTCCCCTCTATAATCGCTGCCAGCACCAACAAATTTGGCCCTCTTACTCTGCCTTCTATCAATATCGCGCTCACCCCTTTTGCAGATGTTTCTGTTCTTCTATGTTCTGGGTGTGGGCCTGAATACAGGAAATATCTATCCCCTCTTTCAATGACGCTGTCAATCAATCTTTGAACAAATGTGGCCGTAACCCACCACAAATCTATGCACTCTATCTCTCATATCGGCCACCATAGTGGGAACCAGGCTAATGAATTAAAGTGAAGGCTATGCTCCCGAGTACTCATATTCCCTTAATTTAAATTCAGAAACCTATCCGCACGGGCCTTTCGAACATTGGGTGGCAAATAATGTTCGTACCAAACCGGGGGGAGGTGCGTTTTCCTTTCTCGAAGATATCCAGTTATTATACCAAAGGACCGCTACATCCCGGAGTCTGTAAGATGCCAACTCCACAGATTTAGTATCGGAGGCATGAATAATTCTAAACGTTCTCAGCATCTCATCAATAAAACCTTGCTGGTCTTCATCCGGCTTTGACCCAAAAAATTCTGGAGGATTTAAACTCATGAAATTGCGGCCTCTAGCACTAGTCGCCCTGTCACCTGGACCCGTACTCTGCCGCTGTGCCTGAGCGGCAACTAGCTGTGTAATAGCTAAATATCTTCGGTCATTTGTTGACCCGAAGCACCCGGTGGAGGAACTGGAGGCATAGGATTCGAAGCTGAAGCCCCCCTCTTGCTCTTCTAGAATTGTCATGACCCGTCTAGAGGGCCGCGACGAGCACCCGGTGCTAGCCCACCCGGGCGCCCCTTAACTTACACTTATGCTTACATCTAGGTGAGCAATACAATTAAACATATGAATCTATTCATTCATCATACTAGTCCCATTGGACGACAATGCCTTTATATAATGATTGGCATCTAGGCCACATCAACGTACATGAGCCGTCAAGGCTATCAAAAATGATATACAAAATATAGGCCGACAAGGCCAGACATATCTAACCATATACACGTGACGACGAGCCTCTAAGAAGAGTATAATATATCACATGAGCGGGACAGGACCCCGCTATACCCATAATTATGTACACAAAAGAATAAGTGCCCAAAGGTTATGGCTCCGAATGAAATGGAGCTCTGCTATGTAATCTCTGAGAAAGCAGCTATGGATTAAGCCTGCCTCCCTATGCACCTGCGAGCATGACGCATCGTCCACAAACAAAAGGGACGTCAGTACGAAGAATGTACTGAGCATGTAAAGCATGATCAATATCAATATAGAAGCATAAATAGCAATATAAGAAATAGCATAGAATGGGAGATGGCAATAACATCGTCATATGCACTTACTTGTCTTTCATAGGAACTTTCCATTGCTAATACGTATTTGTGTACATACATCATTATCCGTATTCCATAATAGTACCCGTACCATATTTGTGCTTGTATTCGTATACATGCCCTTATTCACATTCATATACATGGTCGTATCATATTCATATTCACGTCATATACATAATCATATCATTTACATAGCATACCCGACCACGTAGGATCGGTGTTTCATACATACTTGGCCAACCAAGGCTCAAGGTTACTCATACCTGACCCTACCAAGGCTTCAGGGTTATATCAACCTGGCCCTACCAAGGCGTCAGGGTTGTCCGTACCATCTGCTGAGGTGTGCGCGCGTTTCATGATCGTATACATACTTATTTACATATCATACCCGGCCTCATAAGCTCGGGGTTCCATAATAGTCATACATAGGTACATACATATACTAGCTCATAAGCATCATTTCTATTAACATCATTATCATCATCGTCATCATTATCGGCATTCGTCACATTTGCCTTAATGGGCTTACTCATCATACGAGGAATTTAGTACAATCGTAGCATATCGAGGATCATAAGCTTAGTAGCTTTGAAGATAGAAGCATTTGGAGAACATCATAAGCTCGTAAAAGATTTAGAGGATTGGCCAAAGAACCATGCCTTATGAAAGAAGGGTTAGCCTTACATACCTTTCCGTTCAACTATTTACCACTTGCGCTTTCTCCTCCAATGCTAGCGTTTCTACCTTCATTAAAGTCATACTATCGTTAGAATCGACAACTAGCACACATGGCTAAAGCTAGAGAAAATTGGACAGCGTCTCCTCCATAACGTATCTCAACTCCCAAACGTCAATAATAAATTCACGATGCCATAACAATAGCCACTACTCATTCACATTATCCATATTTCTAGACTTACATTCAATTCATCCATAACCATGGCTATAACACACAACTATGTCCATTCACGTACATTTCTCATCTCATGTTCTCAACATCACTTATAACACATTTACATCACAATACATCAAGACTCATAACTCAATTCAAACTATTTCTCCAAATGTCACTATTCATCATTCATGACCCATTTTCCTATACTCATCTAATGTCCAACAATTTGACTCTCAAATACCTTAAACAACATATAAATACCATAAATCTTACCTTAGATGTTGTAGGAACGAGCCTTGGTTGATAATACTCCACTTTGAGCAAAACCCTAGTTTATCTCCATTTGGATTTCTTGACCTTGGATGATCTTGATGGTTTTCTTACATTTGATTCCCTTGATTTATGTTGTTGATCACCAAATATCCATGAACTCTTGTGGAATATATGTAGAGAAATGTTCTAGACAGAAGGGGTGTGATGTAGAAGTGAAATGAAACAAGCCTTGGTCCCCTTATTTAATGACTTAAAAATCTGATTAGAAGTGCACAGTGGTCGTAAACTTGGTTTACGGTCCGTATTCCAGTTTACGGACCATCCTTCTTGGTCGTATTTAATCATATCAGAACCAAAAACTCAAACTGAGATGTGGTGATTTACGGACACAGTTTACGGGCCGTAAACCACTTTACGGTCCGTATTTTGGGTCGTATTTAACCATTTGCTCATTTGGCAGAAAGTTGAAATTTTGGAAGCCAAAATACGACATGGCAGTTTACGGACCGTATACCACTTTACGGTCCGTATTTCACTTTACGACCAACTGGCCAGAATGCAAACCTGCAACTTTTCACCTTTCCAAAACCTATAATTATTCATTATGGAGCATAACCTATCTCTTATTGCAATTGCCTTTAGAATCTTACTTAGGGTCATCAAATGTTATTTCTTACTCATGAAAACATCGGATACTCGTACTCCTCGCGAGTCCATTCACTTGGACAACAATGGAGGATTTTTCCGAGGTGTAACAAGAATAGGCGGAGTGTGAGAGGTATTGGATAGAGCCTCATTGTGAGATTCACCTTCTTCTATATTTGTTGGAGGCTCCCTTTCCATCCACCTCTCTATCGTAGCCTTGCCCCTCAGGGCGGCTGTAGCTTTTCTCTTTGACGGCATCACCGAAATCATAACGCACAATTAGGGAGGAGAAAATCTTATAACATGGCTCTATGGCACAATCTAATAAGAAGAAGAATGGTCATTTTTCCTAGATGCCCCGCAACCTCTTATTTGTTAGTGTGGCGGACTTCACACCCATAAACCATACTCTGCTAGACACGGTTGGTAGCCACACCCTAGGATGGACCTACTCTGATACCACTTTGGTCACGACCTGCCTACGGGGCCATGACGGGTACCCGGAGCTGACTACCGAGTACCACTCATGCTAATCATCATGCTCATCTTAAATGCATTTATTATTCTCAACACAACTAGCCATAAGGAAACCTTTATCACTTCCAAAACATATCTACAATCATATGCATAAGGCCCTTGGGCTATCAAAATAATATATAAATACATAATGTGATCATCGTTTGACATCTAATACCCACACATACGTATCTACGAGCCTCTACTAGAGTGCTAGACATAAGGACAGGACAGGATCCCGTCGTGCCCAAATATATATACACAAAAGAATATACCACAAATAGCACCTCCGGAATAGTGGAGTGCTCCTGTAAGTCAGCTGATCAGCTCCTATAAACCTGGGTCACCTCCCTGACTACCTGTGGGCATGAACACAGCGTCCATAAAAGAAAGGACGTCAGTACAATAAATGTACTGAGTATATAAGGCATGAATAATACTAACATAATAAAGAGATCATAAAACATGGGATGAGGATATAACCTGCTTAACCTTTAAAAGAAAAGACATGTCGTACATATCACATATACCATCACCATTAACCCGCGTCCGGGTAACCATAGCACGTCGCCCACTAGTGGTGTCATGTCCGGCCCCCTAGGCACAGTGTAACAATAAGCAGCCTGCATTAGCGGTGACATGCTCGGCCATCTAGGAATGGTGGAATCGTATGCAGCACGCCTTCGCGGTGACATGTCTGGCCTTCTAGGCACGGTGGAATCGTTTGCAGCCCGTCTTCGCGGTCACATGCCCGGCCTTCTAGGCACTGTGGAATCATAAGCAGCCCGCCTTCGCGGTAACATGTCAGGCCTTCTAGGAACTGCGGAATCTCGTCATCATATACATCTCATAGAGCATACATAAGAACTTAAAGACAAACTATAACTCTATCGGGGTGACGTAAGGTCGAGAACCCCCGATTCTATTATGGAGTAATCATAATCACCATGCCTCACCTTGAAGGATCTAGCATTATAAGGTGGGTCTAGCAATAATGAATAACATCAAAGAATCGTACATGGAACATTAGCTTCGTGGAAATGTTATATCATAAGCTTTTGGATCTCGAGGCTTAGACTCATCATTATCGTTATCATGCTCATGACATATCTCTTATCTTTATCTCATGGGAAACTCTTTATAAACATCTACTCATATTTTTCGGAAGGTAAGAAGGTCATGGAATAATAAAGGAAGTCATGTCATAGGAATCATGCCTTAGAAAAGAAGGGACTAGCCTTACATACCTTTATGTTTTGCTAAGTTTATCACTTGAACGCTTCCCTCCAATATTCACGTTTCTACATTCAAGAGAGTTCGTAATAAAATTAGATAATCGAAAACATACTTAAGCTTAAGCTAGAACTAACGAAAATTGGGTAACATCTCCTTTATTGCGATGACTTCTTCCACGTAATAAGCAACTCCTAACATCAATAACAACACCCATAATATTTTAATCAATAGCTTCATCAAGCTAGACATTATTAAATCCTCAACATTCCCTATCAAAACCCTTCATAACTCTAGCTACGACACCATACCGTATCCACCCTCATACATGGCCTCTATAACATCTTTAATACTATTCATAGCAAGGTTATACTCATTACGTATCAAGAACTATGATTCAAGGATATAACTAATTTCATATTTTCACTCCATATTCTCCTCCCTTCCATAATCCAAGTCTTTTAACCTCTCAATACTTTTAATAACATGAAATAAACATAAAACTCACCTTAATCACTTAGGAATAAGCCTTGAGTCAATTCCACTCCATTAGATGAAATCCCCTACTTGTATACCAAAGAAATTCTTACTCTTCACAAACCCTAATAGGCTTCTTAGTATATGAATCTCTTAATCTCGCTTTTGATTTTTGGTTTCTTGGTATAGATTTGTAGTAGAAATAGAAGGAGGGTTTTAGAGGGTTCTAGAGAGATATAGGATCTGTTTTTGGGAAAATAGTGAAATAAAAACGTGGGATCTTATATTTATAACCAGGGCTGGAAAGTTCGAGGTTCGCGGGTCGACGGTCGTCGTCGTGTCGACGATCCGTTGACATGCCCCGTCGAACTGCGAGTTACACGACCATGTTATACGGCCCGTGGAATGTTATTCGGACCATATAATGGTCCGTATAACCCAACAGCAACTATGTGTTCCATGGTGGTGAACCACGGACACTTATACGGCCCGTGAAATGTTATACGGACCATATAAGTGGTCCGTATAAGTCCCGACGGGCTGAGTTATTCCAAGTATTTAAATGTGATCCCACTTCATTTTATTCATTCTCCTCACTTCACCACTACTCTCCAAGCTTCTATAGGGTTCCATACACACTTCATATACAAGAATTCTAAGGAAAGCAAAGATCAATATCAAGAATTCAAGTAAATCAAGTGCAAGAAGCTCACTAGGGTTTCTCCAAGTCAAGAATTCTCTTAGGAGTGAAGTTAGGGTTTTCTCCAAGTAAAGTATTGCAAACCAAAACCCGTTCCTACGCATTCAAAGGTGATTTCATGATTTCTCCATGTTGTTTAAAGTATGGAAAGGTTGAAACACTTGGATTTTGGAAGAAAATGGAAAATGGATTACAAAAGATAAGATTAGTGACAATTGTGAATAGTAGATTAATATGAATCATGAATCTTGATATGTTGAGATTGTAATCACGTTATGAATGATGTTAGGAGTATGACAGAAACATTAGAAGAGAATGAATGTAACGTTGTAGTATGATTATGACTATGGATGACCATGAGAGTAAATTGTGGGAATTGAATAATGATGATGATATTATGAATGTTATTATTGACATTGGGAGTTGAAATATGATATGGGGAAAGTAGTAGAAACAAAGGAAATGCTGCCCAATTTTTCCTTAGCTCTAGGAAGCACATTTAAGTAATCGATTGACTAATGTTCATGCGACTTCTCTTGAAGGTAGAAACGTGACCATCAAGGGAGAACAAGTAAGCGATAGATTAGTTAAACGAAAAAGGTATGTGAGGCTAGTCCTTTCTTTCTATGGCATGAATCTGATGGCATAAGTTTTCCTTCTTCCTCATGAATCCTCTATATCTCGGAAAGCTAATAGCCCATGTTCATGAATAGCCATATGAGATGAGAGATATATTATGAGTTCAATAATGATGATGATGAGTTAAGTATAAAGATTCTAGAGTTCATGATATGATGTTCCTATAACGTTAATGATGTCATATATTTTATACACTCACCTTATATATTATTTCCTTCAAAGTGAGGCAGAGTACCATAAAGTGAATGATGTCGTATATTGTATACACTCACCTTATATATTATTTTCCTTCAAGGTGAGGCAGAATAGCATTAAGTTAATGATGTCATTTGTTGTATACACTCACCTTATATACTATTTCCTTCAAGGTGAGGCAGAATACTTATAAATGTTTCATAATGGAATCGGGGGTTCACGACCTTAGGTCACCTCGATAAAGTATAACTATCTTTGATTTATTATACATGCATTATGATGAGTATATGCTGATGATAATACACCGTGCCTATATGGATGGGCAGACATACCACTGCAGTGGGCAGCTTATACCCCGGACGCGGGAGGCCTGGACGCAGGTTAATTATTAACACACCGTACCTATATGGACGGGCAGCTTATACATTTATACATTTATGCATATATGACATGACGACGATTATTTAAGTAAGCCAATATGTATTATTTATTTTGTAAGTGACAGTCAGATACAGTTGCCCTTTATTTGATGCCTTTTTTATCTCATTGACGCATTATTATTGTTTATGCCTCTCATACTCAGTACAATGTTCGTACTGACATTCGTTTTCTTTGGACGCTGTATTCATGCCCACAGGTAGACAAGGAGGTGATTTTGATCCAGACTCGTAGGAGCTAGTAGCTGATTGAGAGCACTCCATTGTTCCGGAGGTGCCTTTGACTATTCTTTTGGTGCATATATGTATATTTTGGGCACGACGGGGTCCTGTCCCGTCCCTATGTCTAGCACCCTAGTAGAGGCTCGTAGATACGCAGTTGTGGGTTATATGGTCTCACGAGGTTACTACTGTATATATATATATATATACATATATATATATATATATATATATATATATATATATATATATATATATATATATATATATATATATATATATATATATATACATATATACATTATCATTTTGATAGCCGAAAGGCTTATGTATATAAAAGTATCTATATTCTCAAATGAAAAATGATTTTTCTTATGATTTGAGTACGAATTTGATAAAAGAACGCTTAATGGGTATGATGAGTAGTAGAATGAGTGGTGCTCGGTGGTTAGCCCCCGGTACCTATCACGGCCCCTAGTCAGGTCATGACAGATAGAATGAAAAGCAATGGAACTTACCTCTCAAGGTTGTCTTGCCCTAGCTTGAAAATTCTCTCTAAGTGTTTATTGGGAAGTGTTTTGGGGTGTTATGCCTCAGCCCTAACTATGCTAGTATCAAATAAGTCTCAAGGTCTTTCTTCTCCCTCTTTACTAATCGTAAAAAAAAAAATCCTAAAAGTAAAAAAAATTACCCGATTCAAAGGTCCCCCTCGGGAAAGAACCGAGGTCATAAGAAAACCCAAGGGGTGGATGATCTATGCCACTAATGAGAAAAAAAACTATAAACAAAAAATAAAAGATAGACCAAAATAAAATCTTTTTGAATTTTTCTTGGTTTTCGGTTTTTTCTTAATTTTTATTTATAAATATGTAAGGCTAATAAATAAATAAAATCCTATGGCATAATCATCCTTGACCTCAAAAATCGGAAGTACCCACCCCACACTTAAAAATATGCATTGTCCTCGATGCATGTGTTGTAGAGAAAAATTAAACAAGGGTGAGAAATACTCCCTGAGAGCCTCTAGGGCCTAGCTAGCAACATGATCTCATCATCAAAGGACGAATGACCCCACACTTAAAAACTCTGGCATGCTCTTCAGCTTTCAACTTCGGATACTCAGACTTCCCCTATTCTGCAAAAACAAAAACAAAACAAAACGTGACACTCTAAAAATGAAATAAAATAAAAATAAATTACAAGCTGGGTTGCCTCCCAACAAGCGCCTTAGTTAATGTCGCGGAACGACGTGGATCAACTTTTTCCTCCACCTCGAACTTATGAATTTCACCCCTAATTTTGCATCAAATTTTCTATCACGCTTCTGGGGCGGTAGTGTGAAAATAAAGGAACCAAGCAATAGGTATCGCATCTTGCACTTCTTGGCCCCTAAGTGAGGACTATTGTTTTTCCTTTTTGGTGTGGCAAATTTCAGGATGTAAGGCTCTTGTTCCTCATCGATACAATTCTTCATCGGCGTGGAGGGCTCGATTTCCATGTCGCCAACCAAACATAATGAAGAAAAATATTTAGAACGAGGACCAACACGCCCCAACTCTAAAATTGCATTATTTTTGACATCCTCACTTTTGTACACTTCCTCAACATTGACATCATCAATAAAGATCTGATCAAATGGTTTGAATTTCTCAATCTGCTCCACATGCTGGCTACTATCCAAGATAATATGTAGTTGGGCATCAGACGCCTCAACCTTTTTATTCAATTGAGCTTGCAGGTCATGGATATCTGAGCCAAATTGGTCTATCTCTTGTCCGAGCTTTGTTCTTTCTTCCATGAAGTGTGTCATGTCACTTGTAATTTCATCAAGATAATCCCCCCCATACCTCTAATCGGTGAGCTCGAACCAATAGCCAAGTATCACTTGCAACATCCACTTTGTGAATTTCACTTGAGAGACTGGAACAACACAGTCCACTGATCACCACACCATTTACAAAAGTTCTAATCATAGGATTTAGAAGGGTCAGATAGCACTTCCCGTACGATCCAAATTTTAGAACAGTTTTCCCATAAGTGGGGTCCTCCAAAAATTGCACAAAAATCATTAAAACATGAATATCCAACATTCGATAAATTTTCGTTACAAGATGCCATGTCAAGAAGAATACCAAAATATTAAACAAACAAAAAAAACTTGAATAGACAAAAAGAAAAGTCTAATCTAGATAAATAATTAATTTCTAAGTCCCCGGCAACGGCGCCAAAAATTTGTTGTTCCCAAACGCACACGCAAGTATATGTGGTCATACAAGTAATATAAGATTTAAAGTCCACATACCGTACCCACAGAGACTTATGATTAACCGTCAACTAAATTAAACTAATGCTAATTATCTAAACAAGAAATAAAATTCAAATTTATATTTATGAACTAAATAAAAATAAAAGAAAACAAATAATGAACTTTAACCAAGAATGAGCAAATTTTTATCGAAGAAGAGAACGATCTAGGGCTATGACCACTAACAATCCAGTTGAGTCTTCAAATTATTCTACCTATGGGTTACTAGTTGATGGGTTGATTTTAACTTTATGATAATCTCTCGAACTACTCACAAGCCTGTATATGCTACTATAATGCCTATATCTCTATGGTCGTCAGAGGTAACAACAATGCATTTATTTCTCCGTATTCAACTAAGTAGGGCTAAAGGGTATATCTCTATCCTCAGTAGCGAAACGATAATATCGAACAAACTCTATTTATTTTTATTACGTACGTGAATTCCCTCTCTCAAGTCCAACTCACACACCATAGATAGTGCTCAATTAGTGATCACGTAATTAAACAATTAAGCACAAGAATAAATAAGCAACCCAAAGATGGAAAATCAATAGATATAAACAATAATCACACGTCAACTTTCATGTTTGTGTCAAAACCCTAGAAATAAATAGTTTAGCTCCACATAGACATGGAGGAAAAACAACAAATCATTCTAATAAAAACGTAAAAACGAGTATTACAGATGAGAGAAGGTAAAACGCTATAACTCCGGCCTCCACGGCGGCTTCAAGCTCTCTCTAGGTCCAAAGTTCTGAACTCCGGGTTTTAAGTCATCCAAAGTTATGAACTAAGGGTTCAAGCTATCCCAAATTATGTAAAATCGTGTATAATATGTACTTATAGAGTACTAAAAGGCTTGGGCTTTTAAAAACCAAATACAAATCGGAAGAGGAAAAACAGTTGAAAATAAGCCTAGCGCGGTCCCCTGGGCGTCGCACCAAGGTAAATTTCCAGTGCTTCAATTTGATGCTTTACTGCTCAATTCATCATATAAATTTGTTGCATGACACATCGACAAATGTTAGGAATCCTCCATTTTGTCTTCCAACGCTTGTTCATTTTAATTCCTTGAATTCTAACTTCCATGTGGACAACAGCATCTGTGCACTTCCTTCTCTTATTTCGCACATTTGATGGCACCAATTATTACATCATAATTTCACAATCATTAGGCCACTAGTGGATGTCTCCCTTATGTCTTCTTTTCTTTTCTCAATTTCCCTATTTTTTTTATTCACTTTTAGTCCAAATCTCATCACCTTCACACCGTTTTATTCCTACGCATTAAAATATAATATTAAGCACAAAGCAATATAATAGTACTCAAAAGACAACTAAAAGTATTAAAATGTGAAGCAACAATGGCTAAATATATGCATTTTTAGGCCGAACATCAGAAAGAGGCGCAGGAACATATACACAATAGATATTATGGGACCCCCAAAACAATTGGACATAAGTCTTAGCATAAAGGAGACAAACTCACTCCTTTGGCATAAAATATTAGGACATGCAAGCTTCTCACTACTAAACAAACTAATATCCAAGGAACTCTATTGTCCTATCAATAGCAGAAGCAGAATATGTGGCTGCTACCTCCTGTTGTGCACATCTGCTCTGGATCAAACAACTACTAGAAGACTATGGTATTAAGATTGACAAAGGGCCAATTTATTGTGATAACACCAGTGCAATGAACATTGCAAAAAATGCAGTACAACATAAAAGGACAAAGCACATTGATGTACGACATCGCTATCTAAGGGATAATGTAGGAAAGAGGCATATCTTAATAGAGTTCTGCAACACAGAAGATTAAATTTTAGGCATTTTTACAAAAATCTCTAAGTAGAGATCATCTTGGAAAGAATTGCTCAGAGCTTGGACTACTCAAAATGGATTGATTCCCTCCGCTACCTCCCTCAATGATTGGATTGGATTTAATCACAGATTATAATACTGTTGTTTTTTATGATTCCAAAAGAGGGAAAAAGTGGAGAACAACAATAGTTCATATATCGATTAATCAAGAATACAACTGAGCTACAAAAGAAAGGAATATCTCTATACAACCTAGAAGGAGGAGGAAGCAATTGAAAGAACCTGGTCCTTACTGCATCAAGGGACAACATATCATTATCACAGGTTCTATACAACCTAGCCACCTAACAGGCTGCAATGAGTGAAAGGTAAGCCTTGAGTAGATTAAGAAAATCATCATACTTGCTTAATCCTATAACCTAGCTGTCAATAGGGTTGTAATGAATGAAATATTAATCCCTACAACAAGATTACGTAATCCCTCTTACTTAGTAGTCTTACCGACTCAACAAGCTTATAAACCTTGCTGAACTACTGTGAGCTTACAAACAATGTGTAGTGAGCCTTAGTTATATCAACATGAAATTATAGTATTAGAATAATATGGAGTTGGTTCTAAGGGGGAAAAGATTGTCAACGTAGGAGCAAAGCTTAAGGGGGAAGAAGTTGATCCAGATCTGAATATAAAGAAGTAAGTTGGACAAAATACATATGAAGATATTTGAAGGTGCTATGTGTTTGTCATCATCAAAAGGAAAAGTTGTTGAGTAGCTACTGGCTCAATGATCACGGGCTTAACGTTGAAGTTTTGATGATTTGACAAACAATGTACCCGTGACAATCAACAAAAGATATAAGGATGAATTCATTTGAAGAACCAGATATCCAATCAGATCTCTAAAGGACTTAGCAAAGCAGTCACAACATTAGAAGTACTGCTCAAAGGAACTAGTCCTTACGCAACTGGACTCAAGCTATTTTATGCCGACATTGGAGAAGACGGAATATTAACTGATTCATATTCAAGGAAGAGTTGGATTTAATTTATGGTAATATTCTGCAATATACGATAAGTTGATAAACATGGAAATTAGCATTGCAGTAGGACAAGGAAGAAGACACGCAAACATGGAAAGAAAGAAAGATCCAATACAAACAAACTTTGGTGTTTGGGTACAATTAACGAAACCAAAACCTTCTTGAATTCAATCATTGAAGGCGACAACTATAACTATATATGCACAGCATGATCAAGCATTGGAGCTTGGAAGCCACAACCACAAATAATCCAACCAACAGAGAAGCATGAGCATAGTCAACACCTTCATCTCAAGAAGAGTCAACTATCCAAACAGCAAAGAACCCGAGCTTATCAAGTTTTATCTATCTAGTTCTTTAGTTGTAGATAGGTTATTTTGTGGTTCCCACATATTTACCTTTGCAACTATTGTGTAATAGGTGTTTGTTGGTTAGTTACTTTATCATACCAAACAACTAGGTTGTTTAGGCAGACTGTTGAAGAAACAAGTCCTTTAGATTTAACAAGAAAGTTGTAAACATATTATCCGCTCGATTATAGTGAAGTTTATTTGGGTAAATCCTACAGGAACATAGGTCATTTTTTTTACTTCCTTGAGCAAAGAGTTTTCCACGTGAAAATACTTGTGACGATTTTGCTTTCTCCTGCATTACCTTCTTACGCGATCTGTTTCAAGAATCAGATCTTTGAAGTGCACAGGAGTAGCCCGATCCAAACAACTATATCAGACCTTTCATACTCCTCAAGTTCTGGACTGAACATGAGTCATTTCTGGATACATTCAGACAAAATTGGTCACTAAATGATGGCAATGACCTTTTCGTTAGCTTCAAAAACAAGCTGAAGAAAATGAAAGGTGTTCTGGACAAATGGATCAGAGAACCTTACGGTGACATATTTAAACAACTTACTAGCAGGGAGGAAATCGTTAGGATAAAAGAAGATCCCAGTAACCTCAATAGGAGTGTATTGTAGAAGGCACAAGCTGAAATGAAAAGATACCTACATTTTGAAGAGGAGCACTGGAGATAAAAGGTTGTATTACATTGGTTTGTAGAAGGGATAGAAATGCTATATTTTTTCATAATTTGGTAAAGGGAAGAAGGGAAAAGATATAGATCAAAAGGATTCAAAACTCAGAAGGTGTATGGCTTGAGGAAGATTCACAAATGGTTGAGAAAGCTGTTAATTTTTACTTAAAAAAATTCTCCCAAGAAGAGGAAACCACCAATGCTATATTGTTTTCACATGTTCCTAAAATGATAGATCAGGAGAGGAATGAGTAGTTGTGCAAACTTCCAAGTCTGGAGGAAGTTAAGAAGGTAGTGTTCAATCTAAATGGGGAAAGTGCTGGTGGTCCTGATGATTCTCAGGGATTTTCTATCAGACATGTTAGGACATAGTAGGGGAAGATGTGTACAATATTGTCAAAGCATTCTTTCAAGGTCAGACTCTTCCTAAATCAATAACATAAACCAATCTACTGTTTCTACCTAAGGTGTTTGTGTAAAATTACTCAAACTTAAGGCCAACAAGTCTAAGTAATTTTATCAAAAATATTATGTTCAAGGTGTTTCATGATAGAGTGGAGATAGTTCTACCTGATTTGATTTCATCAAAATAATCTAGTTTTGTAAAAAGGAGGAGTATCATAGATAATATTCTGTTAACTCAGGAGATAGTAACATATATCAAAAACAGGGGTAAACCAGGTAATGTGGTGGTCAAATTGGATATGACAAAATCATATGATAGAGTATCTTAGATCTATCTGACCAAGGTGCTTAGGAAGATGAGATTTGCAGTACAGTTCATTGACATGATATGGAGGCATTTCCAACAGCTGGTACTTAATATTTTCAATGGAAAAGCTAAAGGTTTCTGTCATTCTACTAAGGAGTCAATCAGGGTGATCCCTTGTCACCAACCTTATTCATCCTATCAGCAGAATTAATATCCAGAGCTCTCAGTTCTTTATTTGACAGCTATGATTATGTTGGCTATGGCATGCGAAAATGGAGGCAAAATGTTAATCATCTGGCTTATGCAGATGATACAATAATCTTTGCATCTAGAATAAAATTATTTGAATGGAATAATGAATATTCTATAGGAATATGAAGCATTATCATGCCAGATAATAAACAAACAAAAAGTACTTTCTACATGTATCAAAAGGTGTCTGATAGTTTGTTTCAAGAGGTGGAGCAGACCCAGGTTTTTCAAGATGCCATATCCCATTTAAATACCTAGGTTGTCCAATTTTCCATTCCATAAAGAAGAAAGTGAACTACAATGATCTTCTAAAAAAGGTTAAAAATAAACTGCAAAATTGGAAAGGAAAACTCCTGCCCTATGGGGGTAAGGCAATATTAAAACAATGTCCTTCAAAGTATTCATGTTTATCTCTTATCAGTTGTTGTGCCTAGAAAATATAATATCAATGAGCTGCATAAGATATTTGCAATATTTTACTGGAGTAACAAGGAGGTGGGTAGAAGTAGACATTGGGCTACAAGGAAAATATTGTCTTCCTAAATCTGAAGGAGGTTTGGGATACAGATCATTATATGATGTGTCTAAGGCATTATTTCCCAAACTATGGTGAAGATTCAGGACTTCAAGTTCCTTATGGGCTAAATGCATGTGGAATAAATACTATAAGAAGCATAAACCTATTGAGGTTCAATGGAAGGGTGGTTCTCAAATATGGAAGAAAATATTGGAGGCTAAAGAGAAATTTGACCAGATAACCTAATGGGAACAAATAAGTGGTGCATATAATGTTTGGGAAGATACCTATACAAAATTTGGTGCTCTAAAACAAGTGATTCTAGCTGATTTTCGTAGAGATAACAACATTGAAGATCCTGATTATTTTTTGGAATCAAATGGATGGAATACACAAAGGTTGCAGGAATCTTCACCAAAAGACATTACTGAGCACATCAAGTGAGAACTGAATTTTGTAAAACTGCCAAAGGAAAATGATAAGCCCTGGTGGATACTCACTAGTACTGGGAAATTTACTGTGGGAAGTGCACGGAAGTTACTTAGACTGAGTGAGCAACCCTCAGTTCATTATACGAGGATGTGGATCAAAAGAGTGCCATTCAAAATTTCATTCTTCTTATGGAGGTTATGGAAGTATAAACTACATGTAGATGATGTATTGAATATGATGAATATATCCATTGTGTCAAGATATAGGTGTTGTGACCAGCTTTCACATGAAAAAATTGTTCAACATATTTTCTTAACAGGAGAATTTGCAGCATCAGTACGACAATACTACACTAGTGTTGCTGGAATAATGGGTCTGTTGGTGGAGCTACATCAAATAATGGTTAAATGGTGGAACATGTACTGTTCATCAAACCTAAAACCATTATTTCAAGCAACTCCATCTTTTATCTATTGGAAGTTATGGAAGAGAAGTAATTCCATTATGCATGGAGGAAGTCTGAACAAGAAGAAAGTGTTTTATGAGATCGATCACAACATGCATAATATATTTAGCAAGAATAAGATATCCCTAAATGAAGAATATTTCATACAATTGGCGTCAACAAGTTCAATATCTTGAGGATACATACCACAAGTGAGGTCGATTTTGGTGCAGCGGAGGTACCCTACAACAGGATGGTTCAAGTGCAATACGAACGGGGCTTCAAGAAGAAATCCTAGATTGAGTTCAACAACATTTTGCATTAGAGATGAACAAAGTGATATAGTTTATGCAAGTGCTAGAAGACTCCCTGATACAACTAACATATATGCTGAAGCAGTGGCAATACAAGATGGAATTGAAAATTTTATGAACAATCACTTTGAGCCATTATTCATAGAGTCTGGTTCATTAACCATGGTAAATATTATGTAATGAAGATGGAAGGGGCCATGGAGAATCAGTATGCAAGTTAAAAAGATCAATTACTGGAGGCATACGGGCCAAGTCCAATTTGCGCACATTTTGAGAGAAGGCAATGCATTGCCAGAATTTTAGCTAAACAGATTTTTCGTTCTTTAGATACTATAAAGTTCAAATGTTTTCTGGAAATGCCAGCAGATACAAGGAGGATTCTAAACAATTATAAGGCACAAATACCTTACTTCAGATACTAAACTTTCTATAGAAGATAACAGATTGATTACAACAGCATATTCAGAACCAGAAGATATTAATCATAGTCCTTTGTTTGGAATTTGATTGATGTTTCAAATGTTATCAGTAGTATGCTGAGGACAAGTCATAAGTTCAGGTGTGATTTGTTGGATAGATAAGGCCAACAGTTGTATAAGTGTCTAATGTTATCCTATCCAACGTGTATTATCAACGAAAATATTCATTGTCACAACCCAACTCGTCGTGATGGCACCCCACACTAACCCCTTTGGTGGGCGAACCATCCCCTTAACCAATTTCTCATTCATTAAATCAATTATAAACCATCAATAATTAAAATAACCATAAACTGTCTAGTAATTCCATAATAAGATAAAAGTGCGGAAATATAAGCTATTACAACCCCAAAGATCCGAAAGTCATCGTACAAGGACTCTAAAACATAAAGCTGTCTAAGAATAAATAACTGTCTGACATAGCATAAGTGTCTAGAAATGAAATAGACATCAATAAGGAAAGATCTTCAAGCGGCATGACATTGATAGGAACTCACCTTATGATCTGAACAGGAAACGACCTCAACCTAAATGTGAGGTCTGGAAGAATCTCCGGCATGCAATCTGCACTCAAAAAAGGTGCAGCAAGGTAGTATCAGCACAAACACTATGTACAGGTAGATATCATAGGCCGACTAAGATTAGTATCATGCATACATTTGTAAAATCAACAAAATAGGCAGATAGGCACAACGGTATAACAACACAACAATATCAAGAGTCAATCATTAACCAGCCCACAATGCACCACAAGAATGAGTTAAGTCCAATACAATGCAATCAATGATGGTATCTCAACCGTACACACATGCTAAGGGCATTGTTCGCACAATAGTTATGACCTGTAGGGAACCCATGGTGTCCATATACCACTCGCTCCGGAACTGACCTCGGATCGCGAGCCCATAACTAGGTCACATCCTCACCTCCTATCAAATACGCCTTATATATGTGTGTGTGTGTGTCCTATCAGAAGATGAATCTCAACGTGGTTCAAGTCTAGAACTCAATATTAAGCATGATCAATCAATATTATCAGTGTCAATGAATGCAAGTCCTCATGCCACAAGTCATATCAAGATCAGATAAATCAACTCAACAATAGCATGAACATACAAGCTATCTCAAATATTAAGAAGAGTACATACTAACCCCTTCGTTCCAATTCACAACAAATACACCTCATGTTTAATACATAAACTAATGGCGACAAGTCTACATAATCAGAAGTCATACCAACCTAAGTAGTATCCAACCAAATTTCATGCCCGAAAGCCTAATCATGCTTTCTCCCATTAATTCTACTACATATACATGCTACTAATCAAAGTATAACTCAAGTAAACCATAACCTACCTCAATGCAGAACTGGAACGAACGCAAGCTACTCCTTGTGAGCTTTCCCCTTGCGAAATGCCTCAGAGCACTCAAGTCTGGCAATATAATGCTAAGTAAGCAACTTACCATCTAATCAAATAAGAAACAACATTTGGGAAATAATACCCAAAATGCCCCTAACCATCCAAAGGGCGAAACCAGAATTTAAGGGTGAATTTATCCTACCCTCAGTCCAAACAATCATAATCCTCCAATTTATAGGTTTCTAATCATTTTAAACTCTTCAAATTAGAATTAGGTGAAACCCTAAGTCTCAACATATAATCCATAATTATTAAGCAATTCCATCCTAAAAGGTGACAACCTACACTTCTAGATAATATAAACAGTAATATAATCAATAATCCACAATTTAAGCAAGGGTTTACTGATTCTAGGGTTCTAGGATTTTCTTACACCATTAGAGAACCAAGAACTGGCATAAGAACTTTATGGAGGAATGAAAGTGAACAAAGTAATGGTTAGGACTTTCCCTCAAGGATGCTTCCACCAAAGTAATGAAATAAATCGCCTCTATTGCTCTGGGAACTGTTTAGGGGAGTTTATGGCTAATCACTCGTACTTAGCAATACAAAATGGGTTACTGTTTCCGGACGATCATTGCAGCGGTCGATGTTTTTACCCCAACGGTCCCCCTATAGCAGTCAGAGACCTCTTTGTGGCGGACCTCATTAAAAGGTATGGCTCGCCATAGCGGTCCAGACCGCGCCGTACCGATCTTGCTATGGCGAACCACTACCCACTAAGGCGGACTTCCCCTAAACCCAACTCATCGCGGTGGCAGTCAACACTCCGTTGTGGCGCTCCCGCTGTAGCGGCAACCACGCCCGCTACGGCGGTCACGCCAGAACCAGAAACTTCTGATTTTTCACTAAGTTTTCCCAAAATTCTGACATCAGTCCGAAGCCCCACATACACAAATCAGATATGAAACATAGGTAAAAATTGCGCTACGAACTCACTCGTGGCCTCGGAATTCCCAACGGAAGTCTAATTTACTAAGTCAACCCCCAAACGGAATAAAACAAGTTTTCAAACAAGTGCACAAAATACAATCAAGCATCTCAAAAACTGAACCATCTACCTCGCCAAGTCATAATCAACCCTCCGGACCTCACGGAAATCCAAAAAAGATCTGTTTACTCAAAAGTCAATTATTGGTCAAATTCCTTCACTTAGGGATTCTAACTCCTTAAGTTTTCACTAGACTCGCTGCTAGTCTTGGAAACGAATCAGCAGGGGTAAAATAGTCAAAACGTACATAACGACCCGTTGTAAAGTTACTACAGTTATGTAGAGAAGAACAAAATATACAAGACTAATAACATCCAAAGACATATATAACCCCATTTTGAATACTGGATACAAAGATGATCCTTCATAAGTTGAACATTCAATAATAGATGGAAAGTGCAGTCATACTTTTGCTTGAATGATCTTCAAAGGAATTTATTCCATAACACTTGGTGAGAGCTTTGAGGTGACTCATAATGGCATCAATCCAAAGTAGATGATCGTGTTGTGGCATTATAGTCTAGTGTTAAGTTTTGAGTTTCTTCTTACAAAGTTTATTTATTTGTTGTTCTCACTACTAAAAACACAGGGAAAATCGACCAAAATTTTCGACCGCATAAGGTCGAAAAAGTCAATTTTTCGACCAAATTTTCGACCTCAAGGACTGGTCGTTAATTGATAGGGTGAAAAAAATTTCAACCTCTTGTGGTCGAAATTTTTCGACCACATGAGGTCGAAAATGTTTTTTACGCAATAACAGTTTTCGACCTTGTGTGGTCGAAAACTGCATATTTTATTTAAGTATTATTAAAAAAAAATCGACTGCACGAGGTCGAAAAAATACATTATATTTAAATATTAAATAATATTTTCGACCTTATGTGGTCGAAAAAATTGGATTTTTTAAAATATAATTTAATTTTTCGACCACATGTGGTCGAAATCCTGGACAACATTTTTAAATTTCGAACACAAGAAGTCGGAATTTAATATGTTGCCCAGACTTTCGACCGCATGTGGTCGAAATATGGCATCATTGTTGCTAAATTTCGACCTCTTATGGTCGAAATTTTAATGTGGAGGTACATTTTAGACCTGGTGAGGTCGAATTTAGCAATATCTGGGCGCAATTTCGACCTCGTGTGGTCGAAAATTTGGGAAACAAATATCAACATTTCGCAGCTTTTACAGGAGCCTAGCTACCTGCCAATTCAACCAAATCAACATTGTCACGACCCAAACCGGAGGGCCGCGACTGACACGCAAGACCCTACTCGGCTGAGTGCCATACTACCATTCCATCCATGAGTCACAACTTTTTGTGAACATTTAATTTATGAGATGACGCTTCCGTCAAGTAAAACAGGACAAACTTTTCAATAAAACTCTTTCGTCAAATCAGGGACTTCTCCCTTATCGTCAATTCAAAGAAAACCTTTAGTCACAATAAGTCTTTAAAAACAAAGCATAAAAACACATCGACCTATACGGTCTCTTTACACAACTTTCGACATCTCGACTCACTATCCACAGGACACTGTCTGCAAAAGTCTCTAACATACACGAGATACCATAACATAAGTACTGTGACTCGGCAACACTCCGAACTGAGATGGAGCTCACCAATCCAGCTGATAGCCTGGGAACATCCTATAGCTAATGTCTTCTACTCATCTGTATACACACCTGCGTGGCATGAAACGAAGCGCCCCCAGGAAAAGGGATGTCAGTACGAATAATGTACCGAGTATGTAAGGCAGAACTAAAACAAGATATCTCGACTCGGATGATAAAAGAGTAACAGACTCAATCTGTACCTGTAACCGACTCTGATAAACATGTATGTGCACATGAAATTTTGATGCAGCATGAGTATGTATGTATGTGTATATATATATATATATATATATATATATATATATATATATATATATATATATATATATGTTTTCACCCTGCTCGCAGCCCCTTCAGGTATAATAGCATAATGGCCCCTTCGAGCATTATAATAATCATATACCAGCTGATCAGGTGGTTTGCGTATATAACGCCTTAGCCCTTTTTCCCTTCCCCATGAAATGATGTCGTGCATGTATGTAAATATGCAATGCATGAAAAGCTTTGGAAACCATCAAAAGACTCCCTTCGGAACAACTTTTAGTTATAAACGGGAACTTTTTTCCCCTTTTCTTAAAAATGGGAACTTCTTCCCCTTTTCATTTGTCTCCTTCGTGGCTCAAAATTTAAATGTAAAATGCATAGGAAAGAGAAAACCTTATGAATGTCCCCTTCCGGAATTAGGCAACATTATGAAATCTTACAACTTATGGATGTCCCTTCGAGACTTAAGAGGTCAAAGATACGAATATCCCTACACTGTCTAGGAATAGAGTCTTTGGAGTTCATTTATTTGTTGGGTTCGTTTAGATAATAAGGATATTCATCACTACCATAATCATCACCACTATCATGTCTCACTTTGAATGATCCACAACATAAACTGAGGCCATATGTTATATAGCACGCTCAGACATAAGTTGAGGCCATATGCTATATAGCACACTCAGACATAAGCTGAGGCCACATGCTATATAGCACGCTCAGATATAAGCTGAGGCCATATGTTATATAGCACACTCAGACATAAGCTGAGGCCATATATTATATAGCACGCTCAGTCACGTCATGAAATCATCTAGAAACTTAGGCTTGAAAATCTCTAGGATTGGAGTCATCGTAAGATTCTTCAGAAACTATAGACTTCTGGCATTTATAGGAGTAAAAATATTATGGATGTCATGTATGGAATCAAAACATAGGAATCATGCCTTTGAAAGAAAGAGACGAGCCTTAACATACCTGGAAGCTCACTTCTCGACTTTCCAACCTACCTCCTGTCTTGAAATCTACATATAAAACCATTCATACTATTGTTAGGCCCGTTGTTATATACTTATCCTAAGCCTCCAAATAAATCTTTCTAGAATCTGCCGAAATTTCGGCAGCATCTCCTCTGTTTATATGCCTAGCCCAAAATCCCAATTCAGCAACCAACAACAACAACAACAATACCAAAATCAACAACAATATTATCAACACCAAAATATTCCATAAACATCCCACACGATGTTTTATCCAATTTCTCGACCCATAAATTCATTATACGCTCATTTAGTAACTTTTCCTCCGTAGATCAGCTTAAATCAATACTAATAAGGAAAGATTCATACCTTTCATCATCTAGAATTGCAATATCTTCGATTATCACCTTGAATCCATGCCAAGTTTCACCGCAATTCGATATTATAATTGCAGCTATGTGTTGTTCGAACTTAAATTCGGGGATTTCACTTAATTTGTGTTAAAATCTAGTGGACGGAAGTTGGGAGAATTTTCTAGAAGATTTGGGAAATATTTGGAGAATTCTTAGCTAAAAAATGAGGTTTAGGATCAGATTTCATCCTTAAATAGTGGGTCAAATTCGGGTCGTGTCACTGTAGCACGTTGGTACTGTAGCAGCACTGTAGCAGCACTGTAGTTGTACGGTTACTGTAGCAGCGTTTCTGCTATGTCAGCCTAACTTGTAACGTCCATAATTCTTCACTTCGATGCCGTATCGACGAGTGGTTTGTTGCGCTGAAAACTAGACACGACGAACTTTATTTTAGCCTTTTACTTTGCTTCAAAACTCCTCATATACTAAAAGATATTCTTTCTCCAAGTTGGGCCAAAATTACCCCTCATATTCTCTTCCAAGTTCCAACAAATTTAATTTCCTTAATTCACTTGCCGTTCAATCCTTCCATAGCTTACTATATGCAATTAAACCCTTATAACCATAACTTAAACACATATAAGCTCACATACCTCCTGAAAGGTATCTCGAATCTCAACATACGAAACTACGGGGTATAACAAACATTATTCTACAACACATCCAATTCATCAACAATGCAACATTACAACACATTCACTATCAAATTCAAAGTACTTATAAATATCCTTAAAACTACATTCAAACACTTAAACATCGTAAAGTTAAACAACCATAAACTAATTTCTACAATCAAATTCACCTTCAAAAGTACATCTAATTAGAATTAAAACTACAATCAAATATCATATACATATCCAAGAAAACATAGCAATATTAGAATCCAAAAGTGTCAACGTTGGGTGTTAGAGACATGATCTGATTCCTCCCCACTATCCTCATCAACAAGAGCATGAACTATGTTGTCCTGTGACCTACATCGTCTGTTGGACTGTGACCTATGAGCATCCTCGGGCCACGGGGGAACACTACAAGAAAAAGGCTTTTCAGAGACCAAGATTTTGTGACGAGTTGTAAATATGGTCCCTAAAAGTATACCTATAGGGATGATATTTTTTTCTAGTCCCAAATTCGCTATTTTATTATTTTATTTCGCAAAGGGCTTCAACCTGGTCTATTAAAAAACACACGTCTCGCCCCTAAAAGTGAAAATTTAAGCGGGATAAAAGAAGAATGCCAAAATTTTAGGGTGGACTAGAAGGAGCAAAGGCGCGAAGTTAAAAAGAGGCTAAAATTTCTCTCTCACACACACAAAGTAAAATCCCTAATTCTCATTGCTCAATATCTTCAATCCCTAAATCTCACCTCTCTCAATATATTGTTTGCGTACAACTGCTGTTTAAATTAACCACAAGTTTCTTTATCCTTCAATAGTAAGTTCTTTATCCTTCATCTCTTTCTTCATCATCTTTTTCTATTGAAACCGAAATTTTCTTCCTATAGTTCTTTCTTTGTCTCTGTGATTGGGCTGTTTAGGATACTAATTGTTTTTATTTGAGGGCTAATTAAAAAGTGATAGTTTTGGGTTTAAAGCTAGGGCTTGAAGGTCAAGGAGGAGATATTGAGAGTTTATTTTAGGATTTTGTCTGTTAGGGTTGCATAAGCATGTCTTATGGGTACTTTTTTAAAGGGCCATGAAAGTTTCGTTAGGATTGTCATTGTAGTTTTTCCCATGAGGTGATGAATTTGCAACTTTTTTAACCATTAGAGACTCTAATTCAATTTCTTTACTCTTAACTTTTATGGTTTTTTAATTGCCTAAACAAACTTATTCAATTTGGTAAGTTTAATATAATTTCAGAAAAAAAAAGAAATTAGGCGAGAAAGAAACGATGATGTGAATTGGCTTTGTTGAAGCATCTCAAATAGATTTTCTGGTGAAACTCTATTCAGCAGCACTCTAGTTACAGTAACAGACTCACTCGTCAAAACTCTTCGGTGTCAATATTTGCGTTTATTTTGTTATGATCTACTCCCTACCATTTAAAATTCACATTGCCTCAGTTTTAAGCATTATAATCTAAGCTCTGTAATTTATTTATTTTGTGGAATGAAATTACTCTTCTTCAATGAATTAACAAATCTCATTCCTTGGTTTTTGCATATGCTGAATAAAAAATAGATTCTATGTTCTTGTGCTTACCAGTAGTGCCGAAATCCTTGTTTTTTCACTTGTTCCTGCACTTGAGGAGATAGTTAATTCTGTTAAATTATAAGAAGAGAAGCAGAATGTAACTATAGATGAAACAACATTGTTGTTTTTCAAAAGTCTGTTGGACTAGAGAATTCAATAAGGATGACTTGTACAAAAGCATTTAATATAATTAAAACATTACTTTTGGATTGTTTCATTGAGCTGGAAAAATTTTCATAGTTCTTGTAGCCTGAAAATTTAAATGAATAACTAAAGTATTTTATCATTTTGTCAATTATAAACCTAATATGAAATAGAGTATCTAAGCTGAAGAAGAAAGAAAAGTAGGACAAGACAATCTTTGCATCATAGCTTAGTAAAACAGAAATGAAATTTATTTACAAGATGAGCTGATGCTTGATTGACAGGAAAACCATAATCCCAGTTTATTGTTGAAAGTAGATGATTGAAATATTAGCTTATAAAGAAAGTAAAAAGAGTAGCAGTAATAGAGTTCTTTGTAGAGTTTACATTCCATTTCAACTTATTATTCTATCGTATTAGAATGAGTAAATTAAATTGATTAGTTGAATTGGAGTGGTAGTCTGAAATAGAGACTATCATAGTTGTCACTTTGTTATTCAGATAGTACTTGGCCATAACACAAAATTAGGCAAAGTTAATGGTTGATGTAGAAAATACAAGTTTAATTTGAAAGCAATGTAGCAGAATGTTGTTTTAAAATAAATTGGTGTATCAGATATCTATACTTCTATGTGGATCACGGGTTTGAAAAATGGTTATGCAAAAATTACACGAAAGAAAAGAAAGTTATGATTGTTTACCCTCTAGAAATATTACTGAATTCAATTAGCTTTTGTTGTTTGCTGCTCTAAAAAAAGGAACAAAAGAGTAGTTGTTGTTGGGCATCCATTTCAGATTAGTAAATGGATATATTTTAATCAATGGTGAGAAGAAATGCTTTTTGTATTCAAAGTTAGTTGACTGAGGTCATATGCAATTATTTGAGGATCTGTATGTTAGTGAATTTCATGGATGCTAGCATAATCTTGCATGACTCCAAGTCCACTTTAATTGTTTATTTTTTTATCATTATTTGGAATGATTCATATAGTGATTTTCTTTGAAGTGAAAAAATATCGCATTTACTTGAGCAGTTGTTTGTTATATGTTTTGGCATAGCATTTTTAGCTTATCTTTTATTTTTTTGGCTAAATTTTTATAGCTTATCTTATTATTGTGACATCTGTGAGAGGTTTCTAATCATAAAAAATATGAGTTGACAAGTTTAATAAAAAGTTACGTGCATCTTAAAAATTTTGTTATTCTGTTGTATTTTGATCTAATTTTTATTTACTATCCTAGGTTACGGCACCTAGTAAGCAATGGATGCAACTTGTTGATAATCGACTTAATGAAGCCCACTTAATCGGGGTACAAAAGCTTTTGGATTATGCTTTTCAAAGAACAGGAGAATTGTATGAAATACGATGTCCCTGTGTCAAGTGTTGTAACACAACATTAGGAACATGTGAGACTGTTGAGACACATATGAAAGTATATGGAATAATCTAAAATTATACTTTTTGGTATCATCATGGGAAGTTTTAGGTGAGCCGCTGTCGGAATGCGAAGATGATAATGAAGTAGAGGAATGTGAGAGTGAGGATGAAATACAGGAAATTTTGAGATGTTTATATCCTAATCTTGGTGAACGCACTGCAAACAGTGGTTGTGATGATTTACCTAAAGAGGAACCGAATGTTGAAGCAAAAATTTTTTATAGCCTATTGAGAGATGTCGAGAAGCCACTATACCAAAGTTCAAAAGTCTCAAAGCTTTCAACTTTGATTAAATTGCTTCACATAAAAAGTATGGGTCGTTGGAGCAATGAGTCATTTACAATGTTATTGAAAATGTTAGAAGAGGAGTTGTTGCCAGATGGAGCAAATTTACCAAATTCATATTATGAGGCAAAGAAGGTAATTCGGGACCTTGGGTTTTCCTACCACAAGATTGATGCTTATGTAAATGATTGCATGTTATACTGGAAGGAGGATAACTTACTTGATTCTTGTAAATTTTGTGGTGCGTCCAGATGGAAAATAGAAAAACCTAGCTGGGAAGCAAAGAATAGAAAAGGTAAAAAGATAGCATCAAAGACTGTACGCTATTTTCCGTTAACGCCTAGGCTACAAAGGTTGTTTATGTCTACAAAGACATCTTCTTTAATGACATGGAATCATGATGAAAGAGTTGATGATGGAATAATGAGGCACCCAACTGATTCAATGGAATGGAAATCATTTGATGAGCTTCGTCCCTCATTTGCGGCCGAGCCTCATAATGTTCGACTTGGACTTGCTAGTGATGGATTTCAGCCATTTCGGAGTTCAAAAACCTCATATAGCATTTGGCCAGTGGTACTTATTCCTTATAATTTACCACCTTGGTTGGGTTTGAAACAAGAAATTTTCATTGTGTCAATGCTAATACCTAGTCCAGATAGTCCAGGAGATGCAATTGACATATATCTGCAGCCCTTGATAGAAGAACTGAAGGAGTTATGGGAATTTTGTATAGAGACTTTTGATGCATCAACTAGACAGAATTTCAAGTTACATGCTTCTTTGTTATGGACCATCAATGACTTTCTAGCATATGAAAACTTATCTGGATGGAGTACAAAAGGGAAATTGGCATGCCCGTGTTGCAACAAAGATACTTACTCAATCAGATTGGCTAATAGTAAGATACAGTGTTTTATGGGTCATCGGTGTTACCTTCCTCTTAATCACAAATGGAGGAATGATAGGGCGTCATTTGATGGTACAAAAGAGAAAAGGCTTCCACCAAAAATGCATTCTGGTGTTGAGATATTTAATCAAGTACAAGATCTTGAAGGGTTGTAGTTAACAAAGGATCCAAAGAAAAGGATCAAGATATCACATGATGGCCGAAATGATAATTGGAATAAGAAGAGTATCTTTTTTTAACTTCCCTATTGGAAATCTCTCTTGTTGCGAAATAATTTGGATGTTATGCATATCGAGAAAAATATATGTGATAATATTTTGGGGACGATCATGAATGCCAAAGGAAAGACCAAGGACACCATAAATACTCTACTAGATTTGCAAGAAATGAACATTAGGTTGGAATTGCACCCTATCAAAAAAGGAGAAAAATATGAAGTTCCAACAGCTTGTTACACATTATCTCCTCAAGAAAAGCACAACTTATGTCTATTTTTAAAGAATTTAAAGGTCCCAGATGGATTTTTATGTAATATTTCTCAATGTGTTAACTTGAAAGATCACAAGATTTTTGGCTTAAAGAGTCATGATTGCTATGTTCTTCTACAACATTTACTCCCTCTTGCGCTACGTGGTATGTTGTCCAAAACAGTTTGTGAACCCCTTGTTGAGTTGTGCTTGTTTTTTAATGTGCTTGGAGCAAAGGTATTAAGAACTGATGACTTGGAACAGATTGAAGCTCAAATTCCTATAACTCTTTGCAAGTTAGAAAAGGCCTTCCCTCCTTCATTTTTTGATGTCATGGTGCACTTGCCTGTTCACTTAGCTAATGAAGCTAAGCTTGCTGGACCGGTTCAGTATCGGTGGATGTATCCTATAGAGCGATGGTTATATTTTTTGAAATCTCTCATTGGTAATAGGGCTTGTCCGGAAGATTCTATTGCAGAAGGTTACCTTGTAAATGAAAGTATGACCTCATGTTCGAGGTATCTTCATAGAATTGACACAAAGTTTAATCGGCCAGAATGAAATTATGATGGTGGTTTACCAAAGTCCAATGGAGGTCTATCTCTATTTTGTAAATCTGGAAAAGCTTTAGGAGCTCCAAAACAGCGTGACGTTGAAGCAGGCACATATATACATATTCAAGAATTGTGATGAAGTTCTACCATTTCTTGAGTAAGAAAATTATTTCCTTCATATCACATTTCATTTTTCGTAAGAAAATTATTTCCTTCATATCATATTTCATTTTCCTTGTTTCCTTAGGATTGTTTTTCTTTTGTGTGACATTTGTGGTTCAACTGAAATTTGTAGAGAGTTTGCACAAATTCATGTAGATGCTACTCTACACTTGTCCGATGCAGAATGGAACAGACAGTTTATTGAATGGTTTAAAGATAGGGTGAGTAATACATACACATCAAATTTGGAAATCTAATATTATATTACTCATTCTGAAGTAATCAATTTTATTTTGTTGATAGGTTGCACAATTGCATAAAGGAGATGATAGTCGGTTCATGGAAGATCTCCTCGTACTTTCACGTGGTCCTACCCCATATGTGTTACGTTATAATGGCTACATTGTTAATGGATATAGATTTCATGTAGAAGATTATGATAAACATTTAAGGACTCAAAATTGTGGTGTGATTGTTGTCGGTGAGACTGATGAACATAGGGAGAATATTGATTACTATGGAGTTTTAACCGATGTTCTTGAATTGAAATTCACGGGAAGAATAGTGATTTTGTTTGAATGTAATTGGTTTGATGCGTATGATAACACGAAAGGAATTAAAACAGATGAGTATGGCATCGTAAGTGTTAATTAGGGGCGATTTTTAAAAATAAATGAGCCTTTTATATTAGCGGACCAAGCATCTCAAGCATTTTATGCTAATGATAATTCCAATAAGGGTTGGTGTGTAGCGAGAAAGACGCAACCTCGTGATTTTTCTGAGGTTGTGCAAAAATTGGATGATGATGTTGTAGATTTAGAAAATCCTACACAAAATAAGCGAAAAAGAACGACTGAGGTGAACTATCTCTTTATGCTATTAGCAGATTCATTATTATACATTCTGATTACATGATTTCTCTGTCAGTACATTTTCTTTATAATGTTTTAACTTTTGTTTTTTTTGTAGGTTTGATAAGAAACCATCAAAGAATGAAAATGAGGTGGAATCCACTATGAAAGCTACTGAATATGCGTTTGTTACAGCAGGTTCTATTGGGAAGGGACGAGGGAGAGGGCTTAAATTTATGTAATATGCTTTTTTTCTTCTTAGCATGTGTGAAGTGTGGCTTTAGTGTTCCTGGAAACTTAGTACGTATTAAATAAGTTCATTGACAAATCCACAACTGAGACAATAATATTATTTTGGACTAAGAGCTCACATTTGTGTGTAAACTTAAAAGCTGGATGGAATTCCATATTCTTACTAGTGTATATAGGAACTTAGCACGTGAGGATTGTGGCTTAGAGCTATGATATTAGTTCATTCCCAGACCTGTGACCGAGTTATGGCAATTGAATTTTTCCATTATCAGTTGATGTGAAATGTGATAAGATTAGATTGTCAATATTAATGTAGCAACTTGGAAATGGTTTTATATATAGAAGAGATTGTCATGCTGGCTGTAAATATGAGCCTGCTCTGCTATTATTGGAGTTACTTAGTGTAAATTGTGAAATTTAATTTTTTCTTAAAGGGTAACATAGGCCAACAGATAAATGTTCTTACTCAGTTTACAACCTTGTAGAAATGTTCTTGTCATAAGCATAGATGACATAAGCAGAGATGACAACTTCTCTCACAGGTTTCTTCTCTTGTTTAGTATTTTCACCTTGCTGAATTCCAAAAATTTAAAGATACATTTTAAAGAGATGTTTAACACCTTATTTGTTTCATATCTTTGGCCCTCTATATACAGTAATTGGATTTTCCGTTTGCTCCAAACGAGCACTTTTAATTTATGTATTGGATGTCAACCGAAGTTTGATTTATTGCAGGATATATTTGAGTGATGACATGGATATTCTTTGGGATCATATTTTCTGATGGATGAAAGAGTTATGGAACAAATGGAGAGGACAATTGCATTCAAATTTTAAAGGATCGCTTGTCTAACTTTGAAAAATGAGATGAAAGAACTGAAGCAATTGAAAGAGTGGTTTTTATTTTAACACTCCAATTTCCAGCCTTTGACATCAGAATGCTCCGAAGAATGACTATTCCTTTGATGATGCCAAGTTAGTACTAACTTACTCAAACTTATAATTTTTCTTTAAAGTATATTTGCTTGCTTGGTTGATTCTTGAAGCATAAGCATACTCCCTGCCCTGAGCAGATGAATATGTTGCGCCCTCCTTATGCAACTAACTGTTAACTACAATTGAAATATCTATTAAGAGGTTAAGAAATGAAATATTGACATGTAGTCTAACTGTGTAAAATTTTGTTTGTTTTTTTTTTAATAAAGTTCCAAGTTCTTGCTGGGTTGTATTATATCACATGAAGGATACAAAACAAGAGGGGTACTAGGCCTGACCTCAGGCAAAAGATTGCAGTTATACATTATAGACATACACAGTACTTACATTGTAGAGATTTAGCTTACAAAAAAAAAAAAGCTTGGGAGGTCTTGATACTGAGATGGCAATTTTCAGTAGAAAATTAATCTTTCAGGGATAGGTCTAAGCTTCTCAATAGTGTGGCAGATACTCCACCAGTTAGGAAAGGTACTATTCAGTGCAACTTTCAGAGTCCATATTATATGGTATTGAATCTGCTTATTCACATTATTAGTATGGTCTCCATATTTATAGGAAGTCGTACCCTTTCAAAGCTCCTAGCATATTATAATTGGGGTGATAAGTAAAGTCATCTTATGCACCCTATTTGGTCTGCTCGGCTACATCACTTTCCACAAAATAATGCAGAGTATTCTCTTTTTGACCCTAAACCCGACCTGTTATGCGATGGGTCCGCGATGCACGTACATCGCACGACATTCTGCAGGTCGATACTCAGAGTTGCGCGATCGTCCCGCGATGCGGGGCCATCGCACGCGCCCTTAAACGCCCTCAAAAGCGGCGTGTGTCGGTCCGATGCAGTGTTCGGTAAAATGGTCATAACTTCCTGTACGGAGCTCTTTTTGGGTTCCACAATATACCGTTGGAAAGCTATTTCAAAGAGCTACAACTTTCATGTTTTAAGTTTTCTCAAATGTCCAACGGATTGCCACGAAGTTTGACTGGAATGCAGACGTATCGAAAACTTAGCCGATTCTATAGAATTTTAAGTGTCTTACTATTAGCCATATTGGTCCTTATATCGTTAGAAAGGTATTTCTACATACTACAACTTTCATTAAAGGTACTTTCCCAAATTCCCAACTAATCAAGGAGTTATGGCTGCCCGAAGTAGGCCTATCAACCATTTTCACAAAATGTTCAACCCTTCAGTTTTTCCACTAGAACTCTAACGATACGAGGTGTTACAATTACGTTCTAACCCCTACTACTTTCACCGACTTCAAAGTTCTGAGCTCTACCAAAATTGTTGTGTGTTTCCCCATGACTAGTCCACACTGTATAATTACTTTTAAAGCCTTTTTCGTACAGATGAAGCGTAACAATCTCTGAGGTCTCGTAATTCATAAATTCACATTTAACACAAGGACACCTAACCACACCATGAACTGTAAAATCCTCAAGTGACTTTGCATATTCAACAAAAGCATAGACACCGGCTATAAATTCATCCCTCATCCCTAGTGGATCATCATAAGATCTATTACACATCCAACTACGAGAATCCATCTACACAAATAGCTCAAAGTTTGAACTTGTTAAACTAATACTTAGTTTATATGTTATTAGTAAAAGACTCACCAACCATAATTACCATAATTCTCAAAAAGGGCATCATAATTACTAAAAAAAGATCAGAGAACAATGAAGAATTCACATTCAAGCTAAGCACCATTTAACTAATAATTGCTTGAACAAATAAATCACATAATTGCTAATTAGGCCAATACTGGACTAACATATAAACTAAACAGATCCATGCAACTAACAATTAAACTACTCACGCCACATGATTAGGAATCAAAGATTAGTCAAACACATAACTAAGAGATAACACACATAATAGTGCAGAAATTAAAAAAGAAAAGGAGAAGATTAACTATTAACTAGCTTCATCACTCTAAATTCCAAACAGTCGGCCAAAATTTTCAAACTATACACCATTATTCATTTTCAAAAGGAAGCATTAATTTCCATAGGCAAGGAACCCCTTTGCTGTCAATTTAGAGCAAGTTCATATTTTGGACCACTGAAAACTATATAATGCGTGACAAAATTAGTGATTACTTAAGACTATATACCTAAAACCAGTACTTTTTATTCTTGTTGAAGCTTGAAACTTTCTTGAAGTACCCTCCTTTGTTAATTTGAAAAATCTGGTAGATTTTTAGTACCAACAAATTGGTTTTTGCTTTATGTAATGTGTCTCTGAAAATTTTCACAAAAGCAAAGTAAATAAGTAAATAAACATAGATAGTAATTATATCAACAACAGCTTTAAATGAATAAGTCATCTTTCAAAAGTATTTTTCAAAAAAAATATTTTCATCGTACCAAACACACCCCTAATTCTGACCAATTTTTGTGCACTATCTATTCCAACTCTATTTTTAAACTTAAACCTTCACTAAAAATGTAGTTATGGGTGAGATTGTGAGCAAGTTGGAAAGTGAACTACTCTGCAGGGCCTATATTTACATGTATTTAGGTGAAGATCAAGAAGTTTGGTGCATCCATTTGGACAAAAATGGCAACAGAATTACTTACCTTTAGTGGCGGTGGACAGCAAGGGTAGCGACGGAGGATAGACAGTGGTGGGGATGGGGCGTCGACGGCGGGGGATGGACGGGGCAGGGATGGGCGTCGGTGGCGGGCTAGGGGTGGGAGTGTTGGGAAATTAGGTTTAGGCTTTTAATTAAAAGTGACAAATAGGTTTTAAAATTGAGTTGGGGTAACTCTAGTTCTTTTAATTGAGTAGGGGTGATAAACTTTGGATTAGTGATTAGGGAGTTCTGACTTGCCCCAAAGTTATATTTTCAACACTTTGACCCCAAGCTTTATTTTTTACACTTTTCCCCCAAGTTTCGTTTTTAACAATTTGACTCAACCCATATAAACCCTACATAACCAAAAAAACGCGCCAATGCCTGCGCTGTTTCCACCATTTTTGGATCTTTTTTTTGCTTCGTTTCTTCTTCTTCTTGCTGCTTCTTCTTGCTTCTTCTTCTTCTTCTTCTTCTCCTTCTTCATCTTCCATTGTTTCTCAAGAAAGAAAAAATCAAGACCACCCGATTTTGTACTTTTTTTGACTGGATTTCATTCGTGTAGCACTGGGAATTAATTCACAAGTGTTTACTCTCATTCCATTGTTCTGCTTTCTTCTTCTTCTTCTTCTTCTTCTTCTTCTTATTCTTCTTCTTCGTCTGCCATTGTTGCTCAAGAAAGAAAAAAACGTGACCACCCGATTTTGCAATTTTTGACTGGATTTTGTTAGTGTAGCACTGGCAATTACTTCATAAGTGTTTTCCGCTCATTTGGTAAGTACAACAATGTTGTTTTATTTCAATCTTTCATCTGGGTATAAATTTACTGATTTTCAACAACTTACAATAGTTGTTGTAGTTCTTGCAACAGATAATGTGGTTGTAGCAACTTCTACAACATATTATGAAGTTGTTGTAATTGTTGTATAAATAACCTGCAACAATTGAGTGAGTTGTTGCAACAGGTATTCCACTTGTTGCAACAACTCAACGATCTGTTGGAGTCAGCTTCAGTTTTTGTCTGAAACAGAACCCAAAAAACTGAAGCTGCTTCCAACAGATTATTGACTTGCTGTAACAAGTTGTCTACTTGTTGCAATAGGTGTTCCACTTGTTGCAACAACTCAACGATCTGTTGGAGTCAACTTCAGTTTTTGTCTGAAACAGAATCCAAAAAACTGAAGCTGCTTCTAACAAATGATTGACTTGCTGCAACAAGTGGAATACCTATTACAACAAGTATCCAACTTGTTGCACCAAGTCAATAATCTGTTGGACATCTTCAACAGTCTGAAACAGAACCCCAAAAACTGAAGCTGCTTCCAACAGATTATTGACTTGCTGCAACAAGGGTACTACTTGTTGCAATAGGTAATACACTTATTGCAACAACTCACTAATCTGTTGGACATCTTCAACAGTCTGAAACATTACCCCAAAAAAACTGAAGCTGACTCTAATAGATTAGTGACTTGTTGCAACAATTTTATTACCTGTTGCAACAAGTAGTCCACTTGTTCCAACAAGTCAATAATGTCACGACCCGTCTAGAGGGCCGCGACGAGCGCCCGGTGCTAGCCCACCCGGGCGCCCCTTGGCTTACACTTCACTTACATTTAAGTGAGCCACATAATTAAACACACATTTCTAATCACCATTCATGCTAGTCCCATTGGACGACAATGCTTTCATATCATGGTTGGCATCTATACCACGTCAATGTACATGAGCCGTCAAGGCTATCAAAATAATATACAAAATATAGGCCGACAAGGCCGGACACATCTAACCATATTCACATGTCTACGAGCCTCTAAGAAGAGTATAACATATCACAATAGCGGGATAGGACCCCGCTATGCCCATAACTATGTACACAAAAGAACAAGCACCCAAAAGCTATAGCTCCGAATGAAGTGGAGCCCCGCTATGTAGTATCCGAGAATGTAGCTATGGATCAAACCTGTCTCCCTGTGCACCTGCGGGCATGACGCAGCGTCCACAAAGAAAAGGACGTCAGTACGAAGAATGTACAGAGTATGTAAAGCATGATCAATATAAATATAGAAGCATAATGAACATCATGAAGAGTAGCACAAGATGGGAGATGGTAATATCATCGTCATGGGCACTTACTTGCCTTTCATAGGAACTTTCCATTCAAATGAATATTTGTGCTCATACATCAATATCCATATCCATAATCGTATCTGTTCCATATTAGTACCCGTATTCGTATACATAACCTTATTCACATTCATATCGTATCATATTCATATTCATGACTCATTTCTATATCATATACATCATCATATCATATACATAGTATTTACATAGCATACCCAACCATGGAGGATCGGTGTTTCATACGTACTTGGCCAACCAAGGCTCAAGGTTACTCATACCTAGCCCTACCAAGGCTTCAGGGTCACATCTACCTGGACTTACCAAGGCGTCAGGGTTATCCGTACCATCTGCAGAGGTGTGAGCGCGTTACATAATCATATACATACTTATTTACATATCTTACCCGGCCTCATAAGCTCGGGGTTCTATAATAGTCATACATAGACACATATACATAATAGCTCATAAGCATCTTTACTATTTACATCATTATCATAATCGTCATCAACATCATCATTACTATTATCGTCATTCATCACATTTATCTCTATAGGCTTACTCGTCATACGAGGGATTTAGTACAATCGTGGTGTATCACGAATCGTGAGTGTACTAGCTCGGAAGATCAAATCATTTGAAGGATATCATAGTCTCATAGAAGATTTAGATATTTGGCCAAAGAACCATGCCTTATGAAAGAAGGGTTAGCCTTACATACCTTTCCGTTCAACTATTTACCATTTGCACGGTCTCCTCCGAAGCTCACGTTTCTACCTTCATTAAAGTCATACTATCATTAGAATCGATAGCTAGCATACATGACTAAACTAGAGAAAATTAGGCAACGTCTCCTCTATTGATACGACATTCCTCTATAGTGTATTTCAACTCTCAAACGTCAACAATACATTCACAATACTACAACAATAGTCATTATTCACCCATATTATCCATATTCTAGACTCACTTTTCAATCATCCATATCTATGGCCATAACGCACGACTATGTCCATTCACGTACATTGCTCATCTCATGTTCTCAACATCATTTATAACACATTTACATTACAATACATCAGGACTCATAACTCAATTCAAACTATTTCTCAAAATGGCACTATTCCACATTCATGACCCATTTTGCCATACCTCTCTACAATCTAAGTATTTCAACTCTTAAATACCTTAAACAACATAGAAACATCATAAATCTTAACTTATATGTCGTAGGAACAAGCCTTGGTTGATAATACTCCACTTGACCAAAACCCTAGTTTATCTCCAATGAGATTTCTTGACTTGTATGATCCTTAATGGGTTTTCTTATACTTGATTCAATTAGTTTATGTTGTTGATCACCAAATATCCTTGAATTCTTGTGGAATATATGTATAGAGGGGTTTTAGAGAGAAGGGGGTGTCATGTGGAAATGAAATAATGAACTTGGTCTCTTATTAATAACCCAAAATCTGATCTTAAATGAACAGTCGTCGAAAGTGCACAATGATCGTAAACACAGTTTACGGTCTGTATTCCTGTTTACGGACCGTATTTCATGGTCGTATTTAAGGATGACAGAAACAAAAAGTCAGGGTGAGGATATGGTGGTTTACGACTCAGTTTATGGGCCGTATTTCAGTTTACGGTCCGTATTCCAAGTCGTCTTTAACCATTCCAGCATTTGACTGAAAGTTGAAGTTCTTGGAAGCTGAAATACGACATGGCAGTTTACGGACCGTATACCACTTTACGGTCTGTATTTCATTTTACGATTAACTGGCCAGAATGCAAACCTGCAACTTTTCACATTTCCAAAACCTATAATTAGTCATTGTGGAGCATAACATACCTTTCATTGCAATTGCCTTTGAAATCTTACTTAGGGTCGTCAAACGTCGTTCCCTTCTTATTAAAACATCATATACTCGTATTCTTCGTTAGTATATTCACTGTACGTTCACTGGGGAATTCCCGAGGTGTAACAAATAATCTGTTGGAATAACTGTTGCAGCTATTTCATTTTGTTATAGATTGGTAAGTACTCTCATGACCAATTTTTTGTTAAGCAAAATATCTTCAGCTACCTCGAACACCACTAATGGAGGACTCAATAACAATAGGAGTTGATTGCCACGGTGAATGGATCGAGAAGAACAATCGATATATTTGGTGATGGAAGGGTAGTAACACGTCAGAGACGATAGCGATGACTATCAAAAGAGATGTTATGTTTGATGATTTTGTGAACCTAATCATCACCTATTGCGAATTAACTTGTGAACCAAAAGATCTTGTTATCACTTACATGCACAGCTCTTTTGAAAATCAGAGAGTCCTGCCATTTAAGATAACTGATCAGGTTCATTTGCGTGCTTATTTGAATGATGTAGCTAGGCCCATTTTAAGGGTATACATTGTTGGAAGCCCAGTAGAGCACCACAATTTATCTCAAGACCAACAAGATGTGTTAAATAATGAATTAGATGGGGTGGATGTGGATATCCCAGATAATGGAAGTGGAGCTGACCCGATTCCTATACCCGAAGTTGTGAGCAATACAGTGGGCACTACACAATCAATACAGTCTAGCCATGTTCAAGATGATAAAACAGGTTTTAATAAAGGAATGTCATTGTTACACCTCCGAAATTTCTCCGTGAACGTACAATAAATAGACCAACGAAGAGTATGAGTGTACGATGTTTTACTAAGAAGGGGATGACTACTTATGAGTTTTGAAAATGCGAAAGTTGCAGATTTGCACTTCGGCCCAGTTGGTCGTAAAATAGAATACGGCCCGTAAAGTGGTTTACGGATCGTAAACTGCTATCGTCTTTCAACATTCCAAAACTTCAACTTTCTGCCAAATGTCTAAATGATTAAATACGACTCAGAATACGGACCGTAAATCGAAATACGGCCCCGTAAACTGTGACCGTAAACCACCATGACCTCCAGCAAACCTTTCTGGTTTTGTTATGCTTAAATATGGTCGTGAAAGACGGACCGAAAACCAGAATACAGCCCGTAAACTGGGTTTACGGCCACTGTGCACTTCGACTACTGTTCATAAAAATCAGATTTTAAGTTAAGTATAAGGGACCCTTTTTCATTCCATTCATTTCATTTTCACTCCACACTTCAAAAAACATCTAGAATACTCTCTAATATTCATCCACAAGAGAAGCAAAGGAAAATCAAGATCAACAACACTAAATCCATGAAATCAAGAGTGTGAAACTCATCAAAGTTCATCTACACCAAGAAATTGCAAAGGAAGTGAAGTAGGGTTTTTGGTATAGAAGAGTATTTCTACTCAAGGCTCGTTCCTACCACATCTAAGGTAAGTTTTATGACTTTCTCATGATTATTGAAGTATTTATACGTTGAAACACTTGGATTATAGAAGAGTTTAGTAAATGGGTCATAAAATGTGAATAGTGCCATAGTTGAATGATAGTTGGATTGAATTATGAATGTTGATGAGTGGGGAGTATAAATATGTTACAAATGACGTGTAGACCATCAAATAGGTGTGATGTATGAGGAAATGTGATGATCAGCTAAAACCCATAAATGTGGAGAAATTGGAGGAAAATGGTGGAATGTGGTAAATGTAGATAAATGACGATTGTTGATACGATATTGTGAGTGTTGTTGTGATTGTTTGGTAGTTGAAATGAAACGTGGGAAAAGTAGTAGAAACAAAGGAAATGCTGCCCAATTTTCCCTAGAAATAGTAGCGCGTTCTTCTCGTCGATTGACTAACGATGGTATGAATTCTCTCTTGAAGGTAGAGACGTGACATCAAAGGAAATCAAGCAAACGATAGCATAGTTAAACGACAAAGGTATGTGAGGCTTATCTTTTCTTTCAAAAGGCATGAATCCTTTAAGTCTTATATAATCCTTCTACAAAACGAAGCCTATGAGTCCTTCAATATATTGAATTACATATGAATATGATGGTGATGATATTGAGCTAGAGTATAGCGATTCAAGAAATTGTGGCATGATGTTCCTATAAGGCTAATGATGTTATCTTTGTTAACACTCGCCTTATGCTCTATTTCCTTCAAGGCGAGGCACGATACTCATAAACGTTCATAATATAACGGGCGTTCACGACCTTACGTCACCCCGACATAGTGTGGTTGTCCTTAAAGCATAACGTATGCTCTTAATGCTAATATATGATATGTCTATAAGATGATTAACAATGCTAGTTTGTAATACGATGGTGATATGTATAAGATACCCAGAAATGATAAGATGATGCTATGTTTTTGTCATGACCCAGCTAGGGGCCTTGACGGGTACCCGGGGCTAGCCAACGAGCACCACTCGTTCTGCTACTCACATTACCCATTTAATGCTCTTTTATCAATTCATACTTAGGACATAAGAAAATCATCTTTTCATTTGAGAACATAAAAATACTTTTATATACAAGCCTCTCGGCCATCAAAATAATATATACATACACATAAAAGCATCTCGTGAGACCATCTAACCCACAATGTGCATCTACGAGCCTCTACTGACATACTATACATATAGGTGGAACAAGACTCCACCATGCCCAAAATATACATATACCAAGAGAATAATCATGAGCACCTCCAGACGATGGAGTGCTCGAAATCAGCTAGCAGCTACTAAGAATCTGGATCGAGCTCACCTCCCTGTCTACCTATGGGCATGAACACAGTGTCCAAAGAAAATGGACGTCAGTACGAATATTGTACTGAGTATAAGAGGCATGAAAAATAATAATACATCAAGGAAATAAGGGAGGCATCAAGTACGGAGCAACTGTACCTGACTGGGAATTACATGAAAAGAAATGCATGCTGACTTACTTTTAAGCTTATCATCATCTCATGTATGCATATCATATATATATATAAACTGCCCGACCATATAGGTGCGGTGTGATAATCAGTAACATTAACCCGCGTCATGCCGCCCACTAGTGGTGTCTACCCATGCCAACTGGCCATGGTGTATAAGCTGCCCGCCTTAGCGGTGACTGCCTGGCCAACTAGGCGCGGTGTAATATCATCATAACATTCTCATTATAATATGCTCATCATAACATATGCATAAAGACTCTAAGACAACCATACTTTATCGAGGTGACATAAGGTTGTGAACCCTCGATTTCATTATGAACATTTATAAACATTCTGCCTCACCTTGAAGGAATTAATATGTATGGTGAGTGTAAGCAAGGAATTCCATCATATCACTACTGAACTCATGACATTGCTCTTATCTCGTATCATTATTCATGATCTTACACTCTTAGCATTTAGGAGCATAGGAGAGTCGTGAAGAAGAAAAAAGAGTCATGTCATAGGATTCATGCCATAGAAAGAAAGGACTAGCCTCACATACCTTTGTCGTTTAGCTAAGCTATCGTTCATGTGTTCTCCTCCAATATCACGTCGCTACCTTCACGAGAGAGTTCACATTAACATTAGTTAATCGATTATGAGAACATATCGTTATATCTAGGAAAAATTGGGCAGCATTTCCTTTGTTTCTACTACTTTTCCCACGTTCTATTTCAACTCCTAAACATTTACAACAACACTTCACAATATCGTATCAACAATCGTCATTCATATACGTTGAGCAAAATCCACCATTTTTCTCCATTTTCTCCACATTTATGGTTATAGTTCGTTATCGCGTTTTCTCATATATAATACTTATTTCCTAGTCTAAACATCATTTACAATATATTCATAATCATGGCACATCAACGTTTATGGTTCCATTCGACTACTATTCAATTATGACACTATTCTCCCTTTCAAGACCCATTTTCCATGTCTTTCTACACTTCAAGCGTCTTAGTTTTCCAACACCTTAAACAACATGATAAAGTTATGAAACTTACCTTAGATGGTGGTGGAACAAGCCTAGAGTGGAGTTCTTCCTTTAGCACTAAAACCCTACTTCACCTCTTTTGAAATTTCTTGGTTTGGATGAACTTCACTTGAGTTTCACACACTTTGTTTCATGGATTTAATGTGGTTGATCTTGATCTCCCTTTTATTCTCTTAAATTCTTGTGGATGAAGTGTTTTGGATTACTCTAGAGAGTTCTTGAACCGTGTAGGTGAGATATGAAATAAAATGAGCTTAGGGTCCCTTTTTAATAACTCAAAATCTGATTTTTAATGAACAGCAATCGGGGTGTACAGTGGTCGTAAACCCCACTTTACGGGTCATATACAGGTTTACGGTCCGTCCTCCACGACCGTATTTAAGCATATCAAAACCAGAAAGGTAGGTCGAAGATCATGGCAGTTTACGACTCAGTTTACGGGCCGTATTTCAATTTACGGTTCGTATTCCAAGTCGTGTTTAACCATTTGATGCATTTGACAGAAAGTTGAAATTTTGGAATGTTGAAGGACGATGGCACTTTACGGGCCGTATTCCATTTTACGACCACTGGGCTGAAATGAAATTCTGCAACTTTCTTATTTCCAAAGTTCATAAATAGTCAGCCCCTACTTAGTAAAACATCGCACACTCATGCCCTTCGTTGGTCTATTCATTGTTGGCTCACGAAAAATTTCCGAGGTGTAACACTCTTCCCCCCTTTTGGAACATTCGTCCTCGAATGTTAAACACTCGAGATTCTACGAAACTTTCGCCAGAGTTCCCTCTGTAATTTGACACTACCATCCTGTCACAATAACTCATAATATCATCGCCTCACAGGGCTACATCACAATATCAACATATCTGTGGCCACACACGACCAAAAATATAATAATAAAGCGTACATACCTCATATCGTCGGCTTTTCATCTTGGATCTCCCCCGGGGGTTGGAATAAGTGTGGGTACTTGGACATCATGCTCTCTTCTGCTTCCCAAGTCATTTCTTCCCGGTTATCATTTCGCCATAAGACTTTGACTGAAACTACCTCTTTATTTCGGAGTCTCTGCACCTGCCTATCTAAAATAACAATAGGCACCTCATCATAGGTAAGCCGTTCTGTCACTTGCACATCATCTATCGGGACAATCTTGGTGGGGTCTCCAATACACTTGCGGAGCATCAAAACGTGGAAAACTGGGTGGACTGATTCAAGCTCCGAAGGCAAATCCAATTCATAGGCTACTTGACCCACCTTGCGGATGATTTTGTAGGGTCCAATGTATCTGGGACATAGCTTCCCTTTCTTACCAAATCTCATCACCCCTTTCATTGGCGACACTTTCAAGAACACCCAATCACCGGCTTGAAATTCCAAGTCTCATCGTCGGTTGTCCGCATAGGACTTTTGGCGACTTTGGGCTGTCAACAACCGACCTTAGATCACCTTGACTTTTTCTATTGTTTGTTGCATCAATTCAGGGCCCACTAGTTGTGCTTCTCCTATTTCGAACCATCCAATTGGAGATCTACATTTCCTCCCATATAAAGCTTCATATGGAGCCATTTGAATACTGGAATGATAGTTGTTGTTATATTCAAATTCAATAAGGGGTAAGTGGTCATCCCAGCTACCACCGAAATCCAACACACACGCCCGTAGTATATCTTCTAAGGTTTGAATAGTACACTCGGCCTGCCCATCAGTTTGCGGATGAAATGCCATGCTAAACTTCACTTGCGTGCCCAAACCTTCTTGAAAAGACTTCCAGAACTTAGCTGTAAACTGTGCTCCTCTATCTGTGATAATAGTTAATGGGATTCCATGGAGTCGAACAATTTCTTTGAGATACAACCTTGCATAGTATTCCGCTGAGTACGTAGTCTTGACTGGAAGAAAATAGGCTGCTTTCGTCAGCCTATCCACGATCACCCATATAGAGTCATACCTGCCACGGGAACGGGGTAATCCCACGATGAAATCCATGTTGATCACTTCCCATTTCCAGGTAGGGATTTCCATCGCTTGCAACAAGCCTCCCGGCTTCTGGTGTTCAGCTTTTACCTGTTGGCAATTTGGACATTGTGTCACGAATTCTGCTATGTCCCTTTTTATGCTGCCCCATCAGTACATCATCTTGAGATCATGATACATTTTAGTTGCACCTGGGTGAATAGAATATCGAGAGCAATGTGCTTCTTTTAGAATTCGTTGGTGCAAATCTGCAACATTCTGCACACATAACCTCCCTCGGTACCTAAGAATTCCATCCATAGAAACTTCAAACGGAGACTTTTCTTTCCCAGGAGATGTGCCTCTATAACGACATATCTGCGGATCTTCGCACTGCTGTTCTTTAACTTCCATATCCAAGGACGAAATTGTGGAATCATTTATACTAATCCCGGCATCGCCCAAATTAATTATACGCACTCCCAAATTTGCTAATTGGTGAAGTTCTTGAACCATCTCTTTCCTTTCCAGAGGGATTCCACATAAGTTGCTCATTGATCGGCGGCTAAGTGCATCAGCTACTACATTTGCTTTACCGGGGTGGTACAAAATATTCACGTCATAATCTTTTAATAATTCTAACCACCGCCTCTGCCGTAAATTTAGCTCCTTCTGTTTAAAAATATATTGGAGGCTCTTGTGATCTGTATAGATGTCCACATGCACACCATATAAGTAATGTCTCCATATCTTCAACGCATGGATGACCGCAGCCAATTCAAGATCATGGGTGGGGTAATTCTTCTCATGTTTCCGCAATTACCTCAAAGCATATGCAATAACTTTCCCGTGCAGCATCAATACACATCCTAGTCCCACAGCGGAGGCATCACAATACATAACGTAGCCATCTGGCCCTTCTGGAAGTGTTAGCACTGGAGCTGAGGTCAACCTGTCTTTCAGCTCTTGGAAACTACGCTCGCATGCATTGTTCCATTGAAAGTTAGCGGACTTACGAGTTAGCTTCGTCAATGGGGCTGAAATAGATGAAAATCCCTCTACGAACCTTCTATAATAGCCTGTCAAACCCAGAAAACTACGGACTTCCGTGGGCATCGTAGGCCTTGGCCAAGTCTTCACCGCTTTAATTTTCTGAGTGTCGACTCGAATGCCATCATTGGAAATAACATGGCCCAGAAATGTTACAGAATTTAGCCAAAACTCACACTTTGAAAATTTTGCATACAGTTCTCGGGCTCGAAGAATGCCAAGTACAATTCTCAAATGATCGGCATGTTCTGATTCTGTGCGAGAATATACTAGAATGTCATCAATAAATACTATGACAAACAAATCCAAGAGCGGCCTGAATACATTATTCATCAGATTCATGAACACAGCCGGAGCGTTAGTTAGCCCAAACGACATTACTCGGAATTCATAGTGGCCATATCTCGTTCTAAAAGCTGTTTCGAGAATATCTGCTTCTCTAACTCTCACTTGATGATAACCCGGCCTCAAATCTATTTTAGAAAACCACTTAGCACCTTGCAGCTGATCAAATAAATCATCAATCCTTGGAAGAGGATATTTGTTCTTTATCGTCACTTTGTTCAATTGCTTGTAGTCGATACACATTCGTAAGGATCCGTCCTTCTTTCTCACGAACAAGACTGGTGCTCCCCACGGCGATGAGCTGGGTCTGATAAACCCCTTGTCAAGCAGATCTTTCAGCTGTGCTTTTAGCTCTTTCAATTCCGTCGGGGCCATTCAATAAGGAGGAATAGAAATGGGCTTGGTGTCCGGCAACACATCTATGGCGAAGTCAATCTCTCTTTCTGGTGGAAGACCTGGAAGTTCGTCCGGAAACACATCTGGGAATTCATTCACCACCGGAACAGATTGAAGAGTTGGCGAATCTGCTTCTGTATCATGAACTCGAACTAGATGATAAATATAGCCCTTGGCTATCATCTTCCTTGCCTTGAGGTAGGAAATAAACCTACCCTTTGGGGATGCCTTATTCCCCTTCCATTCAAGTATGGGCTCTCCCGAAAATTGGAATCGAACCACTTTCGTCCGACAATCAACATTAGCATAGCACGAAGCCAGCCAATCCATGCCCACGATTATATCGAAATCTACCATTTCAAGCTCAATTAAATCAGCTTTAGTCTGACGATCACATATCACAATGACACAATCCTTATACACTTGTCTGGCTATCACGGGATCATCAACCGGAGTGAACACTTCAAAAGGTTTAATTGGCTCGGGTTTCACCCCAATACAATCAGCAATATACGGAGTAACATAAGAGAAAGTAGAACCCGGATCTATCAAAGCATATACATCACAGGAAAATATAGTCAATGTACCTGTGAAAACGTCCGGGGAGGACTCAAGATCCTGTCGCCCTAAAGCATACACGCGGGGCTGAACAGCACCTGAAGTAGATGTCCCCCCTCTGCCTCTACCTCTGCCTGCTGGAGTCTGTGCTATGGGGCGTACTGAAGAAGAACCCGCTAATGAACCTGTGGGCTGAGTCCCAACCCTATCTCTCATCGAAGGGCAATCCCTCATCATATGGCCAACTTGACCGCAGGCATAACAAGCGTCCGAACCTTGGCGACACTGTCCGGAATGTAGTCTACCGCACTGGTTGCACCGCGGTACTAGGGGTCCCTTCTGACTAAAATCTCCTCTAGACTGAAATTCTGAGGCCCTCGAACTCTGGCCCTGTCCTGACCGAAAAGAACGATCAAACCTCCTATCTGAAAATCTGGGAGGCGCACTAGTTGCTGACTGACCTGGGTGCCCAGAATGCATCTGTCTCGATCCCCCTCTATACTCACTGCTTTCCCCTATAGATCTAGCCCTCTTGCCTTGTCTCCTATCAATATCACGATCACCTTTTTGCGGTGGCTGTCGCCCCTCTATATTCTGGGCATGGGCTTGTATACGGGAAATGTCCATCCCGTCCTGCAATGAAGCTGTCAAGAAATCTTTGAATAGATGTGGTCCAAAACCACTCACAAACCTGTGCACTCGATCCCCCATGTCGGCCACCATAGTAGGGGCATACCTGGCCAGAGAATTAAATTGCAAGCTATATTCCCGAGCACTCATGCTTCCTTGCTTTAGATTCAAGAACCTGTCCGCTCTAGCTCGGCGGACCTTGGGTGGCAAATAATGGCGAATAAAAGTGTCAACAAACTCTTGCCAAACGGGAGGAGGTGCATTTTCTACCCTTGATGCCATCCAATTGTTGTACCATAATACCGCGACATCGCGGAGTCTATAAGAGACCAACTCCACGGACTCGGTCTCGGAGGCATGAATAATCTTTAAGGTCCTCAACATTTCATCAATGAAGTTTTGCGGATCTTCATCCGGCTTCGACCCGAATAAATCTGGGGGATTTAGAGTCATAAAATCACGGGCTCTTGTACTAGCTGAACGATCACTCGGGCTCGCATTCTGTCGTTGTGCCTGTGCGGCTACCAATTGCGTCAGTAGATGAATAGCTTCGATCACTTGTTGACCCGAAGCGACTGGTGGAGGAATTGGAGCTGAGGCTCCTCCTTGCTCTTCTATGTTGGGCGAGGCCTCATTTTGTGATTCGCCCTCTTCTACATTCATCAGAGGCTCTCTTTCAGCCTATCTTTTCATCGTGGCTTTGCCCTTCTGGGAGGCTGTAGCTTTTACCTTTGGCGGCATTCTGAAATCACAACACACTTTTAGGAAGAACAAAATCTTATGCATGGCTCTATCGCACGATCTCATAAGAAGAAAGACGGTCATTTTCCTAAATGCCCTGTAGCCTCCTGTTTATTAGCGTGGCGCGCTACACACCATAAACAAGACTCTACTAGACACGGCTCGTAGACACTGCCTAGGACGAACTGCTCTGATACCACTTTTGTCACGACCCAGCTAGGGGCCGTGACGGGTACCCGGGGCTAGCCACCGAGAACCACTCGTTCTACTACTCACCTTACCCATTTAATGCTATTTTATCAATTCATGCTTAGGACCTAAGAAAATCATCTTTTCATTTGAGAACATAAAAATACTTTTATATATATAAGCCTCTCGGTCATCAAAATAATATATACATACACATAAAAGCATCTCGTGAGACCATCTAACCCATACTGCGCATCTACGAGCCTCTACTGACATACTATACATATAGGTAGAACAAGACTCCACCATGCCCAAAATATACATATACCAAGAGAATAATCATAAGCACCTCCAGACGATGGAGTGCTCGTAATCAGCTGGCAGCTACTAAGAATCTGGATCGAGATCACCTCCCTGTCTACCTGTGGGTATGAACACAACGTCCAAAGAAAACGGACGTCAGTACGAATATTGTACTGAGTATGAGAGGCATGAACAATAATAATACATCAAGGAAATAAGGGAGGCATCAAGTATGGAGCAACTGTACTTGACTGGGAGTTACATGAAAAGCAATGCATGCGGACTTACTTTTAAGCTTATTATCATCTCATGTATGCATATCATATATATATATATATATATATATAAACTGCCCAACCATATAGGTGCGGTGTGATAATCAATAACATTAGCCCCCGTCCAGGCCTCCCGCGTCCGGGGAACCATCTCATGCCGCCCACTAGTGGTGTCTGCCCATGCCAACTGGCTATGGTGTATAAGTTTCCCGCCTTAGCGATGACTACCTGGCCAACTAGGCGCGGTGTAATATCATCATAACATACTCATTATAATATGCTCATCATAACATATGCATAAAGACTCTAAGACAACCATACTTTATCGAGGTGACGTAAGGTCGTGAACCCTCGATTTTATTATGAACATTTATAAACATTCTGCCTCACCTTGAAGGAATTAATATGTAAGGTGAGTGTAAGTAAGGAATTCCATCATATCACTACTGAACTCATGACATTGCTCTTATCTCGTATCATTATTCATGATCTTACACTCTTAGCTTTTTTGAGCATAGGAGAGTCGTGAAGAAGAAAGAAGAGTCATGTCATAGGATTCATGCCATAGAAAGAAAGGACTAGCCTCACATACCTTTGTCGTTTAGCTAAGCTATCGTTCACGTGTTCTCCTCCAATATCACGTCGCTACCTTCACGAGAGAGTTCGTATTAACATTAGTTAATCGATTATGAGAACGTATCGTTATTTCTAGGAACAATTGGGCAGCATTTCCTTTGTTTCTACTACTTTTCCCACGTTCTATTTCAACTCCTAAACATTTACAACAACATTTCACAATATCGTATCAACAATCGTCATTCATATACGTTGAGCAAAATCCACCATTTTTCTCCATTTTCTCCACATTTATGGTTATAGTTCGTTATCGCGTTTTCTCATATATAATGCTTATTTCCTAGTCTAAACATCATTTACAACATATTCATAATCATGGCACATCAACGTTTATAGTTCCATTCGACTACTATTCAATTATGACACTATTCTCCCTTTCAAGACCCATTTTCCATGTCTTTCTACACTTCAAGCGTCTTAGCTTTCCAACACCTTAAACAACATGATAAAGTCATGAAACTTACCTTAGATGGTGGTGGAACAAGCCTAGAGTGGAGTTCTTCCTTTAGCACTAAAACCCTACTTCACCTCTTTTGGAATTTCTTGGTTTGGATGAACTTCACTTGAGTTTCACACACTTTGTTTCATGGATTTAATGTGGTTGATCTTGATCTCCCTTTGATTCTCTTAAATTCTTGTGGATGAAGTGTTTTGGATTACTCTAGAGAGTTCTTGAACCGTGTAGGTGAGATATGAAATAAAATGAGCTTAGGGTCCCTTTTTAATAACTCAAAATCTGATTTTTCATGAACAGCAGTCGGGGTGTACAGTGGTCGTAAATCCCACTTTACGGGCCATATACTGGTTTACGGTCCGTCCTCCACGACCGTATTTAAGCATATCAAAACCAGAAAGGTAGGCTGAAGATCATGGCAGTTTACGACTCAGTTTACGGGCCGTATTTCAATTTACGGTCCGTATTCCAAGTTGTGTTTAACCATTTGATGCATTTGACAGAAATTTGAAATTTTGGAATGTTGAAGAACGATGGCACTTTACGGTCCGTAAATCACTTTACGGGCCGTATTCCATTTTACGACCACTGGGCTGAAATGAAATTCTGCAACTTTCTTATTTCCAAAGTTCATAAATAGTCATCCCCTACTTAGTAAAACATCGCACATCATGCCCTTCGTTGGTCTATTCAATGTTGGCTCACAAAAAAATTTCGAGGTGTAATAGTTATTTGATGTGTAATCGTGATGTGTTATGATTGATTTTGTGACGATAAGATTCCACCGTGCCTATTTGACCGGGCATGTCACCGCGAATGCGGGCTGCGTATGATTCCACCGCGCCTATATGGCCGGGCATGTCACCGCTAATGCGGGCTGCTATGTTTACACCGAGCCTAGAGGGCCGGGCATGATCACCACTAGTGGGCGGCATATGAGGATTACCCGGACGCGGGTAATGATGCGGAGTACGATGTGACGATATACGTGATGAAGTATGTGATGATGTATGTGATGATGAATGTGATGATATATGGGATATGACAAAACATATACTATGATGATGTAAAATATAATATATGTAAAAAGTATGTTGCTTATAACACTCAAGCAGGTTATATCTTTTCTTATGATTCATGATGCTTCTATGACATTGTTCATTTCATTCCCGCCTTACATACTCAGTACAATGTTCGTACTGACGTCCGTTTTCTTTGGATGCTGTGTTCATGCCCACAGGTAGACAGGGAGGAGATTTTGCTCCGGACTCTTAGATACTGTTAGCTGACTGAAAGCACTCCCTTGTTCCGGAGGTGCTCATGATGAATCCTTTGTGTATAGTTGTATGTGTAATCTAATAGAGGCTCGTAGATACTCAATGTGGGTTATGTGGTTTCACGACGTGGATATTGTGTAAATATATTGATATGTGTTTCTGTATAAAAGCATTATGTTTTGTAATGAAAAGCAGTTGCTTTTGTAAAATAAGCATGAAATCGATAAATGATTGTTGAATGAGTCTAAGAAGTAATAGTATGAGCGGTGCTCGGTGGTTAGCCCCGGGCACCTGTCGCAGCTGGGTTGTGACAGAAGTGGTATCAGAGCAGTTTGTCCTAGGAAGTGTCTACCAGCCGTGTCTAGTAGAGTCTCGTTTATGCTGTGTTGCGCGCCACATCAATAAACAAGAGGCTACGGGGCATTTACGAAAACGACCATCTTTCTTCTTATAAGATCGTGCGATAGAGCCGTGTATAAGATTTTATCCTCTCTAATAGTGTGTTGTGATTTCAGAATGCCGCCCAAGGGAAAAGCTATAGCCGCCCAGAAGGGCAAGACTACAACAAAGAGGCGGGTAGAAAGAGAGCCTTCAGTGAATATTGGAGAAGGCGAATCACAAAATGAGACTCCATCTAGCACTTCCTCTACCTCGCCTAATGTGGAAGAGCAAGGAGGAGCTCCAGCTCCAATTCCTCCGCCGGTTGCTTCGGGTCAACAAATGACCGAGGCCATTCAGTTATTGACACAGTTGGTTGCCGCCCAGGCACAGCGACAAAATGCGGGCCCAAGTGATCGATCAGCCAGTACTAGAGTGTTATAGCCCGTATTTTGTACGTTTGGATAATTCAAAGTCGTCGTGGGAAGTTATGGGCGAAACCCCAATTTTAAAAATTATATTAATGCATAAGTTGTTATGACTATTATTAGTATGGAAATATGGTAAGAGGCTAAGGGCAAGAAGAGAAATTCGCAAAATGGCTTATGGAAATATTGCGGAAAGAATAGGGGCAAAACGGGAATTTCACCAAAAGGTTCATGAGAATTTAAAAAGGGCCATATTGGCCATGTGACAAAAAAAATATATATATGAAATGAAAAAGAAAAAGAATTAAAAAGGATGACAAATTAGTCTTCTTTTATGGAATTTCAAGAAAACTCTAGAGAGGGGCATGTGCCCCTCACATGCCACTAAAACTATATGTATATATAGGACTAAAGTCTTGAAAAAGAAGACAAATACATCATTTGTGCTCTAGACAATTCAAGAAAGAAAGAGAGGGAGAGAGACTTGGAGGCTTCGGCTAGAGGGGCTGGCCGAAGCTTGCCCCTCCCTTTTGATCATGAAAAAATCCTTTCTCTTGGTTTCTCTACTAATTAGAAGGTTCTCTACAACATGGAAGAGTTGTTGGAATAAGGAAACAATTCATTTGGACCATTCATGACCTTGGCCAAGAAGGAGAATAAGGAGAAAAGGTAAGACTTAATCTTTATTTTCATATGTGATGTGTGACTTGTGGATGTTGTGGAATGTGGAAATGAATGAAGTTTGCAAAAATAAGGTGTTATGTGTGTTTGGTCGTGTATGTGTGTGTTTAGTAACGTGTATGTAACATGGTGTTGGAGTAATGAATCAATGGTATTCAACTCTTTTGTGTGTTGTGGATGGTTCCTATATGTTGTAGGTTGAAGAAATTAAGGAGATAAATGAAAATATGTGTATTGTATGTTGGCCGAAAATATGTATGGTGTTGGATTGAATTGATTAATTAATATTATTTAGTAAATTGAGTGTTGAGTTGTGGATTATGTGATGAAAAGTGAAGGTTGTTGTTGTTGTTGTAGATTTTATGATGATCATGGGAGCTTAATGATTCAAGTAAAAGTAAGGATTGTTATGTGTTGTTTTAGAAGTGAATACGATTTGTACATGGTTTCTCATATTGTGAAAATGATGTTGTTAACGTGTGTATTATGTATGTTGTGAATGGCCGCGTATATGTTTGGTATTGTCCGTGGATATGTCTTGATGTATAGGAAAGCTAGACCAATTTTATGTAGGGTATTGGTTGGCGTTGTGATAAATAGGAATGAATGGAGAAAAAAAAATTATGAAAATATGCATGTAGTTGTTGTGGCCGAATGATGGGTGAATTGGTAAGTTGAAGTGAATCGATCCTATTTAATATCTCGATTGTTGTGTTGTGGAGTTCATGATGGAAAATGAAATTGAAATCATTTGCGGATTATGAAAGAAATTACTACTATTGGAATACATTCTGAGTTAATTATTGAAGCTGAAATATAATGGCTAGTATTGTTGATCGTTTGGCCGGGTTAAATTCCCGGATTTGTGTTACATCCGACATTTTTACTTATTCGAAAATTCAAGGTAAATTGACTTGCAATGAATAAGGCCACAATTGGACCTTACTTGGCATGAATGTGTAGGTAATGAATACAATGGTGTGGAATTACGAAAGGTGGCCAAGGGCAAAATTTGGAATTTTGGAAATTTGCCTTATGGATTGCAATATGTAGCCAACAAGTTGGACTTAAAAAAAAATAATAAAACAAGGCCCAAAAGGGGAGGCCCAACCAGCCATGCTATGTAAAAATAAGGGCCCAAGTCCATGATTTAATTAGGTAATATTATATATGTATATCCATAGAAGGTTCAAGAAAGCAAGAAAAAAATCAAGAAAAAGGAACAAGACCATTTCGGGTTTGAGAGGAGAAAAAGAAAGAAAAGAAAGAAAAATTTTGGAGCCTAATCCTTGAGTTTAAAATTCAATTCTTGTGGGAATACTATTAAGTGCAAAGTCCTCTACAACTTGGTACAATTAGTTTGGCAAGAGGACAAGTTTAGTGCCAAGTGAAGAACTTGAAGAAAGGTAAGGACTTTATGCTTTTGATATGTTATGGAAGGTATATGTATGTTGTAGTATGTGTGAATGAATGAAAAACATGGAAAATTTGTGTGTTGAAAAATATGCTTGTTGGCCGAATACATGTACATGTATTACATGTCTTGGATGATTTGAATTCATGTTGTAATTTAGTTGTAGTATGGTGGAAATTGTATTAGAAATGGAAGTGGAATGAATTAGTGAAAATTGAAGAATGTAGGAGGTGGCCGTGTGGTATTGTTATGTGTTGATGGAGTATGAATTTGATCTTGTTTGTATGTTAAGTATGTTATGGTGAAGTGAATGGAAAGACAACAATCTTTATTGTCTTGGAAAAATGGTTATCAAGTTGTTGTAGGAAAGTATGCAACTTTGTTATGATTTATGTAAAAATGGAAATGAATGTATCAAGAGGCAAATTATGATTATTGTTGATGAATTTGGAAGATGGAAATGTATAATGAACTTGTATGTTGAAGGTTAGGAAATATTGGAAAAGTAGTGGCTTAATGGAGAGTTTGAATGTTTGCATATCTTATGTATATTGTGTGAAAATGGTATGATATGCCTTCGACGTATGTTGTAATGATTTTGATGGTTGATGAATATGAAAATGATAAGTTTGGTTTGGAAATGTAAGTTTGAAACGAAAGATGTTTCGTTATGTCGAAAGAGGGCTAGTGATGCCATAGTGTATGTTTTAATGTCTATTGTTGTTTTGATGTTATTCTGGGTTGTTGTGATGATGAATTAAGCCGAGCTAAGTCTCGGGGATGTCTTATATACAGAGGAAATGCTGCCGAAATTTCGGTAGGCAAGTATGTGTTAAGTTGGACTATTGAAAATTTTGAAACTAACAAATGGTAAACTTGACCATTTCTAGATTTTGGACGAAATTGGGATTGACGCCAAGCGAGCGTAAGGCGCTATCGAGGTATGTGAAGCATTTCCCTTTGTTCCTAGGCATGTTCTGGATGTGATAGGCTCTGCCGCGAGCCTTAAGTACGACTCCGTTCCCCGGAATTCGAGACGGAAAACCGCTCCAATTCCTTCAATTCAATTGAAGCTATTTTCTTACAAATTGCCTTTAAAGTGAGTTTTTGTACAAAATTTCCCTAAACGGAGTCGGAACACTTCCAAACGATTATGGATGACCTCATAAGGTCTATTAGCGATAATTTACATATGTTTCCTCGAGTTGGTCCGAGGCGGGCCCGCAAGGCCCGATATCTTCTGTAATACTTTAAATACTTCCGTTTTGTCCGATTTTCTCAGAAACCATCTGAACTATTATTTTGATCATGATACAACTATTTTTATGAAATTCTTACAAAATGATTTCTGAACATCTGAGAATCTGATTCTGATAATAATCTGTCATGCCTTCCCAAGTAGGATATAGGCGCGTACTATGCATACTAACCGTATACTCTGATTTTGACTCGTCGTTTGGCACCCTTCAGTCTGATTGAGTCTGTATGTGAGTCTGTATGTATGTGGTTTCTCATGGATCTGTTCGTGGCTGTCTCAATGCATTCCTTCACTTCCCGGGCCAAGTTCTATTATCGTGCATATTCCTCTGCATTGTTCACCGCGTCCCTCGGTGTGCGGGCCGGGATCTGTTATATCTATATGATTATGATATATTGATCTGTGTATGGGGATGGCGGCCAGGATGGCATCTGATATGATCTGATCTGATCTGATTCTGTCTGTCCACCGCGTCCCGTACTAAGAGGGCCGGGTTTTGTTTACCGCGCCCCCAGACAGGGCCGGGATCTGTATGTCTGTATGCATGTGCCATCAGTGTTTATATAAGCACGTGCCTCCGTATGATTCTGTATGATTTAGTATGACTCTGCACTACTCTGCATGCATAATTCTGTCTGGTAGACTTCTGTATGTCCGCCTGAATTTCGACTATGTCTGTATGTCCGTATGGATTCTGGTTGTGTACGTCTGTATGGGTTCCGATTCTGTACGTCTGTATGGATACTGATCCTGCTCATCTGTCCGGATTATGATTCCGTCTGTCTGTCTGAACCATGATTCTGTTTATCCGTCCGTCTGATGTATGGTTCTGTCCGTTATATTTCTGTGACTCCGGTTCGGACTATGATTGTATCTGTTATGTTTCTGCTTTACATACTCGGTACATATTTTGTACTGACCCCCGTTCTTCGGGGGCTGCGCTACATGCCCGCAGGTACAGACGCACCAGGTGATACGCCGCCAGCGTAGGGTTCTGATTCAGCTGTTTTGAAAAGCTCCTTTGATCCGGAGCATACACTTTTGGTATATATCTTCTGTTTTCCGTATGTTCTGCATGTATGGAAATTCTGGGTACGACGGGGCCCTGTCCCGTCATATGATTCTGTATGTCTGTAGAGGCCTGTAGATAGATGTGTGGGTTACGGGTTTCGTCTGTATGTTAGCCTTATCGGCTTACCTGTAAATGTCTGCATGTTCAGGTATGTATATATATATGTTTGCGCGCGTGCCGTATCTATATCAGCCTACTTCTGTAATACCCGTTTGAAAAAAAAAATATCTGTACGATACGAAATTCGATCAGGTAGGTATGTACGGGTACCCAGCTAGGGTGCCAGTCGCGGCCCACGGTGTTGGGTCGTGACAAAAGTGGTATCAGAGCGGTTAGTCCTCGGAATGTCTACAGGCCGTGTCTAGTAGAGTCTTGTTTATCGATGTGTTGTGCACCACATCTATAAACAGGAGGCTACAGGGCATTTAGGATGTTACCCTTCTTTGAATCTTAGATCATGCGATAGAGCCATCTGTAGGAAATGAACTCCTATCGACTAACTTTTAATTTCCGCCAAAGGATGGCATCGACAGAAGACTATGGCTGATGATATTGGAGGCCGCACAGTACTCAGGTAAGCAATAATATGAAAGCTGTGTGTCGGAGAAGTTGTTTGAAGTGTGGCAGAAATATAAAGGTAAAGATCGAACAGAAAAGTGAACAGGAAAGTGCCTCCGACGCCGTTTGAGTTGGGCACGTGTGGTAAGTGTCGACGACGTAATAATTCTTATTTGAAGTTATCAGCCCCGTGTGGCTGCGATACGATATGATATGATATGTATGTGTGTATATATGTGTTGGCCCTGTGCGGCATGGTTGGTATTTCTGGTGTACAGGTTTCGGATAGTAAGAAATACAGAGGAAACTCTGCCCAAATATTTCCAGGAATATGGAGGTAAATATGTAGATTGAGTACAAAAAGGTTCCGCGATACTCGTCGGAATTTAGTTTTCTTCTGTTGGTGGTTGGAGAGCATCTTACGGTAATATTTTATCAGACTTCGCCGACTATTTGGAGACGGAATTTGTGGGATGAAGACTTAAATCTGTGGGATGTCTGTAATCATATGTATATGTGTATGAAAGTGAATATTGAAGATTCAGAAAGGCAACAGGGTAATGGTACGACTTAGCCGGGGGTGGGACCCGCTACGAGAATTTTCCGAAAATTTGCTAAGACCCCAATTTGCCCTAAAATTAAGTGACAAAGGTCCTGTGGGGCAATTGACGAAATTATATTAGCCCTAACGCGTCAAAATGCATGAAAGTTTCGGAGTTAAGCGTGCTCAAGCCAGAGCAATTCTGGGATGGGTGACCCCCTGGGAAGTGACATAAAATTTTTCACAAGTGTAAGTATGATAAGTATAAATGGAAATTTGGGGTAATCTAAAGGAAAAGAGAATGTGTGGAGTAATTAGTGCCCTTACAGAAGTCGCGCAGACTGATGCAGACTAAATGGGCGGAAATAAAAAGGTGCAATACCGCTCGGGAAATTGAGCGGATTCGAGTAACCGTCAGAGTCGTTCGCCAGTAAGATATTAGTAAAGATATATGTATGTGTGTATGTGTGTGTGTATGATTTTTGTCTGGTACCCATATGGATCACGAGTCGAGTCCCGGCAACTAAAATTGTGATAGACGAAAGGTTTTACTAAGCCGAATACATGAAGCGAAGCAGGGACGACGACCTGAATGTTGTCAAGGGGTAGAAAAGCCCCGATTACATTATAATTTAGTCTGGTATGACGATGTCTGAACAAGAAAATGAGTATGGATGGTAGGAAAGATGAAAGATAAGAAGTGTGAATAAGCGGAATCTCTGAAAGAGTCGATAAGCGACACGTAAGACGATTTGTACGACAACTTGGCAAACAAGTTTCCAGTGAAGGAAAATTTTTATAAATCACTGGAGCCTTAATAGGAGTGATCTGACTCTAATTCAGATTCTATCTGTTATACTTCTACACTTCCGATTCTGACAAGGCTCCGCCTATTACGCTTCTGTACTTCTGAACTCGATTATGTTCCCATCTGATAAATCTTTGCACATCCGATTCTGAATCTGTTTCTGGTTGACATACCTCTATATGATTAACTCTGATTGCGAATCTGCCTAACACACCTCTGTATGTCTGACTCTGGATATGAATCCGTCTGATATGCCTCTGTACGTCTGATCTTGATCACGCGTTTGTCTGATACATCTCCGTATGTCTGATTTTAATTACGACTCTGTATGATACATTTCTGTACGTCTGATTCTGATTTCGAATCTGTCTGATACCTCTCTGTACGTCTAACTCCGATCTCAGATTTGTCTGACATACTTCTGTACATCTGACTTCGACTACGAATCTGTCCGCCATGGTTTAGTACGTCTGCCTCCGATTACGAATCTGTCTGATATTCTTCTATGCGTCCGGTCCTAGTTCTGAATCTACTGGTATGAAGTGTCTGGTATGAAGAGGGATTACGATAATATGGTAGGGAACTCAGCAGTGTAACAAGAAATGATATTGACTATGATGTCTGGAAAGCGTTCGTCTATTACAAGAATATAGCTTATAGTTCGATGTTTATGTGGGGTATGAGAAAATATATTATGAAGGCATTTGAATCAGTGATGTGAAAAATTACCCCATAATGTTGGTGAAGAAGCCATGTCGGAAGGTCAACAAAGGACAACTATAAAGAGAATCCTCCCGAAGTAGTAGGACGCCCCATAAGGTCGATTTAACATTCGAGGACGAATGTTTTTAAAGGGGGGGAGGATGTTACATCCGACATTTTTGCTTATTCGAAAATTCAAGGTAAATTGACTTGCAATGAATAAGGCCACAATTGGACCTTACTTGGCATGAATGTGTAGGTAATGAATACAATGGTGTGGAATTACGAAAGGTGGCCAAGGGCAAAATTTGGAATTTTGGAAATTTGCCTTATGGATTGCAATATGTAGCCAACAAGTTGGACTTAAAAAAAAAAAAAAACAAGGCCCAAAAGGGGAGGCCCAACCAGCCATGCTATGTAAAAATAAGGGCCCAAGTCCATGATTTAATTAGGTAATATTATATATGTATATCCATAGAAGGTTCAAGAAAGCAAGAAAAAAATCAAGAAAAAGGAACAAGACCATTTCGGGTTTGAGAGGAGAAAAAGAAAGAAAAGAAAGAAAAATTTTGGAGCCTAATCCTTGAGTTTAAAATTCATTTCTTGTGGGAATACTACTAAGTGCAAAGTCCTCTACAACTTGGTACAATTAGTTTGGCAAGAGGACAAGTTTAGTGCCAAGTGAAGAACTTGAAGAAAGGTAAGGATTTTATGCTTTTGATATGTTATGGAAGGTATATGTATGTTGTAGTATGTGTGAATGAATGAAAAACATGGAAAATTTGTGTGTTGAAAAATATGCTTGTTGGCCGAATACATGTACATGTATTACATGTCTTGGATGATTTGAATTCATGTTGTAATTTATTTGTAGTATGGTGGAAATTGTATTAGAAATGGAAGTGGAATGAATTAGTGAAAATTGAAGAATGTAGGAGGTGGTCGTGTGGTATTGTTATGTGTTGATGGAGTATGAATTTGATCTTGTTTGTATGTTAAGTATGTTATGGTGAAGTGAATGGAAAGACAACAATCTTTATTGTCTTGGAAAAATGGTTATCAAGTTGTTGTAGGAAAGTATGCAACTTTGTTATGATTTATGTAAAAATGGAAATGAATGTATCAAGAGGCAAATTATGATTATTGTTGATGAATTTGGAAGATGGAAATGTATAATGAACTTGTATGTTGAAGGTTAGGAAATATTGGAAAAGTAGTGGCTTAATGGAGAGTTTGAATGTTTGCATATCTTGTGTATATTGTGTGAAAATGGTATGATATGCCTTCGACGTATGTTGTAGTGATTTTGATGGTTGATGAATATGAAAATGATAAGTTTGGTTTGGAAATGTAAGTTTGAAACGAAAGATGTTTCGTTATGTCGAAAGACGGCTAGTGATGCCATAGTGTATGTTTTAATGTCTATTGTTGTTTTGATGTTATTCTGGGTTGTTGTGATGATGAATTGAGCCGAGCTAAGTCTCGGGGATGTCTTATATACAGAGGAAATGCTGCCGAAATTTCGGTAGGCAAGTATGTGTTAAGTTGGACTATTGAAAGTTTTGAAACTAACAAATGGTAAACTTGACCATTTCTAGATTTTGGACGAAATTGGGATTGACGCCAAGCGAGCGTAAGGCGCTATCGAGGTATGTGAAGCATTTCCCTTTGTTCCTAGGCATGTTCTGGATGTGATAGGCTCGGCCGCGAGCCTTAAGTACGACTCCGTTCCCCGGAATTCGAGACGGAAAACCGCTCCAATTCTTTCAATTCAATTGAAGCTATTTTCTTACAAATTGCCTTTAAAGTGAGTTTTTGTACAAAATTTCCCTAAACGGAGTCGGAACACTTCCAAACGATTATGGATGACCTCATAAGGTCTATTAGCGATAATTTACATATGTTTCCTCGAGTTGGTCCGAGGCGGGCCCGCAAGGCCCGATATCTTCTGTAATACTTTAAATACTTCCGTTTTGTCCGATTTTCTCAGAAACCATCTGAACTATTATTTTGATCATGATACAACTATTTTTATGAAATTCTTACAAAATGATTTCTGAACATCTGAGAATCTGATTCTGATAATAATCTGTCGTGCCTTCCCAAGTAGGATATAGGCGCGTACTATGCATACTAACCGTATACTCTGATTTTGACTCGCCGTTTGGCACCCTTCAGTCTGATTGAGTCTGTTTGTGAGTCTGTATGTATGTGGTTTCTCATGGATCTGTTCGTGGCTGTCTCAATGCATTCCTTCACTGCGTCCCGGGCCAGGTTCTGTTATCGTGCATATTCCTCTGCATTGTTAACCGCGTCCCTCGGTGTGCGGGCCGGGATCTGTTATATCTATATGATTATGATATATTGATCTGTGTATGGGGATGGCGGCCAGGATGGCATCTGATATGATCTGATCTGATCTGATTCTGTCTGTCCACCGCGTCCCGTACTAAGAGGGCCGGGTTCTGTTTACCGCGCCCCCAGACAGGGCCGGGATCTGTATGTCTGTATGCATGTGCCATCAGTGTTTATATAAGCACGTGCCTCCGTATGATTCTGTATGATTTAGTATGACTCTGCACTACTCTGCATGCATAATTCTGTCTGGTATACTTCTGTATGTCCGCCTGAATTTCGACTATGTCTGTATGTCCGTATGGATTCTGGTTCTGTACGTCTGTATGGGTTCCGATTCTGTACGTCTGTATGGATACTGATCCTGCTCATCTGTCCGGATTATGATTCCGTCTGTCTGTCTGAACAATAATTCTGTTTATCTGTATGGACCACGATTCTGTATGTCAGTCTGCATCATGACTCTGTCCGTCCGTCTGATGTATGGTTTTGTCCGTTATATTTCTGTGACTCCGGTTCGGACTATGATTGTATCTGTTATGTTTCTGCTTTACATACTCGGTACATTTTTTGTACTGACCCCCGTTCTTCGGGGGCTGCGCTACATGCCCGCAGGTACAGACGCACCAGGTGATACGCCGCCAGCGTAGGGTTCTGATTCAGCTGTTTTGAAAAGCTCCTTTGATCCGGAGCATACACTTTTGGTATATATCTTCTGTTTTCCGTATGTTCTGCATGTATGGAAATTCTGGGTACGACGGGGCCCTGTCCCGTCATATGATTTTGTATGTCTGTAGAGGCCTGTAGATAGATGTGTGGGTTACGGGTTTCGTCTGTATGTTAGCCTTATCGGCTTACCTGTAAATGTATCTGCATGTTTAGGTATATATATATGTTTGCGCGCGTGCCGTATCTGTATCGGCCTACTTCTGTAATACCCGTTTGAAAAAAAAAATATCTGTACGATACGAAATTCGATCAGGTAGGTATGTACGGGTACCCAGCTAGGGTGCCAGTCGCGGCCCACGGGGTGGGTCGTGACAATTTGTTGTTGATTAAAATTTGCCAAGATAGAATCTTGGGGGTGGTATATTTAAAGGGGAGGTGCTGCCGAAATTTCGGCAGAAAATAAATAAGTGTATTTGAGGAATCGAGACAAGTGATTGATAATGAGAGTAATGATGATATGAATTCCTTTGTGTGTAGATTATCGAGTTTGGGAAAGTAAGCGCATCTAGTTGGTCGTCGCACAGGTATGTGAGGCTTACCTTTCTGTCTTTTGGCATGCCCTAGAGCCACGTAAGATATGATATGATATGCTGCCTTGGGGTAACTCTGTTCTGTGATTCTGAGTCTAATTATGTTTCTAACTCAGTCTTGATACGAGTTTATGATTTTTGCTCACCCCTTGATATAAGTATTTTGATATAAGTTTTTGATACAAGAACTTTGATACAAGTATCTCGATATGAGTATTTTGATATAAGTAATCTGATGTAAGTATTTTGATATAAGTATCCGGATAAAGTATTATGATATGAGTCTTCTGAAATAAGTATTCGACATAAGCATTCTGAAACATGATTTCTGATGTAAGTGTTCTATTATAAGTATTCTACTATGAGTATTCTGATATAAGTACTCTGATGCGAGTATCCAATGTGAATGTTCTTTGTAAGCTTTAGCGTCTCTAACTTTCGTATATGACATCGGATTGTTTAGAAGTGTCCGAAGAGGTTCCGGTACCAAAAACGTTCATGATCTTTCTGTATGTACATATGGTTCCAAAATCTCTATTTGATCTGATTCGTAAGGACATCTGAAGGCGTCTGATATGACTATGACTCTGATTCCCCGAAAAAGGCTTCTGAAACGCTTATAAAGCGTTCTGTACTTCGAACGCTCGTAACTTCCTCATACTACGTCGGATTGACCTGAAATCTGTTCCGAGCCTCCAGGTATCGGTAAGTACACTGGTCTGTCGAGTCTTGATTCCTATGCATGTGGTTTCTCACGACTCTGCTCGTGCATGACTCAATGTATCTTTCACTGCGTCCCGGGCCAGGTTCTGTTATGTCCTCGTGTGTCCGCTACGATATGATTCACTGCGTCCCGGGCCAGGTTCTGTTATTGTGCGCATTCCTCTGCATTGTTCACCGCGTCCCTCATAGGCGGGCCGGGCTCTGTTATATGGTATGATGATATGATGATATGGGGTGGTGGCCAGGATGGCATATGATCTGTCTGTTCTCCGCGGCCCGTATTAGAGGGCCGGGCTCTGTTACCGCACCCCTCACTGGAGGGTCGGGTTCTGATATATGCATATATGATACATGAATTTGATATATGATGATTCTGTTTACCGCGTCCCTTATCACAGGGCCGGGTTCTGTTATACGCATATGTGACATACGATTCTGAGTATTTTGTATGTTCTGACATCATCTGAGTATTCTGTATGTTCTGCATTCCTTCCGATATATGACATCATCTGTGCGCTCTGTATTCCGTCTGATATATGATATCATCTGTACGTTCTGTATTCCGTCCGATATATAACAGCATCTGAGTAATCTGCACGTTCTGTATTTCGTCCGGTATATGACATCATCTGAGTAATCTGTACGTTCTGTATACCGTCCGATATATGACATTATCTGAGTATTCAGTACGTTCTGTACTCCGTCTGAAGTATGACCTTATCTGTGCGTTCTGTACGTGCCACACTCCTTCTGACATCTGGTATCGGTATGTGCGATCTGTGTCTGGAAAGTAAGTATGTCGGCATTCGGTATGCTCTGTATGATTTTGTTACGCTCTGTATGATTTGTACGGTCTGTATGATCTGTATTGGTCGGTATGGTCTGTGTCGGTCTGTATGGTCGGTATTGGTCTGTATGATCTGTGCCTGAGAAGTAAGTAATTCGGCAATCTGGATAATATGCTCACCCTTGGTACTGTTTGTTTCGATTATGGTTCTGTTTTCTGCATTCTATGCCTTACATACTCAGTACATATTCCGTACTGACCCCTGTTTTTTGGGGGCTGCGTTTCATGTCGCGCAGGTACTCCCGGACGAGATAAGGACACTATAAAAGATATTTCAGCAGTGGTGGCGAACTCCATTTGCTCCTGGAGGACTGCCAAGTCAGGGTATAGTATATATGTTATGGTTTTTGTATGATGTTAGAGGCTTTGCAGACAGCGTCGTGGGTATGGTGTGTCAGTCTGTAAGCGGCTCCATCAGCCGATATGTTGGTCTGTGTTGTGTATTGAATTGTATATGACTACAGATTTGTTCGCTTGGAAGATTCGAGAAGGAAAATTTCTGAAAAGAATATTTCTGAAAAAAAAAATTGCTATGTATTTTATCTGATTTGATTTAAAAGTTTGGCGTAACTTTATGTGCAGCAAGAGTCTGAGGGTTCGCTCGGCCCTAGGTAAGGGTCGGGTGCCCATCACACCCTAGTAAGGTCGGGGTGTGACAAAGTGGTATCATAGCAGGTCGGTCTAAGGGTTGTCTACAAAGTCGTGTCCGGTAGAGTCTTGTTTATGGGTGTGTAGCGCGCCACACTTATAAACAGGAGGCTACGGGGCATCTAGGGATTGTTGACCTTCTTTCTGTCATAGATCGTGCGATAGAGCCAAGTCATAGAACATGAGATCCCTTATATGCAAGTCTTACATACTATGGAAGAAGATGGGAAATGATATGGAGAGGTCACAAGGGCAAGTCTGGAGATCTTCGTTCTGTTACTTGAAACAGAAAGCTCTGGGCGGCTAGGATGTGATATATAGCCATATGCTCTGTAAGGTATTGTTGATATTTGCTGCGTACAAATTTCGAATGATAAGAATTTGTAAAGGTGGTATGGAAGACCGAAGAGGGTAAAATAGTAATTTCACAAGAAAGGACGTGTTACGAATGTGTCTCAGAATCTGTAAAACCTTGACTTGCTCCAGATTACGTAGTAAAGGACATACGAGGAAGTGGACGTGATTATATCAGCGTTAAGGCGCCAAATTCCACCAAAGTTTTGAGGTTAAGCGTGCTCAGGTGGGAGCAATTTCAGGATGGGTGACCCCCTGGGAAGTTTTCTAAAAATTTTGTAAAATTCAGATGTGAGCAGCAGGTCAGGAGCTGGAGTAATCCAAGAGAAATTTAATGTATACGGAATGGTTGGGAAACCATACGAGGTCACATAGAATACGACAAGCTAGACTAGAAAAGAGACAGAAAGTGCAGTGCAGTTTTGGAATTTGGATAGGCTTGAATAGCGTCTGAAGGTAATTTGCGGGTCAGTTGATACTAATTATATGTGTAATGTATATGAACATGAATGGTATCTTCTATGTCAGGATATCGACGGAAAATGAAAGGAAAACTTATGATAAGGAATTTTGCTATGTTGTGCACGGAGTTGAAAAGAAGAACTGTTGGCTTATAAGGAGCCCCTTAAAGGGGGGGAGGCCATATTAGGCTTACAAGGAATAGCGATGAACGAAATGAGCGTCACCACATGACGTCAAAAACGAGTATATCTGTATCGAAGGATATGAGAGAAGGGACTAAAGAAGAGTTGTAGTAAGAATCTAAGAGTGTGACTTTGTTAAGATATGGCCACGAAACAGTAACAGAAAAGAGATGACCTGATAAAGACAAGGATTATATGTCGGCCCAGCAGATTAGAAAAACCCATGACACAGAATAAGGACCCATGTAAGGACAGAGAGACTCGATTATATGAAATGGGCATGGAGGAACGGGCAACTATAAAAGAAACCCCCTCCCGAAGTGCTACGAGTCCCCAAAAGGCCAGTTGAACATTCGAGGACGAATGTTCTAAAGGGGGGGAGGATGTTATAGCCAGTATTTTGTACGTTTGGATAATTCAAAGTCGTCGTGGAAAGTTATGGGCGAAACCCCAATTTTAAAAATTATATTAATGCATAAGTTGTTATGACTATTATTAGTATGGAAATATGGTAAGAGGCTAAGGGCAAGAAGAGAAATTCGCAAAATGGCTTATGGAAATATTGCGGAAAGAATAGGGGCAAAACGGGAATTTCACCAAAAGGTTCATGAGAATTTAAAAAGGGCCATATTGGCCATGTGACAAAAAAAATATATATATGAAATGAAAAAGAAAAAGAATTAAAAAGGATGACAAATTAGTCTTCTTTTATGGAATTTCAAGAAAACTCTAGAGAGGGGCATGTGCCCTCACATGCCACTAAAACTATATGTATATATAGGACTAAAGTCTTGAAAAAGAAGACAAATACATCATTTGTGCTCTAGACAATTCAAGAAAGAAAGAGAGGGAGAGAGACTTGGAGGCTTCGGCTAGAGGGGCTGGCCGAAGCTTGCCCCTCCATTTTGATCATGAAAAATTCCTTTCTCTTGGTTTCTCTACTAATTAGAAGGTTCTCTACAATATGGAAGAGTTGTTGGAATAAGGAAACAATTCATTTGGACCATTCATGACCTTGGCCAAGAAGGAGAATAAGGAGAAAAGGTAAGACTTAATCTTGATTTTCATATGTGATGTGTGACTTGTGGATGTTGTGGAATGTGGAAATGAATGAAGTTTGCAAAAATAAGGTGTTATGTGTGTTTGGTCGTGTATGTGTGTGTTTAGTAACGTGTATGTAACATGGTGTTGGAGTAATGAATCAATGGTATTCAAATCTTTTGTGTGTTGTGGATGGTTCCTATATGTTGTAGGTTGAAGAAATTAAGGAGATAAATGAAAATATGTGTATTGTATGTTGGCCGAAAATATGTATGGTGTTGGATTGAATTGATTAATTAATATTATTTAGTAAATTGAGTGTTGAGTTGTGGATTATGTGATGAAAAGTGAAGGTTGTTGTTGTTGTTGTAGATTTTATGATGATCATGGGAGCTTAATGATTCAAGTAAAAGTGAGGATTGTTATGTGTTGTTTTAGAAGTGAATACGATTTGTACATGGTTTCTCATATTGTGAAAATGATGTTGTTAACGTGTGTATTATGTATGTTGTGAATGGCCGCGTATATGTTTGGTATTGTCCGTGGATATGTCTTGATGTATAGGAAAGCTAGACCAATTTTATGTAGGGTATTGGTTGGCGTTGTGATAAATAGGAATGAATGGAGAAAAAAAAATTATGAAAATATGCATGTAGTTGTTGTGGCCGAATGATGGGTGAATTGGTAAGTTGTAGTGAATCGATCCTATTTAATATCTCGATTGTTGTGTTGTGAAGTTCATGATGGAAAATGAAATTGAAATCATTTGCGGATTATGAAAGAAATTACTACTATTGGAATACATTCTGAGTTAATTATTGAAGCTGAAATATAATGGCTAGTATTGTTGATCGTTTGGCCGGGTTAAATTCTCGGATTTGTTGTTGATTAAAATTTGCCAAGATAGAATCTTGGGGGTGGTATATTTAAAGGGGAGGTGCTGCCGAAATTTCGGCAGAAAATAAATAAGTGTATTTGAGGAATCGAGACAAGTGATTGATAATGAGAGTAATGATGATATGAATTCCTTTGTGTGTAGATTATCGAGTTTGGGAAAGTAAGCGCATCTAGTTGGTCGTCGCACAGGTATGTGAGGCTTACCTTTCTGTCTTTTGGCATGCCCTAGAGCCACGTAAGATATGATATGATATGCTGCCTTGGGGTAACTCTGTTCTGTGATTCTGAGTCTAATTATGTTTCTAACTCAGTCTTGATACGAGTTTATGATTTTTGCTCACCCCTTGATATAAGTATTTTGATATAAGTTTTTGATACAAGAACTTTGATACAAGTATCTCGATATGAGTATTTTGATATAAGTAATCTGATGTAAGTATTTTGATATAAGTATCCAGATAAAGTATTATGATATGAGTCTTCTGAAATAAGTATTCGACATAAGCATTCTGAAACATGATTTCTGATGTAAGTGTTCTATTATAAGTATTCTACTATGAGTATTCTGATATAAGTACTCTGATGCGAGTATCCAATGTGAATGTTCTTTGTAAGCTTTAGCGTCTCTAACTTTCGTATATGACATCGGATTGTTTAGAAGTGTCCGAAGAGGTTCCGGTACCAAAAACGTTCATGATCTTTCTGTATGTACATATGGTTCCAAAATCTCTATTTGATCTGATTCGTAAGGACATCTGAAGGCGTCTGATATGACTATGACTCTGATTCCCCGAAAAAGGCTTCTGAAACGCTTATAAAGCGTTCTGTACTTCGAACGCTCGTAACTTCCTCATACTACGTCGGATTGACCTGAAATCTGTTCCGAGCCTCCATGTATCGGTAAGTACACTGGTCTGTCGAGTCTTGATTCCTATGCATGTGGTTTCTCACGACTCTGCTCGTGCATGACTCAATGTATCTTTCACTGCGTCCCGGGCCAGGTTCTGTTATGTCCTCGTGTGTCCGCTACGATATGATTCACTGCGTCCCGGGCCAGGTTCTGTTATTGTGCGCATTCCTCTGCATTGTTCACCGCGTCCCTCATAGGTGGGCCGGGCTCTGTTATATGGTATGATGATATGATGATATGGGGTGGTGGCCAGGATGGCATATGATCTGTCTGTTCTCCGCGGCCCGTATTAGAGGGCCGGGCTCTGTTACCGCACCCCTCACTGGAGGGTCGGGTTCTGATATATGCATATATGATACATGAATTTGATATATGATGATTCTGTTTACCGCGTCCCTTATCACAGGGCCGGGTTCTGTTATACGCATATGTGACATACGATTCTGAGTATTTTGTATGTTCTGACATCATCTGAGTATTCTGTATGTTCTGCATTCCGTCCGATATATGACATCATCTGTACGTTCTGTATTCCGTCCGATATATAACAGCATCTGTGCGCTCTGTATTCCGTCCGATATATGACATCATCTGTACGTTCTGTATTCCGTCCGATATATAACAGCATCTGAGTAATCTGCACGTTCTGTATTTCGTCCGGTAAATGACATCATCTGAGTAATCTGTACGTTGTGTATACCGTCCGATATATGACATCATCTAAGTATTCAGTACGTTCTGTACTCCGTCTGACGTATGACCTTATCTGTGCGTTCTGTACGTGCCACACTCCTTCTGACATCTGGTATCGGTATGTGCGATCTGTGTCTGGAAAGTAAGTATGTCGGCGTTCGGTATGCTCTGTATGATTTTGTTACGCTCTGTATGATTTGTACGGTCTGTATGATCTGTATTGGTCGGTATGGTCTGTGTCGGTCTATATGGTCGGTATTGGTCTGTATGATCTGTGCCTGAGAAGTAAGTAATTCGGCAATCTGGATAATATGCTCACCCTTGGTACTGTTTGTTTCTATTATGGTTCTGTTTTCTGCATTCTATGCCTTACATACTCAGTACATATTCCGTACTGACCCCTGTTCTTTGGGGGCTGCGTTTCATGCCGCGCAGGTACTCCCGGACGAGATAAGGACACTATAAAAGATATTTCAGCAGTGGTGGCGAACTCCATTTGCTCCTGGAGGACTGCCAAGTCAGGGTATAGTATATGTGTTATGGTTTCTGTATGATGTTAGAGGCTTTGCAGACAGCGTCGTGGGTATGGTGTGTCAGTCTGTAAGCGGCTCCATCAACCGATATGTTGGTCTGTGTTGTGTATTGAATTGTGTATGACTACAGATTTGTTCGCTTGGAAGATTCGAGAAGGAAAATTTCTGAAAAGAATATTTCTGGAAAAAAAAATTGCTATGTATTTTATCTGATTTGATTTAAAAGTTTGGCGTAACTTTATGTGCAGCAAGAGTCTGAGGGTTCGCTAGGCCCTAGGTAAGGGTCGGGTGCCCATCACACCCTAGTAAGGTCGGGGTGTGACATAGAGCCCGTGACTTCATGACTTTAAACCCTCCGGAGTTCTTTGGGTCCAAGCCGGATGAGGATCCGCAAGGCTTTATCGATGAGATGTTGAGGACTTTAAAGATTATTCATGCCTCCGAGACTGAATCTGTGGAGTTGGCCTCTTATAGACTCTGGGATGTGGCAGTCTTATGGTATAATAATTGGGTATTATCAAGAGGATAAAATACGTCTCCACCCGTATGGCAGGAATTTGTGGATGCTTTTATTCGTCACTATTTACCACCCGAGATTCGCCGAGCTAGGGCGGATAGATTTCTAAATTTGAATCAAGGAAGTATGAGTGCCCGGGAGTATAGTATGCAATTTAATTCTTTGGCCAGGTACGCCCCGGCTATGGTGGCTGACATGGGAGATCGTGTTCACAGATTTGGCTGACATCGTCTATATTCTCCCATGATGTATATGCATTGATAGATCCGGGTTCTACATATTCTTATATTACTCCATATGTTGCTGGTTGTATTGGGGTGAAACCTGAGCCAATCAAACCTTTTGAGGTGTCTACTCCGGTTGGTGATCCCGTGATAGCAAGACAAGTGTATAAAAATTGTGTAGTTGTGATATGTGATCGCCAGACCACGGCTGATTTGATTGAGTTGGAAATGTTAGATTTCGATGTAATTATAGGTATGGATTAGTTGGCCTCGTGCTATGCTAATGTCGATTGCCGATTGAAAGTGGTTCGATTCCAATTCCCGGGAGAGTCTGTGCTTGAATGGAAGGGTAATACAGCGTCTCCAAAGGGTAGGTTTATTTCCTACCTTAAGGCAAGAAAGATGATAGCTAAAGGCTATATTTACCATCTAGTTCGAGTTAATGACACTGAGGCAAAGTCGCCAACTTTCAAATCCGTTCCAGTAGTGAATGAATTCCCAGATGTATTTCCTGACGAGCTTCCAGGTCTTCCTCCAGAAAGAGAAATTGATTTTGCTATTGACGTGTTGCCGGACACCAAGCCTAATTCTATTCCTTCTTATCAAATGGCTCCGGCGGAATTGAAAGAGCTAAAGGCACAGTTGAAAGACTTGCTTGACAAGGGGTTTATCAGACCCAGTTCCTCACCGTGGGGAGCACCAGTCTTGTTCGTGAGAAAGAAAGACGAATCCCTACGAATGTGCAATGATTATAGGCAATTGAATAAGGTGACGATAAAGAACAAATATCCTCTTCCAAGGATTGATGACTTATTCGATCAATTGCAAGGTACTAAGTGGTTTTCCAAAATAGATTTGAGGTCGGGTTACCATCAGGTGAGAGTTAGAGAAGCGGATATTCCTAAAACGGCCTTCAGAACGAGATATGGCCACTATGAATTCCGAGTGATGTCATTTGGATTGACTAATGCTCCGGCCATGTTTATGAACTTGATGAACAATGTATTCAGGCCTCTCTTGGACTTATTTGTGATAGTATTTATTGATGATATTCTGGTATATTCTCGCACTGAATCAGAACATGCAGATCATTTGCGAATTGTTCTTGGCATTCGAGTCGATACTCAGAAAATTGAGGCTGTGAAGACTTGGCCAAGGCCTACGACACCTACAGGAGTCCGTAGTTTTCTGGGGTTGGCAGGTTATTACAAAAGGTTCGTAGAGGGTTTCTCGTCTATTTTAGCCCCATTGACGAAGCTAACCCAGAAGTCAGCAAAACTTCAGTGGAACGATGCTTGTGAGAGTGGTTTCCAAGAGTTGAAAGACCGATTGACCTCAGCTCCAGTTTTAACACTTCCAGAAGGGTCAGATGGCTATG